>NC_072740.1:87684333-88284333 GCF_026930045.1 Uloborus diversus | reverse complement strand
TTCTTCGTCTTTCATGGGAGTTTTAGAAACTCAATCTTTGGTTAAGCAAAAAGTCCCAATGGCAGTTCTGTTCGTAACATAGAGTCAGAATACGAAAAATAGTCACGGTTACAGTACTGCAGCGCGATTTCACGAAAAGTGATCCTGGCACACTAAAATATTTTTTTCACTTCTAGTGAGAACAAATCTTATTTTTAGACAAAAGAGCGACTGTTCTTTTCAGTTTCAGCATCAATTATGAGTTCAAAAAAACGGAATTCGCCCGTATTTGACGCATTGTCAGTGTGTTAAAATCAGAGGCCATACTTTTCTTAATCATGACATTTTTTTTTCGAAAAAATAACATGAAAACAAGTCGTCTACTGTAATTTACGCTATAAAATACTCAAGAAAACTTTTTTTGGTCACACACGTGACACATGAAATAGTAAAGTTTTTCTAGAGGACTAAAAGAAAAATATCTCATAGTACTATGAACCAACTTGACACTTATGTCATACACCACTTAACTTTTATCTTTATATATTTGGTAGGAAATATTATATACGGTTTCACTTTGATGATTCTTCATCAAAATTATTATCAAAAAGAAGGGGAGGGGGGTTTAGCACACATGAAAACTGATTAAAGAATTGTTTTCACACACAATAATAAAAATGTTATTTTTCTAATGCTATGACTAAAATTATAATAGTAATAATTATATTTTTTAGATTAATAATATCAGTTATGTTATTAAAAGAAAAACATACTTTTCAAACGTGTAAGTAATTTTAAGCTTATTCGTAGGGAATGTGACATCGATATCGATATTTTCGAAATCTTAAAGTTTCCATCATCGATTTATTGAAATCGATATTTGCTTTAATATCGATATCTAGTGGAAGATGGTTTAGCTTAATCGATGCTTTGTTTCTTAATGGAAAAGATATCAAGAAAAAAGTAAAATACCAGGGCTTATAATAACAGCGACTGCGCTATCCCATAAGTTCATGAAAAATAATTATAATTTAATGTTTAAATAAAAAAATGTTGTTTGTAGCTGCATATTGCATATTTATACTTGTTTCTGTTTTTTTCCCCAAGATGTTTTTCTTTTTGTTAAAAATATTTTTATTATTCTTTTTATGTTTTTTTTTTTCAAATATTTTGTATTGCTCTTTGGTATACTGCAGTTTGAAGATAAACTTTTTTTTTCGATTTTAATTAACTTTTATTATTCTTTGAATATCTGTACCTTAGTTGATATGCTTAGTTATATAATAAAATAAATTACTTAAGTAACATTTAATACGGGTGCTTACACGGTCACGTGTGGGACAACTTTGACTAAATTTTCCTTATAATATTATTTACAGTTTATTAAGAGCTGTTAGTTAAAAGTTCGTTGACCTAGTGAAAGTACTTGACTCGTGCGATTAGTTAACCAAAACATTTTTGTATTTTATTTTTAGTTTGTATCTTTCTAATGAAGTTTACCCGCCAGGCGTGGGAGAGTTTTGGACATCGTTGTTACAGTTCTTAAGCAGTATATCTTTCGAATCTTTTGTTGCAGATTTATTAAATACATAGTTTGCTTTTTTACTAATTAATTTTAGTGTTACTTTTAAAAAGAAACAAATAGTGGGTTATTTCACAGAAAATGAAACATTACGTCCACATGCGACAGCTCTATATTCCGCGTTAAATTTAATATTTAAATAGTGTAATAACAAAGATTATTCTCCTTAGAAATCACACTTACACCCGTGACTTCTTAGGCCCTAAAATTTTGCTTATTACATGTTTTGAAAATAAAGATAGATCACGTGGGGGGAAAAATGCCTACTTTTTTTGGAAATACCCATATGCAGAAGTAACTTAACTACGTACACAAGGAGTGCGGGACAAAGTGTCTGTTTTTCTTTCTTTTTTTTTTTTTTTGGAACGATCCATATGCAGAGTACTAGATAACATCTTGAGCAAGGAGCGCGGGACAAAATGTCTCTTTTTTTTGTGGGATGACCCATATGCAGAAGTACTACTTAACTACTTCCACAAGGAGTACGAACAAAGTGTCTTCTTTTGATGACCCATATGCAGAAGTACTTCTTAACTACTTACACAAGGAGTGCGAAACAAGGTGTCTACTTTTTGTGGAAAGACCCTTATGCAGAAGTATTACTTAACTACGTACACACTGAGTGAGGGACAAACCGTCTACTTTTTTGTGGGATGACCCATAGGTAGAAGAACTATTGAACTACGTACACTGGGAGTGTGAGAATTATACGACCTAATAATGTTTTAAGCATCCAATGTTACTGCTATACTCAAAAATGGCCAATTTTGTTACGAATTTCAACGCTAAGAAATTTACACCGTAACATTGTAATATCAAACTTAAACTCATACAACGCAAAAAGAAAACAGCTCACATACGCCTTAACACTATTCGTTTCTTTCTGATGTAACAGTGCAAAATGAACGAACATTCGAAACAAACTTTTCCCAAATGTGCTAAGCATAGGTACTTGAATGTTCGTACTTGATCTTCTCTCTTAATCACACTAAAATGACAGATTTTTCAGTTTATGGTAGCAACGTTGCAATGATTCTGACAACTTAAAGCTCGTAATTATTAATGAATTGTCGGAGCCACTCAAAGTCAATTTCGATGCCTTTAAGAGTATGTGTTGCACATTTGTCTGTATTAAAAATTTATCGATACTTCAGAGAATTGAAATGTTTTGGAAGATGTATTATGTCATTCATATCTTAAGATCAAACAAATTGAATTATTGGTACTTCTGAAAGTATATCGCAACTACTGAAGTGCAAAAAAACGAGCTGATAACTTCCTTTCCCATCACATGACTTCCTTTTACTCAAATTTAATGTCATTTTCTCATTTTTGGCAGTTTTAATGTGAATCAATAGTTTACTCTCTAAATATCACCAACAGTGGCTAAATTGAAACCAGATTAAAAAAAAAAAAAAAAAGAAATCGCCAAATTTGTCGCCAATTTGGCTGCAAAACTCGTTCGTTAAAATGGTTATTTCGCGTGTCTATACGTTCTTAGGCACTTATGCACGTGTGGTCGAGTCGAAAACAAATCTAATATTCATTCGTGGGTGAGCAAAACGGAAATAAAAGTTAATTTTTGAGTGAAAATATTTTTGCGAATACAATACTTCCTTTTTTGTAAAAGGAAGTTTAAAAAATCGTTTTGTTTGAGATGCATCTTAATGCAGGGCCGTCACCAGGGACCAATTTCTCAATAGGCAGAGCAGGCAGTTGCCTAGGGCGGCAGAATTTTCAAGGGCGGCACCATTTTGCTTTAACCATATATATATATATATATATATATATATATATATATATATATATATATATATATATATATATATATATATATATATATATATATATATATATTAGGACTCATCGGCGCCGATTGTTCAACAATTTATCCATCGGCATCGGCATCGGCGGCCGATGCTAAATTGCAGGAAACATCGGCCCATCGGCCTTAAAAACATCGAAAAGCCGATGGAACTGGCCGATGTTTTTGAAAAAAAAGGACCTTTGATGTTTTACTTTTTAATACAAAGTAAAGGTTGTTTTCATATAAAATTGTTTACTAAATTTCAGTATGATTTCTATTTTAGTCATCCCTGAAAGAGTTTTTAATACTGCATTCAAGTACCAAACAAGTTTATTATTGCGTTGTTCCTTGCTGCTGGATGTACGTACATACCTCTCATAAGTCATAACTCAAAAATCGTAAACTGTAGAAGGATAATTTTCGCATGTGGGGTGTGCACTTCCAGTTGTGCACTTCCTTTTTTGTTTTCGATCGGGTGTTCTGAAAAGCCTGTTTACTCATTTTTTGTGGCTATTAATTACTTATTTCAATGCAAAACTAATATAGTGTCTCAGACTGACGATCATTTGGTAATATATTGCCGAATTGGACACCTTGGAAACAAATATGAGATGGCAAAACCGGTTTTTGTGTCATTTTGTTAGATTCCGGTTGAGCCGACGGTAATTCTTAATTTTTCGATATCTATATACATAAATGGCTACTTCTGTGGGGATGTCCGGGATAAACTTCAAAATTACTGGACAGGTTTTAACCGTTTTTTCACCATAGATTGCTACATCATCAGGGAGCATTTTAGGCTATAATTTATTCCTTAAAAACTTAGTTTTAAAAAGTTATGGTGGAAAACATTAAATTTCATGTAATTTCCCCATGTTATGATTAAATATAAAACCTATTGTTAGGAAAATTCGTTGCCTAAGAACAGCAATATTAAAAGTAATCACAATGAAAATTTTGAATCAAGGCTTCTCCGGAGCAAGCATGACATTTATTGCTTTCTTAGGAGATGTATCCTCATCTTTATACATAAACTAGCTGTACCCGACGCGCGTTGCTACAACAAAAAAAAATACATCATTATACTGATTTTCATGACAATCGGTTGAACGGGGCAGAAGTTGCTACTCTGCAGTGCCACCTGGTGGTGAGTGGCTTCAATGAGCATATTATGCACCTTCTCCGTGGAAAAATACACATATATAGCAATTTTCATAATAATCGGTCCAGGTATCAAGTGAAGCCGTGACTATACTCAAATTTTGTACTCACGCAGTTTGCAAGATCAATCAATCGCTAAAAATATCAAATAGAAAAAGTTTTAAATCCCCCCGTTGCATGAAAAGCCATAAAACAAAGAAAGAATTTATTTGTTCAAACTCAAGAAAAATGGCAACAGTTAACTTCTTATCAATGAGATCTTTCACGCGAATTAATTTCTGCAGCCGATAATTTTATTCGTATTTATCCAATGGATTGTGACTTAAATTGGAATAAAAAAGGAACTGTCGATCGGATTTTTTTCGAACTGGTCTATAAACATTCCCAGTACCAAAAATAACAAACGGTGAAAGTTTCACACAAATCTGCCGGGTAGTTTTTGAGTTCATGGATGACATACAGACAAACATTCATTTATATATATATATATATATATATATATATATATATGGCTGCTTCTTTGGGGATGTCCGGGGGTAAACTTCAAAAGTACTGGACGGATTTTAATAATTTTTTCACCATATATAGCTATATTATCCGGGAGCAACTTAGGCTACAATTTATTCCTTATAAACTTAGTTTTAAAAAGTTATGGTGGAAAACAGTAAATTTCATATAATTTCCCCATTAAATGATTAAATTCGCAACTCCAATAAACTATAGGGGGCGCAGCAGCCACTGTCTAATGGCGGATGAAAAAGGTAAAACAAAAAAATACCGTAAAACTTGCTTTGACGCGTAGTGAATGACATTAATTTTTCATCGTGTTTGTGAGAAGCCTTCTTTTCTATTCTTCTGAAATTACATTACACCACAAACTGCTAGAAGCCTGTAGTTTACCCCAAAGAAAACACGTGGAATGGAATGTTTTACCTTTTTCTTTAGCATTGGTTTTTCACCGCAAGGTAGCGTATTCGAGCTCTGGAGTCGCGAATATAAAACCCATTGTTACAAAAATTCGTTGCCTAACAACAGCAATAATGAAAATTTTGAATCAAGGCTTCTCCGGAGCAAACATGAGTTTAAAGTCATTTAACTCTAACTCTACTTTTTGCACCCTTAAAGAAACCTAGTAGAGAGCTTTTTTTTTATGTGTGTGTACTATTTAATTAAATAAAGCGCACGGGTTTTTTTAGTGATCTTTGTTTTTGTTAGTTCGTATTTTGGAAATTCTTCAAATTTTTATATGCTTAAATTCGTGCTTTCGTTTCTAAATTAATATTCGTTCGTTCTTTATACTTATTGCTATTTTACTTTTATGGGTAAGGAAGAAGCTCGATTTTTAATCACGTCAAAGCGATGTGTTTTGAGTTCTTTCAGTTAAAACAGAAAACGAAAGAAAGTAGCGATTGTTTCTCGCAATTATGACTGACCCAGGCAACGCCGGGTATTTTTGATAATTTGTAATATAAATCACAGTAATGCAGTCTTTTCTGTATCGCTTCGGCGGAGTTACAAGTTTGGGGCCCGTCGAAATACATTTTGGGGCCCTATTTCCCTATCACAGAAGTTGTAAAACATTTATCACAAGCATTTTTCTAACTCCTATGGTGCCACTATGGTTATGGTGCCTCTCGCGCAATTGCAACAGTTGCTATATTTTAAATCCGCCACTGCACATCAAAACAAACTCGGGTGCAAGTTTTGAAAGGGTTTTTCTGCTCAATGTTTATGATTATTTTGAACTCTATTTTTTACGACTATTTTTTGAATTTCCAAGAACACTTGCGCGTCCCTCCTCCCACTCCCTCAATTTTTGAAATTAAACTCTAGTTGTACTTTTGAGTTGTTTAAAACTAACACCATTCATAAAATTAGAGATTTTTTTCAAAAACTTTATCTATTGTTTAGAAAGAATTTAGAGCATTAAAATAGGCCGAGGTTGGGGCCGAAGTGTGAGTTACTGCAAAATCAGAGGGTGACCCCCCCCCCCATTTTGTAATGCGCCATCTTTTTTGAGATCGATTTTTTTTTTGTCGTAAGTAACTATTTTAATGTATTTATATAAAATCAATGAATAACTTATTTTCGTTTCTTATGGAAAAGTTTCAAGGATTTTCTATTATGGAATTTTTTAAATTTCAGAAAATTATTGTTATATTGAACAATTTAATTTGAACATGTTTGTAAAGCTTCATAAAAGATTAAACAATCAAATTGTTTAATATTATGTGTGCAAACAACAGATCAAGTAGTATATGTATTCAGTTATTAACTTGGTGTAAATATTGAGTTTGTTTATTGTAGCTGCGTTTTAAGAACCTCGCTCTTTTCATGGCTTTTTCTTTTTCAGCAAAATTTATGTCACTGTTTTAGTTTTCTGAAAAATGCAAAATTTTCTATTCATACATTTTAAATAAGTATAAAAATATTCCTATTATGATTTAATTTTGTAATTTATCTGTTACCTTTTTTGTTTAATTTGATGACTAAAAAATGTCTACGTGCAATCTTTCCACTTTAATTGCGTAATTTGATGAAGGTTTCATTGTTTTATTATTATTATTTATTTTCTTTTTTGGGAATGATTAAACAACATAGTTTAATGTTTTTTAACTATGTTTAGTGTTCCTAAATCTATACATCACTACAATCTTTTTCTGAAATCTTAGTTATATGTTCAATTTGTATATATATAGGTGACTACTTTGTAGATCGATGTGCTTCGGTAATGTGAACTATTCAGGGTAAGGTTTTATACAACTTGTCCTCTAACTTTTAGATCATAATACGTACAGATGAGTTTTCAACTTACTATTTCATAAAGTTTTTGAGTGACGCAAGTTTACGCGCATGAAGACATCACTAGAGAATTTGCGATAATTAACTGAGTAGGCGTTCAAAATGGATATTTCGGTCATCTATATGTTCTTAGATACATATGCATGTACAGCAGATGTGCCGAAAAAACTTGTGAAGTTTAAATTGGGTGATCGTAAAATAGAAATTTAGGTCAAAATCTGATTTTTTTTTTCTTGTGATTACAATTCCTTATTCGTAGAACGGAAGTAAAGTGAAATGAATCAACTATCTTTTAAATCCCTGACAATTTCATCAATTTATTTCTGTTTGATTTTTTTTTTGCCATCGGCCAACGGCATCGGCCATCGGCCATCGGCAATCGGCCATTTGGAGGAAAACAATCGGCCATCGGCCATCTTTGAACAATCGGCCAACAATCGGCATCGGCCCATCGGCCAAAAAATGCCATCGGTCGAGCCCTAATATATATATATATATATATATATATATATATATATATATATATTTAAATTATTACTCTTGAAGTAAACTACTAGCATTCTTTCATTCTCCATATTGACATCCTTTTCTTGTAATTTAATAATGTTTATTTTTACTCATCTTATGAAAATGAGATATTTTTCAAGCATGGTAATAGATGTGTGTAAAACAATAAGTGTGAATACGAAAAGCGATGTCGATTGAAGAAAAGCAAGTGCCAGTGCGTTTGAACAGAAGTTCCAACAAGATGGGAGTTTGACTAACATTTTTAGTGCCATAGTAAAAGTTTATTCAATGATGGTCTCTTCAGTGATTGACGTGTATTTTCTTTTCTACGTTACTGATATTTTAAAACTTTTTTGTTAAAATTATTATTTCCGGGCGGCAAATAAAAATGAGTGATGAGCGAGAAAGGCTGAATGATTTTAAATGAAGAAACGTGATTAGTTAAAAACCGACGAAAAAAAAAGGCGTCTTCAAAAAAACGTAAAACTTAAAAAAAAAAAAAATCATATTTTTCAAATGGGCAGTTTTCAAAAGCAGAATCTTTAGACATTTTCGAATGTAATCCAGGAAAAAATTTACAAGTGAAATACCATCGAGCAATGTGGAGTGGTAAGAAACGTTAAGTGAGTGAACGTAATAACACAGAGGAAATTATTTAAATCGTTGATTCATAGATGAACACGAGATTGCTGAATGATAAAATACGAGCATGCACGAATGTCACGTTCAGCATCATTAAAAAACAATTTTAAAACATTTTAAAAAGAAAAATGAATCGCAATGTTGCAATTTTGTCTCCAAATTTTCCAAATAAGGAATTTTTTGGGAGGTCACAATGACCTCCCATCGGGGCACCCCTGAACATAAAATGCCATCGTTTCTTCATAAGCTTGGCAATTTAAACTTCAAAAGCACTTTTTTTTTTAATGGCGGAAATCTTGCATTTTTTTTTTTTTTGAGAAAGGGGAGGAGGGGCAGATTTCAGATCTGCCTTGGGGCCGCGTGGAGCTAAATTCGGCTCTGGCCGTCACTTCGAATTTTTTCTTGAGGGAGGAAGTGGGGGCTTCATGCATAACACTCAGTAAAAATTTTATCGGAAAGCAACAAAAAGCACTAGTATGCAATAATAATAATAATTTTTAAAAGCTGGGAACTTCCCTGTCCCCCCTAAACGTGGGTGAGGGCTGTCTGATCGGGTCTGATCATTTTATTTATTTAAACTGCCATAAATAATTCAGCATGAATTCCAGAGCAAGTATTATTTTCTTTTGGTATCTTCCTATTACGCGCGGTGAGTTTGTACAGCTTTCCTCATGTTCGTCATAGCGCAGGTGAAGTACCTTAAATATAGCTGAATGTAAATAATGAATACTGCTATGAACGAGTTCTTGAAAGCTAAATCAGGTGAGCAAATTTACCACACTTTTCAAGTTTAACATTTAAATTGTCATTTATTTTTTGTTTCTCTTTCATCGGTTGGTGCAAATTATTTTTCTTTTTTCGGTCAAAATTTTGTTGCAAACTATTTTTTTTTTTGTTTTGTTTTGGTCAAACTGTGGAGCAAATTACTCTTTTTTTTTGTTTTGTCACATTTTAGTGTAAATTACTTTTTTTTGTTTTGGTCAAATTGTGGAGCAATTTATTTTCTTTTGTTAAAGAAAAATTGGTGCATAGGATTTGCCATATCAAACAGTTAATGTCGTATTTAAGTCACTTAGGGTATCTTTGAACCAGTTGGGTTAATTTTGCACCCGTTGATATTTTTAGTATACTTGACTTCAAGATTAAGTGCGTGAGATCCAATGCTACACTCTTCCAATCAAAATATAATATACTCAAACCTGTTTTTTTGCTTTCTTTTTTTCTGCGATTTTATTTTTGTGGGTTTTTTTTTTTTTTTTTGTGCGGTATATGAAAATTTCAAGTAGATTATGACACAATTGACGAAATTCTTTTTAAAACGGACGAAATTCCTTTCAATACGAGTGGGTTTTTTATGCTGTCCCTGTGCACCGCACAAAAACACGTGTGAATCAATTAGTTTTCTAATTTTTCTTCTACAGAACAAGTTGCCAACACTGTGCAAAGCTAATTGTATAATTTTCTGAAATTTTGTAAAGGTGATACTATTCAATACTAATTGGAAGTTGTTGACATTTATCGTTTCTCACAAACATGTTTTCCTTTTCCCATTCACTAAAGGCTGGTAAACATTTAAAATAATGGGATTTTAGATCAACTTTAATAGAAAAACTATTTTATAGTAATAAACCGATTTCATTGAAGAGCCAAAGAATCTTCAAAGCCCTACATTTAGCAAACAATCATTCCTCCAAACATTTTTAAAACGAGTGAGAAAAATAATAGTCATTCATTTTTAGAAAATTTAATTTTTTTCCATCAAAATAAAAATAATAAAATCGTGACTTTTTTGTAGATTAGTTATTTTAAAATGCTAATTATCTAAAAATGCGTTTTTGATAAACACGTTTTAAATATGAAAGGGTGATTTTTTTCTGAAAGTAATTACATTTTTTTTTTACGAAAGAAAAATGAGATTGTTTAGATCAATGCCAAATACAAACGGTATTATTGCCGAATACAATGAGAAACCGAAAAGAGAAGTAGTTATTTTCCAAAGACGTTTTCTGTTTTCCCCCCATCATTAAAATATTTTTTCTCAAACAAAAGCTAATTTAAACATTCGATTACTGTTTTTTCATTTTAAAATGAATAATTAGTTGAGATTAGAGGCACAGCATCAACGTTTCAAACGATGTTGTGTTCTTCGATAATAGAAATTAAAATCGATGGTATTGATACATTGACCTAAAAACATCGATGTTTTCAAACATTGATGTTTTAAAACATCAATCTTAAAGATTAAAAAAAAAAATTCTTTTTTTGGATATATTACAGTCTTAAAAAGTAACCTCTAGCAACTATCTTTAAGGGGGTGAGTAATATCATTTGACATTCTCTTCATGAATGAAATATAACTGAGTTTTCGGAACAGTAAAAGCAAAGCCAATATTAATAATAATACATTACTATAAAACTTTTTGGTCAGATCAAGGATTACAATAGTTGATGCATATATCTAAAATGCATTAAAACAAAAATACAAATTAAAGGGAAGTATTTTCCCCAAGTCTTTTGATTTTGTCCTGAACAATGCAGACACTGAAAATAAGACATTCACCGCTTAATACAAACTAATTAGAGCAATGAAGAACAATTCCAACTAGATAACTCTTAAAAAAATAGAGACATCGCTGACAAAGCATGATATTCGTTACCAAAGAATCGAGAAAAAAAGAAACATCCCCCCCCCCGAAAAACTCTGGAAATGTCTTAATCGATTATTTCATCAAATTTCTGAGCATCTATACATGTGTAAGGTTTAGCCAATGTTCACACGGTGGATTTAATTCGAAAGTGGAATTGTTTATTTATTTAAAAGTTAACCGTCAAAAGTAGTCCAATAAGAACATAAGAAAGAAAAACGTTTGAATATCCATTATTTTCAAAATAATAAATGGAATTGAGGTTGAAAAACAGTGATCAAGGGCCTGATAAATATGTAATCAAATTTAAGCATTCAATTTTTAAAATATCCTTTAAAAAATTCAAATGAATAATAATAGAAATTTAAATGTCTCAAAAAAAATTAAAGAAAGACAACAATCAAGGGAAAACTGGTACAGTTTCAAACTAAAGTAGTTAAGGTAATTTTAAATATGTACATAGGAGAAAGAGGGGCACATGTG
The DNA here is from genome assembly GCF_026930045.1 of Uloborus diversus. Lineage (NCBI taxonomy): Eukaryota > Metazoa > Arthropoda > Arachnida > Araneae > Uloboridae > Uloborus > Uloborus diversus. The sequence continues at coordinate 88,272,725 of NC_072740.1, read as the reverse complement.
AACATTTTGTGTTTAAATATGATAACTTAAAGCCAAAAAAAAAAATTTTTAGCAATCACTGAAAATGTCAGTTCTCTTTAAATATATAACCCTAAACAATAATTACATAATTTCTCTGCGCATGCGCGAAAGATAGCAATTTATAACTTTTGTAATCCAAACCCCAACTAGATTCTCCAACTCATAATAAAATTCCAGCTCAATATCTTAAAAATTCAGAAAGTTATCATCAGCGGTATAATGAACCGAATTTGAATAGATCTTGGATAGGCAACGACTCGTTAGGGGTCATTCACAAGTTTGCAACATTTGCTTGCAATCGTTCAGTGTGATTCGTGATAAAAACGGATTATTTGCGAACGATCCCACGCGATTCGTAGTCTGCCCAAGAGCTATTCAAATTCAGCTTATTAGAAAGCTGTTAACTTTTTGAATTTTTGAGATATTGAACTGAAATTTTATTATGATTTGAAGAATTTAGTTGGGGTTTAGATTATAAAAGCTATAAATTGCTATCTTTGCACATGCGCAGAGAAAAATTGCTTTAAACGTTCATATTTAATCAAATTTTCAAAATTTTAATTTCAAATTTTAATATTACACTTCTCTTCTGTGCTGTCAAGTTTTCTGAAAGTTTGGTAAGCTTTGATTCAAAACTTTACACGTTATGAGCCTTCTTATGAAAACCTTCAAATAAAATTTCTTAGCCCTAAAAGAAATGCTTATATCTTTATGAATATCATGGATATTATATCGAAAGTACGTATCATAATAGGGAAGTTTTCGACTTTTCAATTTTATTTTTATATGATAGAGTAACATGTATGAACATCAAAGGTGAAAAATTTTTTTCGATACGATAAGTAGTTTTTTTTAAATTAATTTTTAAAGTTCAAGCGCTTGTGACGTCAAATGGCATAGGAAGTGACGTCATGCGCTCTTCCGATAGGGGAGAAGCCGAAGAACGTGCATTCGACTTCGAAGACGAAACGTAAAAGGCTTATCTCCTCGCATTTAACTCCTCGCGTTTCTGGAACATTAAACCTCTCATCCTCTCGGAAATATTCGAATATCATCTTTGATGTTACTTGAGGAAGATTATTTAGATTGTGCTTTAACGAATCCGGCCTCCATAGTTCAAAAGGATTATTGAATTTCTAAAAAATAAAAATATTAGCGCGCTCAAAATGTCCCTAGCGAAAACAAGGGATCTTCGGCGGAAGGATGCCCATTAGTGCCCTGTGACGTTAGCTCGTGACGTTTCAGAAGAGCGCACTTTTGCGCGTGGATTTTTAAAAATTCATTAAAAATCAATCACGGTGTTTTAAAATTCGGCGATGATGAATCTTTTAGTTTTGAGGGTCAATTAACAATATCCAATAGCCAAAATATGAATATTTAATAGGTTGCAACTTCCCTATTGTACATAGTAAGATTCTTTTAATTTCTGAAATTTACAGCTAATTCTCCGCTATTTACGATGAACGAAAAACATCTTTGTTTTCCTCAATTTGTTGCTCGTCTCCTAAATGCGTGGTTGAAATAACTTTTAATGGAAAATGACAGCTAAAACATACCTTTTATGCGACAAAAGTTACAAAGCAATTAGTCTTTTATTTCTTGGGAAATCTTTAAAAATGTGAATTTTTGAAAGTGTCCCACTACTTTTAATCATATAGTGTATGTTCTTTGTTTTATTTATATAGAAAAGTGAGAGGCAATTGAGTACCTCTCTATTACGTGAAATCTGAACCGTTCTTTTCTGAAGAAAATAAAACTGAAAAAAAAAAAAATTCTGTGTTCTGAATTTATTTAGAATATTTGAGCTGCTATTCAGCAATGCAAATACATAAAAAAACTTTAAAAAAAAAACATTTAGTGGAATTCAAGAGATAAGAATATGATGTTGTAACATGAAGAAAAATATTTAGAGTGTAAGTGCTTCTATGTTTGCAGAATCAACTGAAATGGAGTGAAATAAGAATGCCTAATATCTCCATTTCTGACGGAGAAGCCCCGTATCTAAAGAGAAAAACGCACATTCCATAAAAAGGATCCGTATTGAAGTAAGCTTTTTAGACTACTTCAAAAACATTCCTAAGCAAAGGTTGTTTCCAAGTAAATTTTGTAAGCATAAAAGAAGTGCAAGTTGGGAAGAATGTTTTTTCGAAATGTTTACAGTTGTGGAGGAAGTTGTCAAAAAATAAATTCATGTTCTTCTATATTATTCCTTGGGGCAAATGGATTCAATTGTATTTCCTATTGTAAAGGTCGATATCCCTTTCAACGTCTACGGCTTTATCTCACAAACGAAGTAATTCAGGCTGCTTTCCGCCACATTTTCTCTACTTTTAACTACCCAATGCTTATTTTAATTGGGTTGTTGCAACTGCTGGCAGAAAACAAAAGAAAAAACTCTTGAAATATTATGTAGTTATCTAAAATTAAGATGTAATAATTACTCAAACAATTAAGAACTATTAACCTGGTTCTGTTAGCCTGAAACTCAGAGTAAGTTTGAACCATGTGAAAAATGCGTTGCATTTTTTTTTTTTTTAAATGTATTGCAATTGTGGAACTTTATATCAGAAATACATGATTTATAAACAGTTAAAAGATCTCCATTTTGTTCTGTAGCATCACAAGCTTTGTTTAAATTATTACATTGCATAAAATGTTACAAGTGGGAAGAGTGGAAGAAAAAAAGAATCAATATTTAAAGAAAAAAGTATTTCATTATTTATGTAAGAAATAAAAATGCAGAAGAAAACAAGCTTCAGTTATTAAACAAAAAAAAAAAAAAAAAACTATACAGGTTTTTATATTTTAAACGTTTATAAGAAAAAAATGGAAAAACCCATGAAAAATAATTAATGTTGAATTTAATAGGGTCATAGACTACAACATTGATTTATTGAAAAATATTTATCGTTTTCTTTATTATGGCTAAGGTAGTATTTTAATATGGCTTTAAATTTGTAATTCTGAAATTGTTTGACTGTGTTTGTCAGTTAGGTAACGAAATAAAGCAAGTACGTTTTGGGAAACAAATGTCCGTAAAATTAACATTTTCACTTGTATATAGAATGCATCCATAGTAGGTAAACGATGGCGCTAAGCTTAACGCGGAGGTGGCACACAGTTAGCTTGCAAACTGGAGAAAAACTATAGTGTCTTATTTTTTTTCATTTTACGAAATCTTATTAAATTCACTGCTATAGATGCTGAGAAATTCACCATGTATCTATACATATAATAAAATAAGATGTTTGTGTGTGTGTGTGTGGCGCGCTTCCCGGGAAAACGGTAAGGCCTAGAAAGATGAAATTTGGTATACAGGTGTAGTTTTTGCTGAAGTTGTGCACCTCGGGCTTCGATTTTTGATATTTTAATTAGAAAAAAGTTATTTAATGTTTTATGTGATTTTTAGCACTTTTTAGTACTTTTAACCTCACAGACCCCGAACCAATCGCGCCAGACAAATATTTTTGGTACTATAGTGTCGGAAATTTAATTTTAAATGTGATGAACAAAAAAATTTTGAAGATAGAGCAATTTTTGTATTTTTTATGAATTTTGAAAAAACCTTTAATTTGCATGCTTTTCTGGGTTTTATTTTTTTCTAATATCATTCTGCGAGAAGTATCAAAGCCTCATTTCTGAAATTTAAGTTGGTAATAGTAAAAACATTTCGCCCTCTTCAGAAGAAAAAAGTTCTTAAAAATACGCAATAGTTTTTTTTTTTTCAATTTTTTTAATGCTGAACACATCATGTCCTTTCACGCATCAGTCGAAAAAAGCGTTCTTCAATCTTTTATGCCTGTGACGTCACTACTTGGGTTTCGATTCGATATTTACGATGGAATCTTAATCGCAAGCAATGTTAATCTTTTTTTTAATACATAGCTTACTTCTACATTTTCTGACGTGATGACCAAGTGTTTTTTCGGCAGCGCTTGCTTTCTTTCTTTCCCACTTTTTTTTTTGTTTTATTTAGGGATTGCATTTATTTCTTTTTCCACCCCCCCCCCCAAGCTGGACCTTTCGCTGTATCTATATTACGTTACATTTCATAGTTGTGCGCATTAATTCAATAAAAACAGCGAGATTTTTTTTATCTTTGTCAAACGCTACTTTTTGCACACTACGGGGAATTTGAGCTTTTTTTTTTTTTTTGCTCTACTTAAATAAAAAAAAGCGGTTTTTTGAGTGTTCTTTGTTTTTATTAGGAAATGGGTGAGGAGGTCAAAATAAATAGAGATGGATAAGAAAATGTAGAGATAGATTGTAAAGGTAAATAGCCGCCGAAGGCGGCAATCTTGGCGTAAAAATGTGAATGGCACAAAAAAAAGATAGAGATGCATTGATTAATACTGCTGCCAAATTTATTTAAACAACCGCCGAAGGCGGCAAACTTGAAGTAAAAAGGTAAATGACAAGTTAGCCAAACAGCCGCCGTAGGTGGCTGCTTGCACATTGGATGTCAATGCCCCCCTCCCTCCCCCACATACACCATGACTTTGAAAAAACAATGCTTTCACATAAAAGTGGAAGTGCTTTTTGTTATTATTCGACAAAATTTGCATGAAGAGTACGTCGTTTGTGTCTCCCCTCCCCCTCCTTTAAAAATATTCCAAACGACGAAACTGGAGACAGATCTAGAAAATATTTTATTCAAATTATTAATGATATAGATAGATATAGATTGATTGACACCGCCACGAAATTTATTTAAGCAGCCGCCGAAGGCGGCAACATTGGCGTAAAAAAAAGAATGATAATACTGATTTATAGAGAAAAACATTGATTAATGTCGTCGCTAAATTGTTTAAGCAGCCGCCGAAGGCGGCACCCCTGGCGTAAAAAGGCGAATGGCGTAAAAAGGCGGACCAGCTGGTCGCCGCAGGCGGCTAGTAGGAAATAAAATGACTGATAAATGAGTGTAACGCTGTTTACTTAATATATATATATTATTTCAAAAACTTCAAATCACCACTCCTAAATAGCTTTCGGATAGCAACTTTATATTAGTTGTACGGGGTGCTTCTAAATGAATATCGGGGCTTTAACGTTTTGTAGTATTTATAACGCAAATGTTAAAAAAATAACTAATACATGAAATGAAAGAGCAACTGAAACAGTGATACGTACAAGTTTACAAAGGCTCAATTTGAACACCTGTCGTCTCATGGCACGAAGTCGATAGCCCTGTTCTTCTCAAAAGTCTTTTCGAGTTTGTCGTGTAATTGTTGCAACAGTTGTCTCAATCCAGTCTCTTTTGTTGGGCAGGTCAACTGGTAACAAAGGAACAGACATACAATCCTTTATGAAACCCCTACAGGCAGAAATCACATGGAGTGAGATCTGGTGAGCAGGGAGCTTGTTTTCCATGACCACCAAGCTCACCGGATCTCACGAGGATGTCGGGTGATTTCTTCCTATATGAGTTATTAAATACCGTGCATGTATCTCCACTACTACTCTACTTAAGAAACATAATTTTGGATATAATTTTTATTTTATTTATTTACTATTATTATTATTATTTGAAAAAAATTTGACTTGCTTGAAAAGCAAAAAAGTCTAGAAGTGATCAAATATTTTTAGTGCAGTTGAATAAAAAAAGGCCTTGCTTACTTATTAACTCATTTATTTTAAGCTTTTTCGAACCGAACTGCATTTTTTCAACGGCTTATAAGCATTAAATGTAGTGCATTCGCCGATGATACTCTTACAAATTATTTTAACAGTTTGAAACTGCTCTAAAGTTGCTAAAATAAGCAAAAATAAAATCGAGGAGTAAAGGGCCCTTACAAAGATCTTTCAAAAAGAAAATATAATAACAAAATGAAAAGAGATAGAGAAAGAAAAAGGAAGTCTGCTAATTCTAGAAACCTCAGTACAAATTCCTCCAGTTTTAATTTTTCAGTTTTTATTTTTATTCAGTGATATTGTTTTCAGAAAGTAAACTTCTTTTCAGCAGTAGATTTAATATTTGCTTTAGATTTTAAACATAATGTTAACGGAAATTTATAACTTTAATACTTACTTTCCTCTTTTAATAAATTTACGCAAAAGAAAAGATAGATAATTAATTTAACTAACGCTTTTCTGAATAAACTCCGAAGATCTGATATTCAAAATTTCTCTAGCAACGTGAGATTTTTCTTTCCTTCCTAGTTTCAACGTAACTTATTTACTAATTTTTTTCGCTTTAGTGTTCGTTTTGTATTTCTTTAGCAAATGGAGCCTGTTTTATTTATTTATTTTGTAATTTTGTTTCTATATTTAATAAATTTAACTAAAATTTTGAATAGAAAGAAAATAGAAAGGAGAATTTCCCCCAGATTTGTGTTTAAAAAATACTTAGTGAATCCTAATAATCAAAATATTTTTGAATTAATACCCTTTCTCATAACTCATAATTGCAATGTCAAAAATTAATTAATTTCGCTATACTTTTTTCTTGAAAGACTGCTGTTAACCTATTTTTTTCTTTTACCAATATTGATGCCACTAGTTTACAGTAGAACTTATTTCAAGGGTTCAAAACTAAAATGTCAAATATTTATCTGTAGAGACATCCTCGGTGAAAAGCCAAAGAAGAACCATTAATCTTTATCAATCTTTAGGACAGCTTGAAAAGAAAAATCTATAATTGGGTTCATTTTTGACTGAGCAAAGCAAAATATTATCTTGTGTTATTTCCACAATAACCTCAAGCCTTACAGATGAAATTGCCAGGGGCCATGATTTGTTGTAATAGACTTATCTGATGCAGAAATAAAATGGAAAAGAGAAAAACTTTCCGAATTTTGAATCATTTGCGAGAAAGGTCAAATTATTTTTATCTCTGATTATATTTTCCCTTGGAGTTACTCTTTACCTATTCATGATTCACTAGGCAGGAGTCGAGAATGGGAAACGCCAGATGCCAAAAGGCAAAGATTGTGAGCTAAAAACCGATTGTTAAAAATTAATATTTATCGTTTGAAAATTTTTTAAAACATCAAAAACAGCGATATAAAATAGGTTATTGAATCCCTGAAATGATAAATAAAAAATAAAAAACATTTTATTCCTGGACGGCTGTCATTTTTCTTCTAAATATTTTCTGCATAAGGAACATTCTCGAGAAAATATGTATTAAAAATCATGTTTTACATTTGATTTTTTAAATAAATATGAATAATTATCGCCAATTAATCATATTTTTTTATTGATTCTTCATTCAATGGTGTGGAGTAAAATAGCAATGGTTCATAACGAATAAATACCTTTGTGCTGAAAATTCAAAAAATCAGTAATCCAACGTCAGAAAGCACAAATATTGCAAGCATCGGTAACTTATGAAGGGATTAAAAGTATTTGTTTTTGAACAACAAGAAGAATACAGTTAATTTCTTTATCTTGATACACGAGGAAATGCATCTATTTTGTCCTACCCCAGTTAAACGAAGTATTAATAAATTATAATGCCGAAAAGCAAGATGAAAAAAAAAAAAAGATGCCGCCAGCCCGGTGATGCATTTTCCCCTCCAAAATATCAAACCTTTTGGCTTAGGATTATGGTGACGCATAACGGCGAAAGGTCTCTTCTTTGTAAAAGGGGAGAATGGACTTCTTTGTGAAAGGACGGAATTCGCAAAAGGGGAGAATTCGAAGTAGCGCTATTTAATCAGTGCTTACTCCGGATCTATGGATCATTCGATCACCTAATACTGTTTGAGCGCCAAATATCAATTTTATGCTACATGATTTATTGCTGTTTGACTACATTTCTATTAAATTTAAGTGCGTTAGTTAAACTGCGAGTTTGAAGTTAGTTCAACTGCATTCATGCTATAATCAACTATTTTTGCTTTATATTATGTGATAAATATAATTTTAAACATTGAGTTTGATGTTAGTGCAACATCATTCATGTTATATTCATATATTTTTGCTGTATATTCTAAGATAAATACAATTTTAAATTTGCTGTTACTGACGTAGTATAATAAAAACAATGAAAATAATGGGTGTCATTGCCTCGAGGTTGGATTTTGTTTATTTACAGCACAAAGAGAGGAAATAAACACCCTTGAGGAGGAATAGAATCCAAGATTTTCAGAATATGAAGCGAAATTTCTACCATAGGGCCATAGAGGCCCTCATTAAAATTGTTATTCTTCGTTCATACTTACGCTATATAAAAGCTACGCGTTCCCTGTATTAAAATTGCACTCATTGTGTTGTTTATTAAACGAAGTACACAAAAACAAAGTTAAAAAAAATACCGTCAAAATAAAGAACCAGAGAGGTCACCTTTAAAATTGCTGTTCCTTGTTAATAATTTCGCATATAGTAAGGCAAAGCGTTTCCAGTATTAAAATAGCACTCATTATGTTGTTTATTAAACGAAATATACAATGACAAAGTTAAAACAAAAACCCGTTACAAACAAAGAGCCGGAGAGGCCACCTTTAGAATTGCTATTTTTGATTATAGTTCCGCATACATTAAAACTAGGCGTCACCTGTATTAAAATAACACTCTCGTAGTTATTATACGAAATGTACAATAACAAAGTTTAAAAAACTGCGTTAAAATCGAATAACAGTAACTGTATTTAATATGATTAAAAATTAAATTCTAGAAGCCCCAGTCTAACTGACATAAAATAAATGAAAATATTTATTAGTATTGGGAATGTTGTAACAAATGCCCCCCTACGGAGGCGTCAAATGAAACAGGACAACAGATTTGGGATCAGTGATGGAAAAGGAAATCCTAATATCCATGAATGAAATATTACTTTCCGAGCTCATAAAGATTTTCTGCATCAATTTTCGCGTTAATGTTTCTTTTCGCATTGCTTATGAAGGCTGCACGTGTGGATTGGATACACTGATATTTCATTTGTGGGTAGAACGCCTACGAAGCTGTTGAATTCATAATTCATCTTTTTTTTTTCTTCTAATGGCAATGCACACAAAGCCGCCGAAAAAAAAAAAAAAAACTCCCGTATACTATTCAGGCAAAGAACAGTGACGTATATGATGTTGTGGGTTGAAGTAAAAGCAATTAAGTGTCATTTTGACAATGATGAAAAAAGCCATTAAAAAAGCAAGAAATATAATTTTTATACGCTAACTTAAAAAGTGTTGTTAATTCAAAGGATATAGAGTTTAATGCCATATTTTTCTAAAAAAACGAAATATACAACATAGAAGCGAATTTAAAACGCAAAAGAAAAGGACAACTGAGACAGTGAAAACAAAAGGTTTGTAAGTGAACTTTTCAAAGTTTCTTATAAAACACTGTAATGTTCAGATCCAAATTAGTCTTTCATTGATTTTTTTTTCTAAATCATGCTGTATAGCAACACCAACCAGAGCTACTAATACCATCTCTTGCCCCAAAGCAGAGGAGAGGTTCCCCTATTATTTGTTCTGGTTTCATTCAAAATTTTAATTTCAGCAATTACATTCCTTTGCTTCTCACTGTCTCAACTATATGTTACAGCTGATCAGTAATCAAATCATTTACTTTATAAGAGCACCACTTTGCATGTTTTGTTGTACTATATTCTCGGAATTTCAAAGTTTGGCTTTTAATTCTCATGTGTTTGAGTATACTGTCCGACCTCGAAAGCCACGACTACCACCGTTGAACACAGTTCTATTTTAAAAAGGGGTGAGAGCTTGATTAAGAAAACGTACCATGGCAGCTGCTTTAGTGATAAGGGAGGGGAATAACTTAAAAGAAAAAAAAAAAGCCTCAACTCAAACCAATACCTCTAATAAATGAATTCAACGGAAAAGAAAACGAAAATAAACAAAAAATTAATAAATAAATCTCTCTTATCAATATCTCCCCTATTTTGATAAAATCGGAAGCGACCTGACGCATGCGCAAATTCGAGGAAGGTCGCGGTTTAAAATATCAAACAGTAGGGAGCCAATATGCATCCAAATACAGTAAACTCTCGATTATCCGCGAGCGAATTATCCGCGGGGTGGATTATCTGCGAGTCAATCCACAATCAAGAACATTCAATTTCGCAGAAAAAAGCAAATACCAATGGCTGTTTTTTTCCTTAGAAAAATTGTAAATTTAAACTCAGTTGTTTTTATTTATTTACATATTTGCTTTTATATTTATTTATTTATTTATTGTGCCTTCTTTATCGTGCTGAACTGTTTTGATATAAACTTCTGCTGTGGGAAAATACAAAACATTTTACTGCGCTATTTCCAGTGTTTGCAGAAAGTATTATGCAATCACTACAGCCATATTTTTGAGGAAGGAAAAGTTTTACCTTATTTGTCCCTCATTTTAGCCTTTTGCGGTTTATTCGCGATTTTTATTATCCGTGGCACTTGTGCCTTCAAATTCCGCAGATAATCGGGAAGTTAATGTATTAATCATAAACTTTCTGAATAAAAACTTTTGCATCAAAAAATAATAATTTGTGCGGGCGTTGCAGCTGTAACTGTACGATCAACTCTAAGTGTATTTTTATGTACAGGTTTAGTAATTTTTTTCTCATAACTGAGAATGTCAAATCCTTATGAAACTTTTTTTCTTTCAGTTAAACTATAATAATGATAATAATAATAATACGAAGCAGAAAAAAGATCTACGTCAAGACTTTAAATCTAATTCGGTCAAAAACCGTTTTGAATGTCTCATTTATTGGATAGATTCTCTTCTTGTGCTTTGAGCCGAAGTAAAGTTGAAAAAAAAAATGTATTATTGAATTTGATCCAGTTAAAAATATTCATAAAAAATACAAACAGTAAACAATAATAGCCCAAGAAAAAGTTGTTGACTTTTTAAGACTTGGAAATAATAACGAGAGGAAAAAAAAAGAAAGAAAAAGAAAAAAAGCAATATATTATTTTTTTTAAATAAAAAGTACACTGACGCTATTGATGCAAAAATATTTTACACGAAAGAAAACACATTTTTCATATTCTTAAAATGAATTAGTTGTGATAAAAAAAGCTAGTTTCTTTGAATAATTTCATGATCGATCATGTTTACTTTTTAACCCCTCCTCCATTCAAGTTAATATTCTTAACTAGGTGACTCCAAACTTATTGCGATTAAAAAAGCTCTTAATATATATGCGTTTAGTAGCATCTACTTCAGAGCAATAAACTACAGAACGTCGATTTGATAAATTGCATTTAAAAAAAGAAAAACCGGTCTGGTCTTTGTTATTGTAGTTGTAAACAAGTCTAATCTTTATTCATGGAAAAAAACTTTTGTTTTCAATGTGTAAATACATACTGCTGTCCAGTGAATCTACCATCTCGTGTGAAACAAAAATTAATAATTTTTCTATACATTTATATCTAGCATATATACAAATTTAGGGTTAAAAGGGGTATAAGGGTTAAATTTAGGATTAAAAGTTAAAAATTTGTCGACTTGTGTGATTTGGTAAGCAAAAAATAAAGAAAATCGATCGTCTTTTTCACCCGACTGCGCGTTCGCGACTCAAAGGAGGGTAATGTGTTTATGAGTTTATGTATGTACGTAGGGGTATCAAAAAGTAAGGTAACAAGAGCTATGACGGGTGCGTAAATTATCCGTATGAATAAAAATCCCTCTGAAGGTAACGGAAACAATCACAGCATTTGTACGGTGTCGATAGGTGGAGCTGGTAGGCTGGTAACATGAAGAAATTTGAGTTAGAAGATGGCCGCCTTGACGGAAGCATGGTCCGCAATTGAAATAAGAAGTGTGATATGATTTTTGCGTTTAAAGAAAAATTCCTCAGCTGAAATTCATCGCCAATTGGTAGAAGTGTACGGTATCAGTGTTATGTCTGCAATGCCCGACCGCATACGGCCACAACTACGCGCGATTTGTTAGAGCGTTTTCGGTGGCAGATCTTGGACCACCCTCCTTACAGTCCCGACCTCGCACCAAGTGATTTCCATCTCTTCGGACCATTAAAGAAACACTTGGGAGGTCTGCATTTCAGAACTGATGCTGAGGTACAGCAAGTCGTCTTGATGTGGCTGCACAACCTTGACGCTAATTTCTTCCGTGCCGGTTTCGATAGTTTGGTGTACTGATGGAACAAATGCTTCGATAAGCATGGTGACTACGCAGAGAAGTAATATGTACCTGTGCCTTCTACATTGTATATATTTTTTTAATTCTTGAATAAACGTTTTCTCTGATTCAGCTTGTTACCTTACTTTTTGATACCCCCTCGTATACGTGTTCCTATGTGACGTCGTAGAGGCTAAATGTCTTTTAGGCTAGTTTAATGATTCTTACGTCAATCGATTTGTCTTAACCTTGGGAATGTCACTAAACATATGACAGTAGTCAAAATTAACCATACCGACAACCAGTCGCCATAATCGCAGTTAGTAATCGAGTCGCACGCTACCTGCGTGAGGTACAGCGTGCGACAAATGTGTTTCCGCTACCTGAATTTTTTGTTTACTCAGTCTACTAATTCGATTTTCATTTCTAACACGTTGCATTTGCTTTTTTAGTGATGCAGGGGACTGAGTTTCACGACGTGTAAAATAACAAATAATTATTGCATAAAAACAAAAAACCCGACTGCGTAAAAAAAAAAAAAAATACTAAGCCCCGTAGTTTAGAATGTTATTAAATATCACTGAATACAAAACTATTTCAATGGTGTAGTTAATCAATACACACATAAGACAAATCATAAATCAAAAGCAGAATAGAAGGATTAACAGTCACCCCCCCCCCCGGTTTTTTTGACCAATCAAGGAAAAGAAAAATTTGAATGGGCCCCGACTGTTGATCCTTCTATTCTGCTTTTGAATTTATGATTTGTCTTAAGTGTGTATCGATATAACAACAATTTTTTATTAACTTTTTTTTTTTTAAATAGCGTTTACCTGGAACGTGCAGGACGCACGTTTGGACATCAGTTTTGGTCTTCAGTCAATGTAGGGGTGGTGCCAACCAGGGGGGGGGGGGGTGTAATGTGCAGATTGCGCCATTGAAATATTTACGGTGGTTGTTTTGAGAGTTTTTTTCTTCTTTTTTTGGCGGGGGGTTTATTTTAATACTTGAGGGGGGAGTGAGCCCTTGCTTTTGAGGGAGATGGGTAACCTTGTATAATTGTACGCATACACATATGCACGTGACACGTAAATAATCGTGTAGATACGTGTACACGCGTATATACTCGGTTATACACGTTATAATCGTATATAAACATATACTCTTGCAACAAAGCACATAATCTTGTTTCATTCACATATTTCTCTAAGCCCACCGTCCAACATAGAGGAACTACTTCTAATTTCTTTTTTACTGTAATAGTTTTCAGAATAGGCTAGTTTATATTATCATGAACAAAATAAAATAAATCAGTTCGTTTTACGAGGCAATCGTTCATTCTTCAATAACGCGAGCATCTGTCCGCGAGCTGGGAGTGTCTTGTTAAAAGATATTTTATGAGACGACTTAATGCGTCGTAAAATAAATTATGTAACATTGCGTACGAGACATATTCCTTAAATAACGGATATAATGATCTGTACGGTGAAGAAAATGTTCCGTTTAGCATTTCTTGTGCTTTATGGGGACTAGTCACTAGCACAAAAGACAGGGCAATGGCCCCCAAACTTTTCCAAAAGGTGAAACCTTTGGAAAAATTGTAATTTTTTCATTGCATTGAATGTTTGTCCTTTTCCATGATGGGGGAGAGACGCCTTAGAATAAACATGTTATCATGGTAACCTGGATATGCTACGGCAACCCAAAACCTCAGAGGGGTGGAATCGACTTCAAAGAGTGAGACATTCTAAAGAAGGAACGCTAGAGACGAGTGATGTTCGACAAGGATTAGTAGGACACTCAAAAAAAATCAAAGCTTTACTTCTCATTTCATGCAAGAAGCTGGTTGAACCTTGTTCACAAATGGAAGGTTCAATAGAATATTGTATGCAGTAGATATGTTGTATTCATTTACTGGAGAATTCAAGATGTTCAGCATTTTTAAAAAATTATTTACTTATTTTTTTTTTTGCAATGACAAAACCTACAAAAAAAAAAAAAAAAAAAAAAGCTTTAAAAAAAAAATAAAAAGTTTTTTTTATTTATTTTTTTATAGAATGATGAATAAATGTGTTTTGCAAACATCGAAATTGTTAAAGAAGAAAAGTATTTCATTTTTGTGTTCTAATGACAAAATAATTTGCTTCCGAAATACTTACACAAATTTTTCGTTTATGATTATTGATTTCATCCTAAAAGCTTAGAAAACAAAATTAGAGGAAAAATTTGAAGATCTTTTGTTTTTGAAACATCAAAAATATATTAGCGCAATTTTCTATACCTAATTACTAATAATAGGTTTAAAAACATTTCAGAATAACTGCGACTTGATTTTGCCAATAAATTAATATTTTATCTAGTAAGAATCAACGCATGCTGCCAGTAAGATGACGAAAAACAATCACTGTTACAATTGCTGTGGTTCTTCGAGCAAATAACACTGAATAGTTATGTGCGAGCTTCTGGTTTTCTGACTGAAGTAAAAATTCAATCACTATTATCAATTTAAATACACTGCTCGACATTGAAAATGCAACACCGAGAAGGAGTGTTCAGAAATTTATGCAAATTTTAGATTAGATGTACATCACTGAGTTATGTAAATGTTGTGAAATGCGCAGCTCTCCGAGGCACGTGAAGTAAGATATAAGGGAAGGAACTTGCAGAATATGCAATATTCGTGTCGTTATTTCTGACTGGAGAAATATCGAAGAAATTTTGTTTTTTGTCTTAGAGGATACGTGTAACACGAGAGAATGCCAGGCAGACGTCAACGAAGGCACTTCCAGCAGATAGACGACTTTACGAGGGGTATGATGATCGGCCTGATAAGGGGAGGTTGGTCCGTACGTCAAATCGCAGCTGATATCAATATGGATGCGAGCACGGTGCATCAGCTGTGCCGAAGATGGTTGGAACAACGAAATGTGGCAAGACTGAGGGGTGCAGGGGAAGCCATAGTGACGTCAGAACGCGTGGATCGACGCATCCACCGACAAGCTGTAGCAGACCCACAAGTCACTTGTTCCTCGATTCTGCAACAGGTGCAAGATACCCTGAATGTTCCCGTGTCAACCAGCACCATTTCCCGTCGTTTGGTCGCACGTGGTCTGCAATCACGGCGTCCGCTAAGAAGACTGCCATTGACCCCACAACATAGACAGCAACGTTTAGTATGGTGCCAAACTAGAGCGACGTGAATGACAGAATGGCGAAATGTCGTGTTCTCAGATGAATCCCGTTTCTGTTTATCCAGTGATAGTCTCCGCATACGTGTGTGGCGTCGACGTGGAGACAGATCTAATCCGGCAGTAACTGTGGAACGTCCCACCGGACGAAAAGGTGGCACAATGGTTTGTGGCGCAATTGCGTACAATTCCATATCACCTCTAGTTCGTATTAAGGGCCCTCTTTCTCCCCAATGATACTTGGATAATGTGCTGCGGCCGGTGGCAATCCCTAACCTTCAAGGGCTACCTAATGCAATTTTTCAGCAGGATAACGCCCGACCACACAGTGCTCGCTTCTGACAACATGCTCTCTAACGCAGACAGATGCTTCCCTGGCCACCATACTCTCCTGACCTGTTACCAATCGAACATGTGTGGGATGTGATTGGACGCCGTTTGCAGACTCTGTTCCTGCCTCGTGCAGAAGACGGCCTGTGGCAAATGGTTGAAAGGGGATGGAGAGCCATCCCTCTGGACACCATTCGCACCCTTACTGACTCTATACCTAGACGTGTTTCTTCGTGTATCGCTGTCCGCGGTGGTCCTACATCATTCTGAGCCGACGCCATTCTCGCTCCGTATTCTGCCTATCATTTTGAAATTAAGTTCATTTATTATTCCTTGCTGTCTCTGTCTTTTTTCCAAATTTCATCACTTTCTGACCACTCCTTCTTGGTGTTGCATTTTCAATGTCGAGCAGTGTATTAATTTTTCTAAAAGTTTGAAATGCATAGAAAGGCTTTATTGCGACAAGGCTAACCTGGATCCGGTAACTTAACTGTTTGACTGGTAAGACTGTGTCATTTCAGGGGAATGAAGAAATGAAAAAGTGGTCAACAGTGAACGCTATCTACTGGTGTTAAGGGTTAATCCACTGGAGTTAGGGTTAAAATGTCAACTATCAAAGTATCAAAAATGTAGAAGCAATGTTCACCCGTCATATCTTGACGGGCTAGTTTCTAGTCTGTAAATAATGAGACAATACTTACAGTTTAAAAAACAGATCAAAAATGAATTCGTACAACAAATGTTTTTCAAACGAAATTTTTTTCCTTGGAAAAAAAATACGTGGTCAGAGCATGAAATGTTTTTTGTATTTCTACTAAAATTTAAAAAAAAAAAATGGATCAAGATAGTTTTGATTCTAAATCCTTTAAATAGTAAATATTATTTTGTATCTTATTGTTGTTTATATTTGTATGTCAGAAAATACCTACCAAAGATTCTTAAATAAAATGTCTTTTTAAACCTCCTTTCATAAGAAATCTCCAAAGCAAGCACATCATATTATTCATGCGATAATTTCGTAATAGACATCAGTTGAATCAGGCCAAGTCTCGGAAACAAGTCTTTAAATTTACTTTATTTGAATTTTGCTGAGGAGTTAAGTACACACCAGTCGCTACGTGCAGTCATTAACTATTTTGAGCAAGAGAACACTAAACAATGCGGCCAATTACCTGTATTAAACCAGTATAAAACTCATTCTCTGTCTATCCAAAACAGCTGTATCAATTTTACGCAGCTAAACAACAATTTAAACACCGATAAATAAACAAAAGGCGAATGCGAAAAAAAAAAAAAACTCCGATCAAATATCTGCTATCTTAGATATCCTCAAAGATATCTTTTATCTTAGCTATCGTCTCTTAGTCGCATCATCAGTACCGCCAGCCAGAGAAATATCATCTATCCCAGATGTTGGTTGCTCTAATTTTCAAAACTGCTGCATAATATGAATATGGAATCATTATGCTTCATTTAACATGGAGTTTTAACTACATGTGTGTCCAAGACATGCGTGTGAAGAAGTTAAGCTAATTACTTATAAATTATTCGCAATCATATTTGGGAGTTAAGGGTTGCATCTTATTTTATGCGTCACATTATTTGTTACAGCGTCAATGAGCAAACCGTGCGATGTAGGATATACCGAGCAGGGTGAACAAAAGCCCATAATATCGTTAAAAACTGTAGCATTAATTATCACATGACAGTACGAATATTTTAATTGTTTCATGGAATTAGTTTTTAAAAAAAACTGAGGGAACTTATACGGATCTGCGTTGAGTGTTTTTTTTTTTGGGGGGGGGGGGGGTTACATAAAAAAAGTATAGCAACCCAGTAAATGAGCTAGAGGTGCCCACCCCTCCTAACAGCAAGGGTGCACTCTCCTAAATATCGCGAAGCAAGAGTGCCCTCTCCCAAAATGAAAGAAATACCCCTCAAAAAAACCCTCCTCCCAAAAAATTTCCATGACGCAGTCTGTGCCATGACCTCCCCTAGGTGGGCACCCCTGAATAAGCACACCTACTCATTGGAAAAATAACTGTTCTGTTCTAGAATTGTATAGAAATAAGTTATGGTGTGGCTCTGATAAGTAGAACTATGACCTTGACAATGTTTCACTCTCTTTAAGGAGTTCAGTGAAAGATGCTTTATTGGTGCAGATTTGAGTTGGAATACTTTTGTAAAACTACCACGAAAGCAACGCAACTCAATTCAATGACAATGGCCCTTCCCTTTTACCTCCAAAAAGAGGTAAACCTTGTCAAAGTCCTGACTCAACTTATCAGAGCCCCACTGTATTGCTACCAAGTAATCTAAGAAAATATTTTTGAAATCTTGTTTTTCTTATACATATAAATATTTTTAGGTACAAACTTTTCCTTTCGCTGTTGCGTGCACTGGTCGGTCTACACTATTTAGTCCCATCTGAGTTAATATAAAATATTAGATGAGTTAGATCATGATGGGAATTACATGAAGAGATAAAATAAAAGATAATATGAGTCAGTGAGAAGCAAAGGGATGTAAATGAACTTTTTAAAGTTTCGAGTAAAAGGCGTATAAAACTTAGATCCTAGGTTATCATTGATTTTTTTTCCTTTCTAAATTATGCTGTATTTTCAGCACACACCAGATCTACTGGTACCTAATCTTGCCTTAAAGCAGAGGAGAGGTTTGCTTCCAAATTTTTAATTTTGGCATTTACATCCCTTTGCTTCTCATTATTGTCTCATACAGGGTGCCCAGGGAGGACTCCTTGAGTTCAAAATTAAATATCTCGAAAACAAAGGCCGATATTGGAATTAAATGAACGGTATGTTTATTGTTAAACCCAGAAAAATCACGTACAGAAACTTGGAAATCAAAAATTGCCAACAGGAGGCACAGCACGCTGTAATTGCAATAGAAATCCCTATAAATAGGTCTGCGACGGGGTTAGGCGCTTCAGCAGTAGTTTTGCCTCTCAGAGGTATTTAATTTACTCTAGTAATTATCGTCCAACGTCCAATCCCTTCGCAGCACTATTTACGGGGACTTCTGACTTTAGCAAATTACAATGTGCAGCGCCCCCTGTTGGCAAATTTTGATACTAATTTCCAAGTTTCTGTACATGATTTTTATGGGTTTCACAATAAACATACCGTTTCTTTTATTCCAATATCCGCCTTTGCTTTCGAGATATTTAATTTTGAATTCAGTGAGTCCTTTCCTGGACACGCTGTATGTGCAGAGAAACAAGGTATTAAAAATATTATTCAGAGTTAAAGTTATCATTTTGAACGGTAACATTATCT
This sequence comes from Uloborus diversus, assembly GCF_026930045.1. Lineage (NCBI taxonomy): Eukaryota > Metazoa > Arthropoda > Arachnida > Araneae > Uloboridae > Uloborus > Uloborus diversus. The sequence goes on along the minus strand of NC_072740.1, from coordinate 88,253,857 downwards.
TACATAATAACTCATCCAAACAAAAAAAAAAAAATTTTTTTTTCGCTCCTCGAACGAAGAATTGTACTTTTCATTTATATTCTTCGAATAAAGCAAGTCTACGGGGCTCGAGAAATCGCGCTTTTCACTGTTCTTTTTTTCTAAAGAAAAAAAAAAAAAACTTAATAGCTCTGAAGCTGAATAAGAGTGGGACGAATTCTTTTGGTCTTCGTCCCGCTTGAAGTGGCTCATCTTTTATTATTCTGCCGCCGGTGAAATTGAAGGAAGTTGAGCGCAGTTTGCACTTTCACTGTGAGAAAAAGATTTATGAGATGAGATGAGAAAATTGAATTTCAAATATGTTATGTGTTTTTGGTATATTACCCAATGTGTCTCAGGTTTCTGTGAGAACTATGAGACATCCTTTTTATGCGCAGCTATATAATGCTATTTGTTATTTATGTTTATTCAAAATGATGCGGATGAAAAAGAAGCATATCAATAAAAGCAAAATAAGACAAATATTTTCTCTTTAAATTTATTAAACATTGCTTTGAAATATTGATAACCCAATATTTTTCTATAATAATTTTATCTTTTGCCTCTTTTCACGAATATTCTTAAAAACCTACCTAACCTATGTTTTAATAAACTTTGTCTTAGGAAAAATAAAACATTTTAATTTTAGAAGCACACACTCAATCCCAAAACAAGTTTATTTTAGCTTTAAAAGTTCATCAAAAAATATATTTTCATTTTTGAAGCATAAAATTATTCCTGAAACGTAATTTTCAAAAACTTATAATTTTTATCGGTGTAAAACATAAACTAAAAAACCATATCTTGAGATATTTTAAAGACTTTATATAATGAAACGTTACCTCAAAAAGATGTCTTCAATTTATTTTTTCCTCTTTTTTGCTATAAAAATGATAAAGTGGATACATAATAAATGATTTGGTCTAATTTTTCATGGACGCGGTCTAATTTTTCATAATGATTCGATTTTGATAAAATTTACTTCCGTACAAAAATCGATTCAAATTTCATTCGACAAATTCTGTTCTATCTGGGAACAAAATGAAATTTGAATGCAAATTTCCATTAATTATTTTAAACTACTCCCATTGTTTGCATTAATTAAACATCTAAAGAAAAAAATCACTAATTTCTAAAACAAACTACTTTTGAGCACTCCAATAATTCTCCTACAACGATGTACCAATGTTTCTAAAATAAAATGTAATGAATACTAAAACCTAGAAGATAGCAAGTCTATTACGGGGAAAATTGTTGTGTTTCGAAAAAAAAAAAAAGTTTTCTGAATTTACGACCAAAAATAAATAGAAATAATTGTGATAAAAATACAGCTCTAAATATTGCAAACATTATCCAATAACGAAAGAGCCTCGTTATCTCACAAATAAGGAGAAAAATAGCTTTAAAAAAAGTATATGATATCCAAGATATACCCCTGCGGAGACATTAAATACGAAAGATAAAAGTAGAAGCAGAAAAGAAGTCGAGTTGCATTATCTGCTGATGAAATATCACATTAGGTGAACGCAAATGTCTGTCATAACCACTTTTCACGTTAGTGCAGAGGAACTCTCATATCTTCAACCTGAGATATATTTACAGTCAAATCTCATTATCACTGTATTCTGATGGAGTTGTTAAAACGTGGCGTTTTAAACGGTTTCTCGTTTTAGAGTGAGCAGTATCAAATGATGGTTAAAAAATAGTAACGGTAAGCAAAAACGTGAAAGATCACCTTTACGATTATCGATTTACGATTACGACATACATGTTTGTGTTGTTAAGAACTGCAGAAATTCTTCTTCGAGTATTAATTTTAAGAAAAGTGCAGTTGACTTAAATTGTCTTCATTCAAATATGATTACCGCTGAACTGATGGATATGTTAAAGTTTAGCTCTTTAAGCGACGCCATATTTTGGAGTAATTTGTATTTAAAGAAGATAATACAGATTAACGATGAAAGGCTAATCTTAAATATTTAAGTTATTTCTTTAAGGCATTGATTGTCAAGCACTTTTTCCATCAGAGCTGCAGTCACGATAATTTGAAATTTATCTAGTCTAACATGAGGAGACGCATTTATAAATAGCCAGAGCTGTCTGGGGATGTTAAATTTTAGGGACGGCAATTTATTTTTTACTTCTGTTTAATTCAAATTTATTCTTGAAAACAACTATTTTTTATTTTCCATTGAAACATTTTCTTGTTAAAATATAGATAGAATGATTATAAAATAACTTGAGGCGTTTTTTCCGAGCTCTCTAGCTAATGAGGTATTGGATGAAACATTGCCAAAGTTCATGAGCATACATAGTTGATCATGGAATTTCAATATAAAAAATAAAAAAGAAAGTACCAAAAATCGCCCACAGCGGAAACGTTGGTGTTGAAAAATTTATTACTGAGGGATTAACTGAGAAAATATGCATCAATTTTATTTACAAATGAAGTTCAATATGATCACCCTCGTGATGTTTCAAGATCTGCAAACGATGCACAACACTTACCACACATCCGAATTAATTTGTTCTCCCAGTTACGTTATTCGAGTTTTCAAAGTTGCGATACCAGGAAAATGTCCTTGATACACAAAACCTTTAAGAAATCTCCACTGTCCGACATAACACCGAGGTTAGGCTTCCCCGGTGACCATACTCTAGAAAATGCGCGACTAATGACTTATATGAAGGAAATGTTACCGCTACACAATCTGTACCCCATAGTCTAATACGAAGTTTCAATACTGAAACTTCGAATAGCGACAAACTTATGATTGGACCACTATTGTTTGGGCAACCCTATACCATCAGTTTTGTAATATTTTTATCTAAATTTTTTTAATATAATTTATGCGGAAACTCGATGAGGGTAAATTACTCATTTTTGGGCTCATTTTAGCCACTGGCAACCCTGATTAGTTCACACGCAATAGGTAGACAACCTTACTTAAGCGTTTTGTTTACAACTTTTACTCTTTATTTATGATAACATCTTTTGCAAACTCAATGAGGGTAAAGTACTCATTTTTTGGGCGCTTTTTAGCCTCTGGCAACCCTGCTTAGGAACCGGAAAAAGGTAGACAACCTTACTTTAGCGTTTATTCACAGTTTTTATTCTTCATTTATGCCAACAATTTCCGGAAACTCGGTGAATGGTAAATTATCTCCCTCTCTGGGCAACTTTTACTCCCTGACCTCCCTGATTAGGGACCCGAAAAAGGTAGGCAATCTTACTTTAGCGTTTTATTTACAGCTTTTATTCTTCATTTATGGTAACAATCTTCGGAAACTCGATGAGGCTAAATTACTAATTTTTAGGCACTCTTCAAAACCCCTGGCAATCCTGATTAGTTCACGTGAAAGAGGTAGAAATTCTTACTCTCGCGTTTTATTTACAACTTTTACTCTTCACCTATGGTAACAATTTTTGGAAATTCGATGAGGGTAGGTCAAGTCTAGTGGGATCTTGGTCTATTAAGTCGCATGTGAAGTGATGCACGATACTGCACAAATTTAGTCGGAAAAGATATCTCCTGCACTGAGTCGAAATTTGTTTGGTACTTTAAATTGGGCTAACTTTGAGACAGTGTACAATTTTTAGTTTGCGGGATTAACTGTGGGTCACGCTGCTTTAGTTAAATCTGCAATCACGTCTGTTGAGTAGACGCGTATTGTGCTGCTACCTAACATCAGTAGTCAGAACATTAGATCATTGCACTCGTTGTGACAGCAAAATTATTCTTGCCATCTGTTTCTCAAAATTCTTGTTTTTGGTGAAACTTTCTCTTGTGCCTCAAGAACTGCGCACACCAAATGACATTCAGTTCTGTATACACATTGATAAATACCTCCTCAAGTGATTTATATATGTTACATAATTATGTTTTATACCTTTTGCATTGTAAATTTTCATCTTTTCCCTGGGTTACTTTGGGGCTGAGAAATTGACAAAGTCAAAGAGCAGCAAGTTTACAGCAATCTTTTGGCTTTGGTGGACAAAAACTAAATTTTACAAAGTGTTGAAATAATGAAAGTTACACTATCTGTTTGTTTATCGACATTTCAAAGCACAGTTCAACGTAACATCTGTAATTTTGAGTTTTACCCATAAGTTAGGTTGTATTTTTCTTACGAAATGCTTAGTTATAATATTTTATTATTGGTATAAACTCATTTCCCTTGCTTTTTCCAATGTGCATAATGCACCTAAATAATGATATTGCAACATTGGCTAAGATCGGGACAAAGTATTATTATTTTATTAACTACCATAGCAACTAGAGTTATTTTTCTTTTTTTGCCATATCTTGTGAGAGGAGTACTCAACTGACATACTAATGATTTTAAAGTTTTTTTTTTTTTACTTTGAAAACAAATTCACTAATTAAAACTTTGAAAAGTGCCCCAAAGTTAACACATCCTATGTTATTATTCCTCTTCTTTTATAAATTGAAATTCAATAGCGTTTAATTAAACCTCCTTTGTAAGGAACAACCATATGTAGTTAATAAAATTAATGTGTGCTGCATTGTTTGGTATTTTGGCTTCAGTCTCTATAATAACACTCTTTTTTCAGTGCCAAAATTGACCCTGTTTGCGACTTTTGGTAATATTTTTAACTGTAGAAATCGAAATCCCATAATCTGCTATGTACGCCTATGAAATTTGCAATTTTTCGTCCAATATTTCATTTTCTAGAGGGCTCTGGACGCCTCAAGTTATTTTATAACCACCTTGTAGATCCACTGTACTTTCCTACATTTTATAAAGATTGAATTTCATTAAATGCATATTAAATCTTATGAAAAATTTTTCAAGCATTGTAATAAATTAGTCGAAGATAACTGCTCAAAGACGTCAAGTAGTTGGTGGCTGATAAAAGCAGAAGGTGTCATTGAAGGCCAAGATTGGAGCTTGAGAAGAGATTTTCAGTAGCATTAGCATACTAAAGTTGATAAATTGTGGTGTCTGGAAAGGCTGACACGCTTCCCCCCCCCCAAAAGAAAGAACTATATTGTTTTCGTAGTTAGGTCTTTTAAGGCGATAAAAAATGATTGATGAGTGAAAAAGTCTAAGTAGTTCTAAATGCATGACAAGTGCGCACTCTTCAAATATCATAAAAAATGATAAATATTTTAATGTAAGGTCGCCTTAAACAAAATCTTTTTTTGAGGAAGCTATATCGATGGAAAAAAGAAAAGTTGGAAAAAAACAGTGAGCAAAAGTAGCATAGCGTGAAACATCCACTCTTCCGAATACATTCGTGAAGCTCAGGCAACAGGTAAAGAAATTGTTGACACTTTTGAAGAACCTGATCGACAGCTTATTAAAATTTTCAATAGTTTAAAATAATTAAAAGAAATGGTTGAAAACCTACAGTAGTTGAAAAATCGTATATAAAGAAAAATAAACTGTTAGCTACTGAAAATAAATGAAAATTATAATGTAATTATCAGCAGCATTGATTACGAGTAGCTATTACTCGTCTAAGAAAAGTGAAGAGTTTCAACCACAAAGAAATTCTGACCCAATAAAACAATCATAATGCAGAAAAATAAGACATCAGTTAAAATAAGGCTGTCCATAAAAATGAAACTCGCAAAAATAATTAAGAAAAAAAGACTATTGCTTTAAAAAAAAGCATTGAGTGCAGTGGCTGTAGTTAGAAATTTAACCCGAAATCTTAAAAGTTTGGATTCTGCAAAAAAATAAATAAATAAATTTGGAGAAAGATCTGGTAGAAATCGAGCCCGGGTAATAAAACTGGTCATACTATTTCCATCATGGCACAACAAAGCATAGAAACCATGTAGGAAGATAAAGATAGGAATTATTTTTCCTGATCTTTTTTAGAACGGCTGAATCGTTTTTCAGAACATTGCTGGTTTCCATTAAACAATTTTGAGAATATATTTGTATTGTGATGATTATTATTCTGTTCAAACTCTTTAAACCTTAAAATGCCTTGATGTAAAAGAACGGAACCAATCATCCCTTTTCTCAGAACTTCTTACAATTATTTGACGCTATCTATTATGCACCTTTTCACCTTTGTCATTTGATATGACGAAAAAAATTGCATGTATGGTGGAAATTTGAGACGTAAAAGAAGGAAAAAAAAACGCCAGAGGAGGTAAGGCTTTGTTTGAAGTTGGTAGACCGAACGTAGTTAAGATTTCAAGGTGATCGTGCGAGCAAATTATAATAAATAATGTTAAGGGCTAGCGGGATGGCTGAAAAATGGCGACATAACAAGTTGGTCCTTAATATATGACAGGGCAATGAATTTTGACCAACAAATGTTATCATACCTCATAATGGCATACATTTTAGGAAAGCGTATTATATTTTTAAAAAAATTCTAGTTCCCTTGTTAATTGGTTTTTCAGTACTCCTTTTTTCGTGGTATTTGAAAGTATTTTTTTTTTCTTTCTTGGTCAAAGGGGCACTTATACTTGTGTAGCTTTCAAGGGAAATTGTAGTGTAGTCCTATTCTCGTCAGATAAAAACTTAAAAGTTTTTTGTTGAAGTGTTCCTACCCCAATATACATTTTTAAATGCATCATTTTTACTTAATTCACTAAAAATGAGCTCAGACATTTTTGCTGCCTGTGTGTGACCTCACGACGAGACACAGTGAGAAAGATCGCGCCAGCGCAACGTCGTTGGCGAGTTTTTTTTTTTTTCATTTTTCCCGTTTTCTTTATCGCGTGCTTTGAGAGGGCTTGAGTGCTTCTTTAAAACATTTTTTATGATTTCTGCAAAGTAACATCTATCACTGTACTTGCAAAAATAATATCAAATAGGATGATTGTAGGAAAAGTTATGTTCAAATTTTTTATTGTTTAATACTTTTGATAGATACATCCTAAAAACACATTTATTGCACATTTATAGGACCCGCAAGTTTCATTGCATGCTAAAACGTCGTTCATTAGCCAGTGCAAAATCTAGGTGGAGGTGGGATATCAAAATTTTGAAAAAATACTGGGTGAGAGTCCCTGACTTCTCCACTCCTCCCTAATGTGCCAAAAGATATCTTGAAATTATTTTTCGAACTCAATTTCAAAAAAAAAAAAAAAAAAATACCTGAGTACAGCCGCCAAGTACCCACATCTGCTCCCCGAACTTGGTCAAAAATAATATAGATAAATGATTCTGGGACATCGATTGCAAACAATTTTCTGTAGGGAGCCTTTCTCCTGTTTGCACTACATTGCCAAAAGTAGCTTTAAAATGAGCTTTTAAATGTCTATTATCTTCCTCTAACATATCCCAAGATAATTTAAAAATGCCTTTCATGGCCTTATTGTCAAAAATGTGAGAGCCCCTCTTCCCTTCTCCCAATGTCACCAAATGTAACCTAAAAGTGCATTGATAAGCCTTATGACTTCGAAAAATTTCCGACGGAGGACCCCCCACTTAATCCCCCATTGACTCAACATACTGCCAAAAATAGCAATTTTAAAACTTTAGTAACAAAAACTTCCTCAGATGTGCCCTCAAATGGGTTTTTAGAACTTCCATTTCAAAAAGTCCTGAAATTGCGTATTATGAAAAAAAGAGTCGTTTAAAATTACGTCTGAAATCAGATGCAGAATCCAATGTCTGTTTAGCGATATCTTTCAAAACATTACTTCTAAAAATGTAATTTAGTTCATTTTTACTCCTTTAATTAAAAATACTCCTAGGTCTTGTAAGTTACAGCTATTTAAAATTTATTTTTTCTATACTTAAAGCAAATTTCCGAAAACAAATAATGTTATCTCTTTGCGTCCTTTTTTAACGACTGAACTGTTCCATTTTTTGGTCATATTGTGTCCAAAAAAATGCAAATTTTTGATTGCTAATTCTGTGTTCAAATTAAAATCTACAGCCGAGCATGTTTCAAGCAATGTATTTATTAGTTTAACTTAATTTTCTATTACAGCTTTCTGATTTAATTTAATTTGAAACTAGTTTAGAGAAGTTTTTCGATTAGAACTTTACTGGAAAACTGTAGATATGTGCTGAAGACTTTTAAACTAAACAAATAAATAACCACGGGTAAGTTAAGAAAATGGCTTAGATAAAAGTTGCCGGAATGTGTTTGGGCAAAACAGTTAAGTGGTTAATAAATTTAAACAATTGTTGCTTTTTTTTTTGATCGTATGTGCAATAGCATATTGTTTCAGAATATGCACATCGCAAAAATGGCCCAGTTAATAAAAGGTGAAGCAAATCTTGAAGTATAGAGAAAGATAGCAAAATTCCCTAAATTCAAACAGACGAAATCGCACGTTTGCCGTTCCTCCTGATGAAGTAAGAAGGGGTCTTTGGTTACACGGTCGTTTTCTTCTTTAGTTTTATTCCCTCCCTGTCCAATCGGATTTAGAAATCGTTCAAGAAATTCAAAAGCAGAAGAAATGGATTAGTACTGATGAGGAGAAGAAAATATTGAAATGCCTCCATGGGGGGGGGGAATAAAACACCATCCGTAAGCTTGTTATCAGACTTTTATGATCCTGAACGGTAGTGAACCGAAAAGTCAAAACAATACAGCATATATTGGAGAAATCATTGAATAGTAATGAATGCAAAGCACAAAATCTAAGCATAAATTTAAAACTACTTTTTGATGAAAATTCTGTCAAAAAGTAATGCCTGGATCAATTTTTTTGCTCTACAGTAAAGTGTGGACAAAAAGTTACTTCTCCTTTGATCCAGACACCGGAAATTACGTATTAAGTCGCTTATATTTAAGAAAAGTACATCGTCAAGATTCTCCAGAGAAAGCAAACTTTTTAATGTTTGCGAGCATTTTCTGTCTTTGTGTTAGAAAGGAAAAGCCCCCATTAAGAAAACTTAATATAGAACTATTATTATAAGTTAATGAACAGTATAAATTATTTTTTTATTAAAAGGAAAAAAAAAAGAAGACAAAACATCTTTCACTAAAGTAGTTATGACACTTTAAATAAAATAATATGTATCAGATATTTTTCTTTTCTATTCACAAAAAGATGTATATCGTCGCCTCAGAACAACTTTATAATATCTAGTCCCAGAAACAACATTAAGATATCTTACTGTTGTTCTGAGGCGACGATATGTTGGTGCTAGTGTATGCTTCTCATACAAAACCACAGTTAGCATCCGATGTTTGCCAAATTTGGTACAGGGGTACTTTGATTCGCAGGAATTCACATAGAGGATTTTTAGAAGTTAAAAAAATCCAAAGACGTCTAATTTAAATTTTTAGTGATAACATTACTCTTTTCTACATGTTATCGGGACATTTTATCCTATTATTTTTCTATTATTTAAGTCTAAATGTTGAACATGCATCACTTGGTACAATTTTTATTTTCGAAGTAAACCGTGCAACTCTGAATGACGCAACTAGTATACTATTAACTTATTAGATGCAATGCAAATCAAATACTTTGGAAACTGTCCAAGCTGTAAAACAACTTCTGCATCTTTAATGAGTTTACTAAGCTCTTCTAAGTTCTTGTCATTTATTACTGAAATGTTATTTTGGTACATTCCGAAACCATTTATCATAGACTCACTTACATAATAAAGCTATTTACGTTCCTCATAATTGCTATGGTCATGATCAACCCAGAAGATATTCCTTGACTTCCTAAACAAGACTTATGTCATTATTTTCTTTTTTTTCCGCAGGCTTACTTCTGGTAAACATAATATATCTCTCAATAACATGAAAAATCATTGTGTTTATACTGAATACAATGTGCGGCAAAGAAAAAAAAATCAATACTTTTAACACCATTCTTGCTGATTCATATGTAAAATGAATCCCTATATCCAAATATGACCATCGTTTTCCCCCCACCACCCATCACTTGTTGATGGATATTTTATATATTTATTTATTTATTATTATTATTATTATTTTCAGTTTTCGACAGTTTCATAGCCATTAATTAGAGGGAAAGGAAGCTTCATATTAACTTTAAAAAAATTCTGAAGGGCTAGAGGAGTGAAAAGTTCCGGTACATTAACATTTGAATGAAGGATAGAACATTTGAAACAAGGAAGAACCCTTAAATGTATTTTAAAATCAACAAGACGAAACTGTTTCCTGTTTTTCGGTGCAAAACTTATTTTGCTTTATTTTCTGTGTAAAACTAGTTATTTTCGGTGCAAAACTAGAGAATGAACCTCAATCATTTTAAGCTCATATCCAAAACAATGCTTACGTTGTATTTATTTAAAAAAAAAAAAAGAGTGAAAAACAAATGTGCTGGAAGCATCGTAAATTGTGTATGAGTCGGATCGCAGATTTTCATTAAAACTCAACCGTTTTGTTTACATTTAAGTTACATGCACAAGTATAATAAAGTTTAAAAATAAAGCTGAGTACATGTTTATAATTTAGCAGTAGTGTGTATTTAAATTTCTCGGGATGTAGCGCCCTCAACATTTATTACTTCTTGACAAGTTTATGCCAATAAGTTGGCTTTGGAAGAATGGGGACGATTAGTTTAACCGTTACATTTAAAATAGAGATGAGCAATGCCGTATCTTTTTAATGATTCGCTCACCATAGGATCGTTCATTTTTTCTAGCCGTTCATTAGACTCGTTCTTTTGAACGACGTCATTCCTCAAAAAAAAGTTGCGGGTTATCGCTCTGCGGGAGTTAGGGTAGATCGAGGCACGTTCACGCAGTGCCCTTTTTTCAAAACGAATTATAACTGGAGGGCCAACAGTCATAACAGGTTGATGCTGGTACCTAGCAAATATTATCAGTATCAATATAGTTTTTGAGCATCAGTCGAGCTTCGGTCTAGCATTCAGAAAGAATAATCTGTTTTCTAAAGAGTCGAGTAAGTTTTGAGTTGAACGTTTTGAAGCTTATTGTGAATAAAATAATACTTAGTTAAGAAAGAACAAATATATAAATATTAGCATAATTTTATCCTTTTTTGAGAATTGTATTTGTATGAACAGAAATGTTATTAAAATTTTTTACACGTTAAAAATAAATCCAAACTGGGCGAGGTAGAAAGTTTATGCGTTGTCGTCTGAGCGCCTTTACAAACGTTCTTACTGTGTCTTAATTCTAAACGTGCCTTGACGTTTTTTTTTTTTTTTTTTGCTCCGAGCAGCTGTTTCAAAACTTTTTAGTACTTTCAGGTTACTTAGTCTTGAAAATCCCCGTTTTTTTTTTAATTGAGTTACACATTCGTACCTTATAGCTTGCAACATTGTGGCGCTGTCTTCATGCCCGTTCAGCTTTTACTTCATACACTATTCAGTCTGTAATAAATTTGCTTTATTTTAACGATGGTAAGACATTACGTTCAAAACACTAACAGAACCACTTTAGGTGTCAAAATAAGTATGCGTAAACGTGCCCCGTATCCGGAGCAAGTTTACGCAACCAAATTGGACTCAAAAATATTTTTTTTAACGATAAAAAACACAAACTGAGCAACAACTGAATATACCAATTTCGACTCCATTAACTGCGTCATCAAACTTCAACGTCGAAAATTTCCTAAATTAAAACATAAAATTTAGAAAACTCATTGAAAAAAATCTGCGTAAGCGTGCCCTGGTCTAACCTACTCATTACTCGATTAATGGAATGCATATCAAACATAAGAAATAAATATTATTATTGATGTTAACTTTCCACAACAATAATGACCTCTATAAAAATCATAAAAGTAACTCAGGAGTATCCAATCAGCAGTTTTTCAAACTATTTATTGATGAAAAAACCGACTGCACCGTTGGTATTGATTAAGCGATACTACTATCGAATTTTAAAACGCGCATTTGATTTTATGTTTATTCAAACATCATGTAGAGGAATGTAGTGCGAAGTGAAAAAGTTGAGATACATTTTCCTTTTTCAAAATAAACCAATTAGAAATGTGCTTTGAAAATTACAGTACACGAAGAAAGAACAAGGCATTTTACGATAAAACTTGCATTGAAACATTTTTTTATTTTTGACAGTAAATATGCACCTTCCAAAAAAAAAAGTGAAAAAATGTTCACTTTTTTTCATGGGTCAAAGTAAAATGTAAAATGTGTGTTGAATGAAATATTTTTTATTTGATTATTAAATATATCTTTTATCCAATGAATGAGTAAATAAAATAATCAACGAATTCATGTCTAAATTATGAAACAACGAGCAAACTAATTAATTAATATGCTAGAAAAATAGATAGATCCCCTCCCCATAAAGGGGTCGTCCCCTGTGCAAACATAATTAGGGATGCAACTAGTTAACTGCGTTTCATAGATTAAATATAATTTGAAAAACTGGAAAAAAAAAATCATAATTGAAGAATTAAGTTTTTTCATAAACTCAGAAACCCATGTTGGGTGTCATACCACAAAAGACTCATCTGATGCAAACGCCCATCCCCCCTTCCCCGTAGCGATGCTACTGCGTTTGATAAATTCAACATAAATTTAATTTTTTTGAAAATTTTCAGAATTGAAGTTTTAATCTTTTCCTTAACTCGCAAATTAATTTTGGGCGTCACCCCCCAGACCGCTGACACCTACTCCAGATCCTCCCCCTTTTTTCCGTAGTGACTCTATTGCCAGATGGGATCCTACAAATGACTCTCAAGGTGACAAATCGGTAAGTTTTAAAATTGTAGCTTCAATTTCTGCAGTATACTTATGATAATATAAATAACTATGGATAAAATTCGATATTCATATCTATCTGCTATCACAGAGGTTCAATCTTTCACACTTTGGGAAGCTCTTTGAGATTACCGTTTTCTTGAAGGAACCTCTTGATCAAAGAACACAGAAAAAGGGATATCAAAGCTTTATCCTACTCAAATTTACAAAATCATTTTGCATCTTTATCTTATCACACTACAAATATCTTCAAAAGATAATGAATGGTAAGGTGGCTAATGCGGTTTTTTGCTTGTTTTCTAAAACATATTCTACGAAAAATAAATAAATAAAATGTTCATATTTAGCTTTGAAAACAAAGGAATTCAATCTTGCATATGGGCAATTCCACAGGTAACTGACTGAAATTTTTGAGGCTAAACAATACCTATTTTGTAACATTCAAAGCGAAATATACATTGTGTAAATGATCTTTTGCCCTAGAATATTGTATTTTTTAAGCTGAATTCAATGGTATAATTGAATTCCCGAAATACATTTTCATGCATTTTCAGTATTTATTAAAAACATGGTAACTGACTGACATTTTAAAACGAAGTATGTCAGTCAGTTACCATGCTTTTAACTGTTTTTTTTTTTTTTTTTTTAATCGTCTGAAATGTATTTTGAGAATTTAACTACACCATTGAATTCAGCCTAAAAGATACGATAATCCACGGGAAAAGATTGTTTTTACAATGTATATTTTGCGTTGAATATTACGAAGTACGTATTGTTTTGCTTCAAAAATATCAGTCAGTTACCCGTGGAATTGCCCATATAAATTTAAACTTTACTTAAGTTTAGAAGTAAAAAATAGTATAAACGATTTCTGAAACATCTATCAAAGTTCCAGGGAACAGCTGGGTTCCTTGGAACCTAGATTAAAAACCACTATGCTATGAATAATTTGGCATCACTGTGAATCAGTAACTTGTTCATCCTATCACACGAGCAAAACTTTTTGAAAAAAAAAAATGCACAAAATCCCTTTCAAAATAACTCAATATATTGTAAGGATAGTAAATAAAATTTTACAAATTTTGAACTAAGAATTTTAGGCTACTTTTGAACTCATAGAAGCGTGTCAGGAACATACTTGCAGTCGAGAGAAAATATCCTCGCGGAGGGGAAACATTTCACTTCTTCTTTGCGCAGCAACTTATTTTGCAAAAGTAGTTTCAAAATAAGGATTTTTCGAAAAATCAACATTTACTCATACCCAATAAAAGAACTTTACTATGAGATTTAATGATACTCGGTATCGCAGCCAAGGGACGGTAAGTGATAGTTACATTTTGCATTAAAATGAATATCCCGTGTTTAAAATGAATTGAATTACTCAATGTCTTAACCAATAGAAAATGCAATGTTTTTTTTTAATTAAAATATCGTTTTTTTTTAAATAATAAACAAAAAAAATAACATTCCGAAAATGGAAAACACATTTGCAGCTCTCCTAAACGTTTCAAACTAAATTGCTTTGAATTAATTAAACGATACATAAAAACTCTTAAACTGGAAACATTTTCATCTACTTGTCATATAAGACAGATTATTCATTATAAATGACAGTCTAGTTAACCTCCCCGTTCAACAAATAGTACCACTAGCATCTCAGATGTTACTTTAATAAAACATTGTTAAACTATGTAAAATATGACGAAACATGCAATTTTTAATAAAGTAAAAAGCTTGGAAAGGTAAAAATAGGGAAAAAATGAAATCGGAACTTAATTAAATTCGATTTTTGCAATTGATAAAACTTTTTGATTAATGAATTCGTTCTTCAAATAGCAATATTTGCGCTTATTGTAATATCAGTACTTTAGAAGTTGGTTCTGATAAGATATTGTGTATTAATAATGTGTATTAATTTATATAACCGTCAATAACTTGCATCATATTACCATGAACGTGAAAAAATAAAAAATAAAAATGAAAGAATGCGTGAGCGCTAGTCCAAAGTCATTATAATGTTTGCTTCATGTACTTTATTTCCAGTTGTATAATGTTGAACTAGAGCAGGGTAATCAACTTTTGACACTTTGGGGAAACTTTTGAGTTTACCTCTGTCTTGAAAACACCTCTTGATAAAGCAGCAGAGAATATAGAATATTAGAGCTTTATTCTACTCCAACTTATAAAATTTCTATAGCATCTTTATTTTGTCATAAATACAGACACCTTAGTAAGATAATGAATGGCATGACAAACTAATTCCTTTTCCTCTTTCAAAAATATATTTTATGAATATTAAACAAAAGAACCATATTTTATGCAATTAATTTTTTTTTTCAAGAAAAACGCCTTTAAAAAGTTGATCCTTCATAAAAGTTTAAGTTTTACTAAAATTTTGACGCTTTGATTAAGCAAATAGGGATCACTTGCGAAATCCTTGCCAAAATTTCTGGAAAATTTAGGGTTCTGTGGAAACTAGATTAAAATCTCTGTGCTATTAATAGCTTGATAAATTATGACTTCATTTACTTATATTTATTTTACATGCAACCCGCCTTAAAAATCCGCTTCTTAATAAAAATTAAGCAAATAGTTATCACTTACGGAACTCCGTCAACGTGCAGGGCAACTTTGAGTTCCATGGAACCCATGTTGAAGACTTCTGAGTTAGAGGATGACCTAATCCGTAATTCAATTGCTATTTTTTCACCTTTGTTTTTCTATATTATGGAAGAGAGACTTTGAAAATTTATCTTTTACACCACGAAAAGTCAAAAGAAAAAAAGTTTTACGCACCGAAAATGATGGAAGTAATCTTCGGAAATTATTGATACAATGAGTTATTTTTCGGCAAAAAGAAGGTCAAACGACCTTTCAAAACTCGGAAATTATTCCCAGAACATCTTTCCATAAAAAATGGAGGGGAGTTGATGGGATACACCGCGTTTCTCCCGTCCCTTTTTAGGGATTCGTTTCAAGCAGTAAACTCCCCAAACAGAGCCTCTCTGTTCTCTGTTAAACATACTAGCACATGGGTGTTCCTCCCTCCCTTCCTCGTAAGCGAGAAGAAAAATTCCCCACAAAGTAATTTGGAAACAACTACTGTAAACAGTATAAATATGCAGGGAACTACTGGCGAACGCGATGTATACATAATTCTTATGAAACAATTAATTTAACGCTTAAAAAAAATCCTTTCTATTAATAATAATTGCTATTGTTATTACTAACATTATTATTAATATACTAAAAGTACGATGAAAACTTTTTTTTTGCCATTGTTCTTGCTTTTAAAAGTAAAGTTTAAAACACGCGAAAATATGTTTCTGCCTTTTGTAATGTAATTCCGTAAAAATAAATGAATAAATAAATAAATTAAAAAAAAATTAAATCAATAAACATGGAGGCATTCGGAAAAAAATATAATAAAGTCATATTTTCAGTAAGTTACAGCTCTATACCAGGGCTAAGGCAGAAATACATAATGGAATGACTGAGCTGGCGGTGTATTTTATGTAGAATAAAGACATGTTTAATTTTGGTAATCGAAATCTTAACCCGTATTGCTGGAATCAGTACATAACCAACTTCTGATCCTTCGATATGCAATTAGTCATACACTGAGGTAGTATTTTATTTGTAACTCCGATGCTAAGCAGTTTTGTGACTGGATGTAAAAGAAATAAATTAATGGAATTATAATTCAGAAATATGAGGCTCAATCTTTCTCCTCCCTCCCCTAAGGGATGGAAAAACCACTAAAAAGTAACTCAGGAAAAGCACGCTGTAAATAATATAAATACGAAGGGAATTTCTGACAAAAATATCTTTACAGAATTTTTATGAAACTATAAGCTACAAGTAGCAAGATTCAAAAAAAGTTTTCGCTTCCTCAAAATGAGTTATTACAACATTTAAAGCTTTTTTTGAAACTAGTTTTCTTCTCGTAAAATGAAAGCAAAAAATATGCAATGCAATATATTTACACTTACGATTACCTATTATAAAGCAATTACTGGGGAGACATAAAAATACATTAATAAATCATAAAAATACATTAAGTATTAGCACATAGAACAGCGCCTGATCCACTTAATACAGACCTAATAGAAAAAAAAAAAACACTAAATTAACTTTTCTGAATTCATTAATATATATATATATATAAATTCCTTTTGATGCAAAATTTTTTTTGGTAAAATATTTGTGGATGATCTTTAATGAAATTAGCAAGAAATACTAGAATTGTTATTTGCAAAAGATGTTTTACGTACAAATGATTTCTCCAGCTAAGCTCACCAAATAAATCATGAATTACGTGAATAGTGCCACTTACGAATTTCAATATTTTTTAAGGGTTTAAACTCAGAATATGGAAAGGAATTCATGAAAAAAAAAGTTGTAATTGTCTTAACTTCAATTTTTGTATAAAGTGTGAACACATAGAGCAGACCTGATCCACTTGAAATAGACTGAATAGAAAAAAAAAGGTTTAACTTATTTTTCTCTGAATTTATTCTCAAAAAAAAAAAAAAAAAAAAACTAGTTCCTTTTGCATTAAAATTTTTGTACGCAATGTATGTGAATGATCTTTAATGGCCTCACTAAGAAATACCAGAATTTTTATTTACATAATATCTTTTATGGACAAAAGATTCTTCCTGCAAAGCTCACGAAATACATCATGAATCGATCGCTGCGGCATGCTGAAGATATCTTTCTATTCATAGTCTTCCCTTAAGAAAGAAAAATATTCTTAATAATTCTGGAAGCTAAACAGAGATACGCAGAGAAGCTTCGGGCAAAATCTCTTCAAGTGAAGTGGTCGTATTTTATTATTCCGCCACTAAAGCATGTTTCAATTTACGGAAGACTTACAGCAAGCATATTTATGATTATGAAAGTAGAAATTGAATTTTTCAAGCACTTGATTAAGTTGTATGGTAGAGTTTTCAAAGGAAATTTTAAGTTTTAGAATAAAAAACAATATCTGGCAATATTCTAAAGATGATATGTAACGTCCCTGTGCTCTGTCTTCAGTTTGGAAGAAGCTACGCTTTTTTTGGAAGGGGAAAAGTATCAGTAAATTCAGTTATGTTGAGTTAATATAATGATGTACTCAAATCTGGAACTCTAAGAGTGCACGTAAGCTTTGAATGGTGCGTTTGAAATAGAGTAATGGCACCAGTCAGTCATAGACATGCTTTAGACATCGCTCTGAAGTTTACTCAATGTTCTTAGCCTTTTAATTGACTCTAAATTTGACTTATCAAACTATTTTTCTCTCTTGTAACTACATCTTATATAACGTTTGGCTGCTTCTGGATCCTCTGAATTAGTTAATTCTATTTTTATTTGCTCAATTTCGGAAAAAGGTCCAACCCCCATTAACCGACAGAAAAATCTGATGATACCCAGCAACAGACAGGATGAGGAAAAGATGTGTAATCGACAAAACTCCCTTTTCTCTTCAAAGTGTGCAAAAGTACTTAATTTTTAGAACTAAAGCCATATTAAATTCATATGAACACGAAGCACCAGCTGACCTCTTGGTAGCTGTTCATAACCTTCCACCACTGCCTTGTAAATACCAATTGGCTCATAAAATTCACTTTGATAACACTAGATGTCTGCACGGTATTTATGGGGCACAGCAACATCAGTTTTACTCGCCTAAAAGGCTTACTATTTAAATCTAAACTTATGAGTGTCTTACCGGACCCTTGTCTGTCATTGGAGACCTTACCGTGGTTCGTACTAAAGAAAGATTTAAAATGCAGGGCTTCCGAAAAGTCCTTGACACATTTTAAAAATTCACTGAAAAACAACACGTTATCGCATGAACATGCGGTTTGCCCCATAATATTTCACAGATTTAGGTTTTTTTTTTTTTTTTTTGACATCGTAAAAAGAAAAAAAGTAGAACAGAAAAAAATGTTTTTATACGTAACTTCTGTGACGGCTGTAAAGGCATAGAAAGAAAACCAAACGTAATGTGAGGTGTTTAAACATTGTATTAAAAATAAACCTACTCCTTTCATTACCAGAGTTCAATGTGTGCAGTGTGCACCGTATGTTGCTTGAACCATATATAAAAGGGCGATTCTCGAAAAAATGTCCAGTGCGTAACGCAAAGTTTTTTTTTTTTTCAGCAAACCAAAGCCTTCAAAAAATAATGCTGTTGGAGAATAATGCATGCTTTAATATTATCAAAGCATAACAGTTAATTCCATATTTAATTAATAGTTACTTGAATAAAATAAAAAACTTAGCGTTACGCACGGGACATTTTTTCGTGAATCGCAAAAGGTACTCAAGTTCATCTCATGCCCACAAATGGAGCCACCGGGAAGAGTCGTTAAGGGCAGGGCCCAATTTCCCAATAGGCAGAGTATGCAGTTGCCTAGGGCGGCAAAACTTTCAGGGGCGGCAAATTTTGCTTTAACCACATATTTTTTAAATGAAATTTTTATTCTTGAAACTAAAGTATTAGCATTCTTTCATTTTTCACAGAGACAATTTTTTCTTATAATTTAATAATGATTACTTTCATACATCTTATGAAAATTAAATGTTTTTTCATCATTGTAATTGATCAGTGTAAAATAGTAAGTGAAAACGAAAAGAGGAACGGGGGACGATTTCAGAAAGTATCGCTGCGTTTATCTAGAAGTCGCAACAAGATTGGAGTTTGACTAAGATTTTTAGTGCTGAAGTTATTCAGTTTTGGTTTATTGAATGATCAACTTTTTACATTATTAATATTCTAAAATTGATTTCTGTTTATATTAAGATTCGGAGACAAATGAAAATGAGTAACGAGCGAAAAAGGCTGATTGATTTTGAATAAAGAAAACATGCTAAATTAAAAACCGAAGAAAAAAAAATTCTTCCAAAAATTTTTAACGTGATATTTTTTTTTTTTAAATAGGTAGTTTTTAAAAACGGAAACTTTGGACTTTTTTCAAAGTAATCCAGTTACAATTTACTAATGAAATACCATCGAACAGTGAGGAGTGGTAAGAACACAAGTGAGTGAACGTAATAAAAGAGGAAATTATTCAAATCGTTGATTCGTAGATGAAAAAAAAATAATAAAATAATGAAGATGCTGTTATGAATAAAGATAACTGATAAAATGGACATTACTCAAGGACATTAAAGTTCAGTGCTCAGTGAAAAGATCCGCTGTTAAGATATTAAGTAACTAAGCTAAAGAGTTTCAATTTTAAAACAGTTTTGATCAAAAGAGCACTAATACGTAACTTTTTTTTTTAAGTAACAGAATTAATTCGGAATGCATAATCTTTTTTTTTTCTTTTTATTTATTTATCATTTATTTTTTTATTTTTTTCGAAAATCAAAATAGTTTTTTTTTTGAGCAAGCAATAACAAACAATGAAACAAAAAAGAACTAAAATTCTAATCTTACCGAGTAATAAAACACAAGCTTACACGCCATATCATACATACATATACATAACATTTTAAAAATTAAAAAAAAGAAAAAAAGAATTTGCAATATTATTTGCAAATTTTTCGAAAGTCAGCAAAGTTTGGTGAACAAGGAATTTTTTGAGAGATCCTGTGACCTCCCATTAGGGTGCTCCTGAATGTGAAACGTCATCACTTCTCCATTAGCTTGACAGTTAAAATTTCGGAAATACTATTTTGCGTGTTTTTGAGGTTTTGCTTTTTCTAGGGGAGGAGGGGGCGGCAGATTTCAAATCTGCCTAGGGGCGGCATGGAGCAAAATTTGGCCCTGGTTGGGGGGGGGGGGGGGAGGTTGAAGAATTAAAAAAAGGAGCAGACCATTCGAATTTCAAATTTAGGGCCGAAGAATGACATGAAATTGTTCTTTTTACTCGAAATAGTTACAGTGTTGTCTCAATTTTCATCTCATAGGAAAATCCGCAAAAATATACCCTTAATAGATTTTCTTTCTATGGTTTGGAAACACGAAGAGCGTAAAATAACTAGTAAAAAAATCATAAGCATTATTAAGAAATCTAAAATCAATTTTAAATTGGATATTTATAGATTGCTCAGCTAAGCTTAAACTAGCGGGACCTGAATAAATATATGTTGCCACTTTTTGCTTGAGAGTGTACAAATAAAATGCTTGAATTTACGTTGAGGGTCTTCCTGCAATATGCGGACTTAAAAAAAAAAAAAATCCTTTGCTTTTTTTTAACGATTTAACGATTTATTCTTTTTATTTGTTTATTTAATTTTTATTGCCGATAGAAGATAATTAAGGATTTGAGTAGTATTAAAGGAGACTGTTACAATGGAGGAAAGTCTTATCTTGACTTCTAGATTTGCCGTTAACGCTATTTAAGATTGGTTGATGATGAATTCTAGTTGTAACGGAAGGACAGTTTTTACATTTTACATGCATTTCTGTCTGTGAGCTTATCAAAATACATATTTTTCAAAAACTGATGCATAGATTTTTATTCACATCATGGTAAGTTGCTAAAAAAAGCCGATGCCAAGAATTTTTTGTCAGTAACTTTTTTTTTTTAAATCAAATTTCAAAAACTGTAACAGAAGGACATTTTTGCGCTGGATTTCACCTGATGCTGATGTAGATTTCAAGGAACTGTTGTCGTTACTCAAATGAGGGCTTTCAAAGAATATTGAACTTATTCGAAGGGGAATTTTTAGAAATTATTGTTCCAATTCTGATGAGATTTAAAAGAGAGGATATTGATCTTATTTTGAGCCGTTTCCTCATTCGAAAAGGAGTTTTTGGAGCTACTTTGTTTATTTAAATACTTTTGTGTAGATATTGCAGACGTTATTTGGAAACTGTAACACCCTTATTCTAACAGGAATTTTTAGAAACTGATGAACTAACTGATTATAAGAATAGGGAATTTTAGAGAATGTTTACTTTTTCATACGGAACTATTACCCTTATTCTAAGGGGAATTAGAGATATTCCTTTGCTACGTCCATTGTCCTCACTCAAATAAGGATTTTTTGGGGACTAATGTCGAGATTGAACCGGGTATTTTCGGGTACTCAAATGAGGATTTAGAGAATCTGCTTTGTCTTCTTCTTCAGAAAAATGGACGTGTCCCATGGCCCACGTAACCTCAATTCTTTTTTTCGTCAGGGGTCGGTGCAACACTCGAGATGGTTCACGCAACGCCAGACACAATCGGGTGAAATTAGGCTTTTTAGAGGAGTTTTACAAGTTTCCTTATCTAAATTTGAATTTTCAGTGACTGATATCCAAATTTTATTAGGGATTTTTAGGGTCTGTTATCTTTCTAACGAGAAATTTTTCACTTTATTTCTTCTTTTACTTAAGCCTAAGCCTGATTATTGACGTGCGTCACGTGACACAAATTTTATTTTCGATGTAGACCGTGCAATGCCGGTCGACACAGCTAGTTTAAAGTAAAATTGATTTACCTTTTTTAAATCCTCGATTATTTGTAAATAAACTCAATACATCTTGGATTCATATTTCAAATGAGTCATTTAACATCAGAAATTCTTAAGAAGGCACTTAAGTTTTTCTTAAAACTTCAAATCTTTTTAGGTCGCTTGTTCTGGTGTTATGATTAATGACCAGATATCGATAATTTTTAATATGTGTCATCACTTCAGACAACAAGAAATTCAGACACTTCGAGCATTGACAACATTCTTCGTTTACAAATGTCAATATTGAACATGTGTTTTTAAAATAAATTATGATTGATTGCTATAAAATAAACAATGATTGTAATCTTGTCCCATTTTTCCGTTGCACTGTTCTGTTTTTATCATGTATCCCCTACTTCCATTTTTATTCCTATATTTGTCATGACAACTTAATTAAATAATTTTTTTTAGTGACAAGATATGAAATTTACTGCAAATGAATCATTATAGTTTCAACAACGATTTGTTGTCTGCTATACATAAGTGTTTTTGTGTATTAATCATACGATTTTTCAAAACTTTAAAAGAGAGATATTTTTTTTTTAAACCTTTTAATGCTTTGCCCATTTCATTTTTTCAGGAGATTTTTTCCTCGTTTGAAGAACATTCTGTGCGAGACTTCATTTTTTCTTTTTTAAATCAGTAGTACTGTCTCATAATTTAAAGACAAAAATAATTTGATTTGGTACAGTAGATCGGTCTTTTTTCTTTTTGGTTTTATTTTTCGATTTTCCATTAAAATTCCCATGGAACTCCTGTGATTTCTTACTTTACCTACACAATATTTAAGCAGCTTATCTATTATTTTATCAAAATAGATGCAACACTATTAAAATAAGAGTTGGGTAGTTAAAAATAAAGAAAACGTGACGCAAAGTTACCGTAAAATGACTGAACTCTCTTTTACGAAATGCGTCTTTTTGATGAGAATGGTTGAAGAGGAAGCTCTTAGATTTCAGAAGTTCTATGCCAAGTCTGAAAAGTCTAAAGATATTTGTTATCACCTCCCATGACACTTTAGAATGAATTGCGTTCCATTTAGTTCGATTGGTACAGAATCATTTGCAGACATACTGCGGTACCAAGGGACAAGCAAGATTCCTTCATTTGGGATTATTATCGACAGACGCAATTTCTATTTAAAAAAGCGTTGAGCTTACCAGATGGACCCTTAAGATGAGAACTGCCCTGGGAATTGAATTTAACCGAAATCATTTAAACCAACAAAATACTGTAAGGACTTTACTTTGCAGCATGACCACATAACACAGACACTTACAATTTTCTGCATCTTGAAAGAGCATCGATTTGAGCCGGGTTTGAATCCCCCAAACTTGGTCATACGAGGCCGTTATCAGCTCCCTCCAGGCACTACTCACACTTGTGTGGTACCGAGTCCTCCCACTTGCAGTGTACACACAACAAAAGCTTTATATCCATAAATATTAGTGGCATAACACATAACAAACAAAAATAAAACACTATAAAACTAGAAGAAGCTCCCACTTAAAAATTCTCGAATATGATTTTCTGAAGCCAAATTTTCTAAAGTAAACATTTTTCTTCATTAAGAGTAATATGAAGTTAGATTTTTTTTGAATCCATACCGATTTGAAAGCATAGTAATTAAGTTATAACATAATTTCTACTATACTTTGTTATTCTTAAGAAAAACTAAATCAAAATCTGCTTTACATTTTAACACTATATTTCTTATGTTATTTACCAAAATCTAAAAATAAAGCTTAACTATTCTGATAAACGTTATACTAAATCGCAATTCTTATCTATGACCTTCGAGAATAAATAACTGATCTCATAATTTTTCAGTTTTCTAAAGCTTTCTCTTTGATAACGTAAAGAAAACTTTCCAGTCACAATTTTATGTTTATCTCGATTAGCTCATTTTTTCTCTCACAATTTTATGTTTATCTCGATTAGCTCATTTTCTCTCTCTCTCTCTCTCTCTTTAAAAATAAATTTAGACATGCAGTTCGAGAAACAAAGAACATATCAGCATGAGCAACTGAGTTATCAGCACATGTGGCGAACAAATGTTGTTTCGAATAATTAAACGAAAAAAAAATCCCAGTTGGATGTCTTTCGGAAAAAAGAAGCATCTAATTAGCATTAAGAAAGATAAGAATAAATAAAAGAATTGAACTGTCAAAAATCATGTTTCAAGTGCAAAAGGTTTATTAGCTTTTCTGCATTTGGCCTCCAGCAGTGGAATAGTTTTCTATTTTAAAGCTTGTGTCTTTATGCGCTCAATGGAATAAAGAGGCTCTTAAATCTTCAGAACAGAAACTGACGTTTGAATTACTTCACAATTGAACAAGCTATTGTTTAATATATTATCTGTTTCATTTTTATTGCTGTAAGGCTTTTCAAAGAAAATATTTATTTTTTTTTTTTTTTTGCTTTTCGAGATTGGTTGTAGGATTTTCATGTTTAAAGGGAATAATAATTTGTTGTTTGCTAATTTGTTTCGATAACTGTCGTAATATGATTAGCCATGCGTCAATGGTTAAAAATATGAGGGTTTCGTTGTTAAAACAAAGAACACTCGATTTGGTTTATATTATACAGATAAACATCATTTTTAGAAAGGAAAAATAAAAACAACAGGGATTGTGTGAATGATTTATGGTGAATATGTTTAGCAATATTTTTGACGAGCAATATTTTTGGTTCACGAGATATGTTATTTACTTCACACGACAACACATAGTAGTTATGTGTCGCAAGTCGTTAAATAATAGCACGTTGATAATATCACTGATTAATGCGATATCATTAACTACATGATATGACAAAAGCATTGGGATATTTTCAAAAAATCGCATTTTTACGAATTTTTCAAAGAATAAAAGATTATTTATTCTGTAACTTTTGTTACACAAAATATATGAAGTAGTAATTTAACGTCGTTCTAGTTACCAGTTTGTCGGTACTCTCAGTTTCAATTCGATGACATCAGCCTACAGCTCAGTTATCTATTCTACACTGATGAGTCCATAGCATGGACGAAACTGCAGTCTCTGGATGATAAAATCTGGCTGTCGGCATATTGCATAGCAGATATGCTTTAGCTATTGTTTTAAAATTTAGAGGACCAGCAACAAATTAAAGAAACAAGTAAAGTTTTTTGATCATCCTTCATCGTAAATATCTGGGAATAAGCTGTGAATTTTAGAAACTAGTTTACTTACCATCTGCAGTTATTTTATAGACTGGCGAAAGTGTTACTTATATCCACGAAGATATAAGAATTCCTTTTAAGAATACGAATTATATATGCAGCTTTTTAGCTCATAACATGCAGTTTTCTGTCAAACCTTACCAATCTTTCAAAAAACCTGACAGCGTACAAGAGAAGTATAATACTAAAATTTGAAATAAAGTGTTGAAAATTTGATGAAATATGAGTAGTTAAAACAATTTTTCACTACGCATGCGCGAAAGGTAGCAATTTTGAACTTTCAAAATTTCATAGTCAAGTAGATGCGTCAACTCATTAAAAACTTCCAGTTGAACATCAAACTTATCGGTGACCTAATGAGCCCAATTTTAATGGCTCTCGTAAACGCTTAAAAACGGTAAAATAGAAATAACAAGACTCACATTGTTTGTTGACTATGAAATTTAAAGTGGCTAACAAAACACTAATATACTATCAGATCATAATAAATATTATCAGATTCAATGTAATTCTTCATTTTAGTTTCGAAATGGCTGCAACAGAGTGGACATTATCAAACATGAAAATGTTGAGAAAAAAATTTTAAAAAAGAAAAATATTAACTTTCTTTTTTTTTCCATTTAGTGTCGATAAAATATTTTAATGCGTAGGATTTTAATTTACGTGATATTTTATGCTGTTGCGTGTTAGCAAGATATTAAATCACATTTACCTTCTAACAATTTGAAGCTGGGGCTCTTAGCAATCTCTTTTTTGTTCCAAAACAAAATATTTTCACACCCTTCGCATATTACTTATTCCCCGACCAGCAATTCTTGATTATTCGCAACTAAATAAGAAATAAAAGAAGAATAAAGGAATAAAAGAATATAAAAATATTATTTATCAATGGTAAGTATTAAAAATAATTTTTAAAAGTCAAAAGTATCGGATATGATTTGATTTACTTTCGCGACAACCGCGCAATCGTATATGAAACGCACATTGACCCTATATAAATTCCTTTTAACATTTATATGAGTGCCATCAGTGAGTCAAAAGATGGATGGACAGCAACACATGTGTCACTCATCGTATTAGAAATCACTAAATGAAACGTCTATTACTATCTGCGTAACCAACTACAGTAAAGCCCGCTTATTAGAATATTGGTTAAAAGAATATCCCGCTTAATGGAATACATTTTCCAAGCACCAAACCGTTGTAATTCGTTACTTTGATCCCGGATAATAGAATATCCCGCTTATTAGAATAATTTTTTGTGGAAAATTGGCTAATTCCATTGAGCGGGCTCGACTGTAGGTATGGATGAAATCTGACAAAATCGTCATGCATCCACACATGAACTCATGAAATAGGAAAATAAAAATCGTTGAGTCTCATCAAAAGTACGTAAAAAAATGTAGCGTGGAAAAAAAAAAAAAAGAGGGGAAAATGAAAACATGGGGGGAAGAAAAGAGAGCGAGAGCGAACATCAATTTTTAACCTGAAGGCAGGGGTTGCTCACGAGGAGAGGGGAAGGCTCATTGTGCAGACTATGGTACAGAACTTTCTAGGGCATAAAACTCTCTTTTTTATTTCGGAAGCTCTCGTTCTTGCAGTTGAGGGGGTGCGCAATCACTCTTGGGGAGGGAGGGGGTAGACACCCAAATAAAATGCTTTAACATCAATTGATTCACTATTTTCAAAATCGTCCGGTGTATGCAGGGTGTTTCTGAATTCTGGGGCAAAACTTTAAGGGGTGATAGTACGCATCAAGATAAACAACATAATGGTAAAAATAAGGGTCCCAAAAAGTCTTCCGAAGGAGATAGGCGACATTAAAGTTTAGAGTCCAAAATTTTAAATGATCATAAAAAACGGAAAAATTCGTCCATTCGTTTGTGGTTTTCACTAAAATTGTTCTTTTTTTCATTATTTTCTGGAAAATAAATTTTGAAGGTGTAGTTTTAAAAATGCCGATAGAGGGCGCTTTAGACTTTGGAGCAACGAACAACTATTTTTTACCGCTATTTTTGAATCTCATTAAATGCTTTCTAATGCTTGGACTTGAACTTAAATTTTCATTTCAAAATCAGAATCATTTGGAGTGATCAAGTAGCGTGAACTGAACTGTGTTCAGAAGCTGAAATACAATCTGTCACGAAAAAAAAAACATTCAGCCAGAAGGAAACGATCGATCTTCATGAAACTTAAAACGCATGTAGTCTATGAGAAGGTATGAAAAAGATAACAAATTCAGAGCAAAAGATTGTTTTATTGAGAAGTTATGACAGAATAAAGGTTTCAAAACAGGAAGTAGTATAGCCTCCTCTAGCAGCTATAAAAGACAAAACACGACGTGGTATGGAGTAAAATAGGTTTCCTATGTTCACTGGGACGAAATCGGGATTCATCGGGGAAGATAACACGCCTACTATCTGTCACAACTCAGCTAATCAAATGCAGCAAAAATCCAATCGACAGAAATCCAATCCATCGCAATGGACGCCGATTCGAAATACCAATCTTCAAGTCTACTACATATTGTTTTTCTTGATAGCATCAGTTTCTTGCAAAGTGTTAAGTGGCATGGAACTAATGTGAGCGACCTTGTTGATACGGTAGTGGTCGCTCTTATGATTTTCGATCTTCGCTCTCATTTCTGTTTTTAGAATGCCTTAACCGACCGCAATGGAGTGATTCATTTATTTTCGCCTACACTAAGCTACTATCATATCGCTGCAACCGAAGTGGCGGCAGATACGCCCGTACAACCACCCTGTGTCTCTGAGACCTACTGTACGTCCCTTTAAAAAGTCCAACAATTGTTCGTATACCTCTAAAAGGTCGTCCTAGTCACAATAGCATCCTTACAAACTCGACAGTTTCGTTTGAAGTGCCCTTTGACACAAGAGTTCCCACTTTCAGATGTATCTTTCTGCACATCTTGCATGCGCATAACGCGCTTATTCCTTCCTCACTGGCGACGAAATTTAAGTTATCTCTTACCAAACTACATTCTTGTCGAGTTTGTTGGTTGCAGCTTAATTTATTCTTGGTGCCTAAATTTTTTTGTGACAAAGTGTATTTCAACTTCTGAATACAGTGCAGTTTTCACGACTTAATCACTCCCAATGATTCTGATTTTGAGCTGAAATTTTAAGTTTAAGTCCACACATTAGAAAACATTTAATGAGATTCAAAAATAGCGGTAAAAAATAGTTGTTCGTTGCTCTAAAGTCTAAAGCGCCCTCTATCGGCATCTTTTAAACTACATCTTCAAAACTTATTTTCAAGAAAATACTGTTAAAAAGAATAATTTTAGTGAAAACCGCAAACGAATCGAACAATTTTTCCGCTTTTTTTATGATCATTTAAAATTTTGGACCCTAAACTTTAATGGCGCTTATCTCCTTCGGAAGACTTTTGGGACCCTTATTTTTACCAATATATTGTTTCTCCTGATGTTTATTATCACCCCTTAAAGTTTTGCCCAAGAGTTCAGAAACACCGTGCATATTTATGTTTGTTTTTTTATGATAAACATAGTTTTATCCATAATTTCCTTACGGACTCATTGTGATCCGGGTAAAATTTAGAAACTATAATTTCAAAAACGCATTTTTAGAGGGTCTTTGGTTATGTTCAATGGGGGGAGGGGGAGGTTCAATGGGCTCAGCGTTCTTTAAAAAAAATAATGCCACACAAAAAAAAAAGTTAAAAAAACATGCTGTTAGACTATATACGTATAAACAGTTCTGTTTACATACAAGTAAATAAATATATATACATACATGGATAGATAAATATACGTATATAGTTGAGATAAATAATTAGGGTACTGTGAGAAAATTTTAGTTGTTCAGAGGGTGCCACGGCTTAGACATGTTTGGGAAACCCCGAGTTAGATAATTCAATCAGGTCATCCCTTCAATCGATACGTAATTACAAGCTCATCGGAATATCCTTCAAACGCAATTTTGCCTATTATTTTGTTACATTGAGGGCATCTACAACATACGTTTACTGTATACTTCTATTTACTAAATGTTAAAAGGCAGCTGTGTATTATTGTTACATAGAAGCACCACCATGAATATAAATGACACATTTCAGCTCCCCTCCCAACCGATCCGATAATGTAGGGAGTAGGAGATGAGAAAGGAATCAAATTACTGGAAAGGGAGATTTCACGGATGGGAGGAGAGAAACAAGGTCGTATTATGAGATTTTTGTGGGTTATTCAGAAAATATACTTCATATGATTTATTTGCGAATTTATCTTTGGACGGCATTCAAAAATTCCGCATCAATTTAACTCAACCCATCTTAGGTTCGTCTTACTAACGCTCTTATATTCACAATCGGGAGTTACCCGTTGATTATCCTCAGGAGAGAGTAACTCGCCGTTTAGGCAAAATGTTTTAAATCTCTAATCGAAGCAAAATTCGATAGAAGCATCTTGCATTGGAGATTTCCAAGTGGATGCGGATAAAAACCCACAGGTAAATAAAGATTCAACCCCGCAGAAAAAAAAACAAATCGCTTCACAGGGTTTTAAACGTATCCACTTGGAGTATCCACCTGGGGGGGGGGGGGGTATGGCACAGACTGCGCCATTGAAATTTTTAATGGTGTGTGTTTAAAGTGGTATTCTCTTTTTTGGGGGGGGGGGGAAGGGGCATTTTCAGGGGTATTCGGGGGAGGTGCGCCTTTTCTTCGGGGGGGGGATGGGTACCTGTGCTCGACATTAAACTTTAAAAATGAAAGGGAAAAGATTCAGGCTAACCGTCACGTGACAGCTTTATATTTCATTCCAAAATGTGTAATCAACAACATATTTTTGTTCAAGAAATCGTATATTAGTGAGGGTTTGCCGTACTGTGCAAGCAAATGATTGGTTGGTCCGAACTTAAAGGGTCCTGAAACCCCAATTATATGTAAAAATGTCCCAAAATGTTATAATTATAAGTAAAAGATAAATAAAAAATCGTTCATCTATTATTCTATAATTTCATCATTTCCCAGAGCTATGTTCAAGATAGGAACGTTGTCAATTGTACGCAATATAATACTTCTCGCAGCTGATAAATGTCCAATTACTGTTCGAACTAAGCAGCCATTTACATGAGACGTGCTCCTGCTGTGAATGCTTTGACTACATATTACCATTTATTTTTGGGCTGTCTTTCGTGTTGAATGTTCTATTTCTGCGTTAGAGTTTGAACTTTGCCAGAACTTTTCGTAAACCTGTTTTCAAAGAGAGCGATTTGTAGTATGGTTGAAAACATCCACGCCCTCCCATTTTCCTGTTCGAAAATGAGAGTGATAGCATTCCTTACTTTGTTAGTTTTTTTACTAAATCAGATGCATTGGATGCGTTAATGGAGTATTAGCTAAAGTTCTCATACATATAATAAAAAAAAACCTAAAACACTTTTTTCCAGAAGGATTTATGAGCTTTCACAATTTTGTACAAATTCCGTATCAACAAAAAAGTTCTCTGACAAAATGTAGTACTAAAAGTTGACTACTATTAGTAGAATGGTTCAAAACAGACATTATAACTTTGACTTATGTCAAAACCTCAACACCAACAATTGGTAGTGTAAAGATTATCCTAATATAGCTTATTTTTCTATACAGGCATCAGGCTCTTAATTTCGAAATTTTCCAAAGAGAAGGGGAGGGGGGCAAATGGTACTAAATACAAATTAGGGGGGAGGGCATCAAAAACCGCTTCCACCTACACGTTTATACATTCATTTCTCAATGCCACAGGGGGCAAGTGCCCCCTCCTGGCACCCTAAATGACTGGCTTGACCTTCATCCGACATCTACTGAAGAAGGACGGAGCTGTGATGCGATATTTCTTGTCCTATCTGGAAACAGTGGCCTGTGCAGCAGATGTGTAGGTTTTAGGTGTTTGTTTGTTTTATTTATCCTAAACAATTTTACAGTAATAAGGTTGAATTATTCTCTTGAGTTGAAAATTATGATTTTATAAGTTATTATTTCTTCTTTATAACGATTAGTAAGGGATGCATTGTTATTTGTAACAGCGGGGCAAAGTGAAATGATGAAATATTCTTCTCAATTTGCAGCGGCACTTGCCTGATAAATTTTTACCTATGTTATTAAACGTATAGTCTATTCCAGTTAGAAAATGGATGCCTCTGGAGTTTGGGGTTTATCACAATTTCATAATACGAGTCAATTTCAACTGTTTTTTGCTCAAATTTCAATACTCTGCGATTTGTTAAAAATATATTTTCTAATTGATAACGTTATTTCTAAGAACATTTCGAGTATTGATATCTGCTGATCTTCAGTGCAGTAGTAATTTATATAAAAAAAGTCTTATCTTGATTTAAATGTTTCGTACAGTTTGTTTAACGCATGAGTAAGGTGAATGAGGAATATTTACCTTACTCATGCGTTGAGTTTATTTAATTTATTCATTAATTTATTTATTAACTAATTTAAAGATTCGTGGATTTCTTGATTCACTAATTTTTATATATGTTAATCCATTTCTTCATTTACTTATTTGTCATTATTCAGTTACTTGCTCACACATTTACTTCGTTATTCATTAATGTAGATTGTATTTATTTATTCATTGACTACCCCACGCATTAATTCATTTATTAGTTCGTTTATTCATGCAAAGAAATATATTTTTAGAAATCAAATAGAAAATATTTCGTTTGAAAGATGATTTTAATTATTACTTTGCTCCAGATGTAAACAAACCGATAATGTTCCATTTTTATTCGGAGGTATAAGTTTACTGTCAAAAATAAAAAATATCATTTCAATACAAGTTCCGCAATAAAATAATTTGTTGCTTTTACTGTACAATATTGTGCAATTTCAAAAACAATTTTCTCAATCTATTCATTTTCAAAAATGCAATTTTAATTAACTACTCCAATTAGACACATTCTCCCACAAGCATCTTCAGTATTCATCCCACTTCAAGCTTTATTAATGCATGTGATTAAGAATGGAAAACAGGTTGGAGAAGCGCGCAATATAGGGCGGAGCACATTTCTCTTTCTTCAGAAACAGAAGAATGGAGAAGCGAAAGTCAAGATGAAATTGATGCCGAGTGTGGGTATTGCGCAAGGTCATCTTCAAAGGGGGGATCCTTTTCAATGATCAGAAAGAGAAGAGAGGTTTCGGTGTCAAAATTGCCTCAAATAACCTCACACAGACTGCGCTTATAAAATTCTCAATGTATGTTTAGTTCGTGAATAGAGATTGTTTATTTATTGCTATACATTATATTTTGTATTTCATAGAGTAAAAACAAAGGTAAAATTCAAAATCTCTGCAAAATGCTTAAATTTTTGATGCAAACATTTAATTTTTGCCTCTGTCATTGAAAAATGTTTTACCCACTTCTATTAGCCTTTGCTAAAACTATCTTTAGAATAATAATAATAAAAGACTAATTTCTTCGTCTGATATTTATTGAATTCAGCTGTTTCCTTTTAGACAGTATATAATTCGAAAACAAATATTTTCAGAAATCAAACACTATCCTTTATATATATATATATATATATATATATATATATATATATATATATATATATATATATATAATAGCGAATGATCGAGTAACGCTCTTGACGTCATCAACATTGAAACTCGCGCCACTTCATGATAATTAGATGTTATGTTTTGGTAATGTTTAACATGCAGGGAAAGGTTTTATTGTGTCAAGGCTGAACTGGATCCGGTAACTTAACTGTTTTACTGGTAAGACTTATTTCAGGGGAATGAAGAAACGAAAAAGTAGTCAGCAATGAACGCTATCTACTGGAGTTTGTGGTTAATCTACTGGAGTTAGGGTAAAAATTTCAACTATCAAAATATCACCAAACAGGTGATTGCTTCGTTCAAATGTAGAAGTCATTTTCACCCGTCATATCTTGACAGGCGATTTTCTGGTACTTATATAACACTTACTTTCAAGAGATATTTCCTTTGAAAACAACTAATTTTTCTTTACGTTTAAGAAATTAATTTCGCATTAACCTCTTTTCGAAAACTAAGTTTTGTCGCCGCCCATTGTCCAATGTCAGAGATCAGGTATAGATGTTGTGTTTTCGAAACTTTTTTTCAATAATTCATTTCTTATTCGCTTCTCCATAAACAAATTTCAAAGTCACTTTGTAAACAAAATACGGTTGGCTCTCTGTTTAACGACGCTCTATTTAACGACTTTCTCTGTTTAACGACGGCTTTTCACGGTCCCAGATGGTTCACTGTAGTGTTAAAAGCATTCTATTTAAGGACGTTTTCTATTTAAGGACGATTTTTTGAGGTCCCTTGAAAGTCGTTTAACAGAGAGCCAACTGTATTTCAAATCCACGTGAAACATAAGCGTTGTTGTAGAAAGCAACGAATTGCACTATTTTGGTGCAACTCAAATTTGCAAGGCATTCCACCTATCATCGTCCCGAAGTCACTCCCAAATCGTCTCATCAAAAACTCCAATTGCATACAGCCTACAGATGTAGTTTCATAGTGCCTATTGCCTGTTGCATGTTATCACTTTCAACACAATATCAGAAGGAGAAAAAAAATATATCTGAGACATGCTTGCACGCTTACAGGCAACGTTTGAAATTGGCGCATCTGAGTTTCAGACCAAAAACAGCTTTTTTGACTGCCGCAAATTACAGCCTACTACAACATGAGTTATACGCAGCCAAATACATTAGGAAACATCAGTTACCGACTGAACTCAACCGCGTCAGAAGTGGGGAAAAAAAATCCAGACTGTTTTCAAATGCGTGACCTCCGCGTTTTGCCGCGAAAAGCAAATGCGTGACGTCACGTCAGCCGACACAATAGGTCAGAATAGGATATCATGTGACAGCTCGTTTGATTGTATCAACTCACTTCCGTATATACATTTTTCCGAACATACATATCTCTCTTTTCAAGTAACGCGCAAAATTAAGTAGGAGTGTTTTGACTGAGAATACGAAAAATGTTTGAATCAAATAAATTAATATTTTCTATCCAAAAATAGATCCATACTCTGTTTAAGTAGAAAGTGTAACCACGTGCCCATTCAATACGGTAGGAAACTTAGCTGGGTCGGGGGCTGTTGTGAAAATGAAAAGATCTAAAACAAAGGTATACTTTCTCCGAACTCAACCTGTTCAAGTTTTTGGAAAATAAAAGGGAGCTTTTAAATTTTTAGGATTTTAAAGAAGTGTCTAAAACGATATAAGATACAGGTTGTTAAGTTGAAAAAAAAAGGAACAATATGTAGATAGAACTATTTCTTGTTATGAAATTAATTTCGGAAATAATGTATGAATTCATTAATGTGGGTAATTTTATTTTTGTATCAGAAAGGATACGGTTAAGCTGTGTTATTGAAAAATGTCATTCAAACTTTAATAATTTGCAAGCCAGAATTCTTTAGTTAGCTTTTATTCCGTTCAGGGTTGCCCACCAAGATAAATTCATTTTTTCGCGGGGAGGGGGGGGGGGGGTTCAGGAGAATTTTTCTCTTGTTTGGAGTTGCGTAAATCTTGGGGTATCTTTGTGGTACACGGGCAGGGGAGCGCCACTGCTCTTGGGGCACTCTGATTACAGTTAGTTATTTAATAACTTAAGCTATTTTTATGTTTTAATTAAATCACAGGTTGTTTAAAACAGTTCTCAATTTGCGTGGAAACTCAACGAAGCTCAACCCTGTACTTGTTTTCAACTTTTAGTGAATTTTAACAGCTCAACGGAATAAAAAACAGCAATATACGTTTATGCTTTCTTTTAAATTCCTGCCAAGTACGTACACGTTTTTTTTTCTTTTTTTTCTGTAAGGCAAATCAAATCTAGCTTGGAAAATCCTCGCAATTGTTTCGAATGTTTAGCATTTTTCAAGCTTTTGAGAAAAAGGATCGAAAAACATTTATTTGATAAAAGCTCGTGCAGCATTTTTCATCACGTTTCGTTGGAAACAAGAAGTAAAAACTGAGTTTTATTTTATTCAAAAACATAGAAACATATATCTTAAGTCAAAATGTAACACTGAATTTCCCTCGTAAATATTCAAGAAGAGGAGAACATGCTTTATTATTTTTTATAAGCAAATAAGGGAGCCCCGAACTTAATTTTGGGAAGGCGAAAATTCTCAATTTGCTGAATGGGATTCCAATGGAATTGCCGAATGATGATAATTTTTCGGAATCGTCAGACAAAATTTGCCGAACAAGGAAATTTATGGAGGGTCACAGTGACCTCCTGTGACCTCCCATCGGGGCGCCCCTGTAAGTAACTTCTGTGGTGAAGCATTTACCTGCACTCAACCACACAAGTAAGAATCTGTAATACTGTAATGCAATAAAAAATACAGAATATCTTGATCGCAAAAAAATAAATTATTTTGATGTAGATGTTAGATAAGATAGCGTATTCAGGTTTAAAAATGCATGTTCTGAAACAAAAATTCAATAAAAATGCTTTTTCTTTATAGAGAAACTTGCCGCCTGCGGCGACCAGCTGGTTCGCCTTCTTACGCCAGTCGCCTTTCTGTGCAAGCAGCCACCTACGGCGGCTGTTTGGCTAACTTGTCATTTACCTTTTTACTTCAAGTTTGCCGCCTTCGGCGGCTGTTTAAACAAATTTGGCTGCAGTATTAATCAATCCATCTCTCTTTTTTTGTGCCATTCACATTTTTACGCCATCTACCTTTACGATCTATCTCTAAATTTTCTTATGCATCTCTATTTATTTTAACCTCCCCGTCCATTTCCTAATAAAAACGAAGATCACTCAAAAAACCACATTTTTTTATTTAAGTAGAGCAAAAAAAAAAGGCTCAAATTCCCCGTAGTGTGCAATAAGTGGCGTTTGACAAAGAAAAAAAAAATCTCGCTGTTTTTATTGAATTAAATACGCACAACTATGAAATGTAACGTAATATCGAAACAGCAAAACGTCCAGCTTAGGGGGGGGGAGGGGGAGGGGAGATGGAAAATGAAATATATGCATTCCCTAAATTAAACAAAAAAAAAAAAAAAAGGAAAGAAAAAAAGCAAGCGCTGCCGGAAAAACACGTGGTCATCACGTCATAATATGTAGAAGTAAGCTATATAGTAAAAAAAAAAAAGATTAACATTGTTTGCGATTAAGATTCCGTCGTAAATATCGAATCGAAATCCAAGTAGTGACGTCAGAGGCATAGAAGATTGAAGAATGCTTTTTTCGACCGATGCGTAGAAAGATATGATGTGTTCAGCATTAAAAAAATTGTAAAAAAAAAAACTATTGCGTATTTTTAAGAAATTTTTTCTTCTGAAGAGGGCACAATGTTCTTACTATTACCAACTTAAATTTTAGAAATGAGGCTTTGATACTTCTCGCAGGATGATATTAGAAAAATGTAAAACCCAGAAAAAAATGCAAATTGAAGGTTTTTTCAAAAATTCATAAAAATACAAAAATTGCTCTATCTTCAAAATTTTTTCATTCATCATATTTGAAATTAAATTTCCTACATTATAATACAAAAAAATATTCGTGTGGTGCAATTGGTTCGGGGTCTGTGAGGTAAAAAGTGCAAAAAAACACATAAAACATTAAATAACTATTTTTCTAATTAAAATATCAGAAATCGAAGCCCGAGGTGCACATCTTCGGCAAAAACAGCACCTGCATACCAAATTTCATCTTTCTAGGCCTGACCGTTATCCCGGGAAGCGCGCCACACACACATCTTATTTTATTATATGTATAGATAGAAGATAACAAATTTTGAACGAAGTAACTAAAGAAACATTCCTCTAGAGCAGGTGTCCCTAACCTTTTTGTAACCAAGAGCACATTATAGAACAGCATTTCTCAACCTTTTTTTAACCCGCGGACCAAAAAAAGCTCTTGAAAAAATTTCGCTCCCTGTTAAGGTATTTTTACCTTAAAAATAAATAAAAATAGTTAATAATAGCAACTTTTTTTAAATATAAAATAACCTTCGACTTGCGGACCGTTGAAAAGTTGTGATTTATTTATGTATTGATGTAGGGCAGGGCGGGAGTAGTTTAGCATAGGGGCACGTTGAGCAATCGATATATTTCGAAAATTATTCACCATACGAGTGGGCATAAAGTGGCGGAAAGAAAGGGGGAGGGGAACTCATCTCACGATATTCAATTGCAGCTCGACAAATGAGTGAAGTATACGTGCACATTATTTATTTTGTGACAAAAAAGTAAAAAACTAATTTGCCCCAAGTTTTCTTCTGTATTAACCCAATGTTATCAGTTTTCTGTCAGACAAGTTTTATTCTTTCATAAATTTACTCTACTTTTGATATGTGTATAGAGCTTCTGGGTATAATTCATACCGTTTTTTCGTTATCTCACTTTTATTTTAAGACTTTGATTTGGGGTAAGTTAGGCAAGAAATGTTCAAATGACCCTCGCGACTTAAACACAAAAGTAGTAATATATTTTTTGCTTTAGTTAGGATGTGGACTTATAAAAGGAAAACTGCACGATGTTCTTACACTACTGACGACTTGAATAATGCTGTAAAGGCTGTCAATGATGAGGGAAAAGTGTGAATGCCGCCGCAAAATAACTCGGTATCAAACGGAGGACTTCGACAAGCTTTTTGCAGAAATTAAAAGGTGGTGATTCATTCATGGGTTATGCAAAACCGAGGCAAGTTTTTCTTCCCAACAAGAGGACTCAAAAAAAAAAAAAAACTTGCTGCAAATGGCACCAATCTACTATGGATATTCCCCAAGTCGCCCTGCCTGCGAGTATGTTGTTAAATTTAGCATTAAAATTCCATTCGCCTGAACTCCAAATAAGGTGCATGGAAAAGATTGGCTAACAAAGTTTTTAAAACGAAATCCAGAACTATCCATCCAAAAACCAGAACCATTTCAGTTAATTCGAAAAAAAAAAAAAAAACCTTTAAGTTATGTTAATTTGTCACTAAAAGACTATAAATAAAGAATTGATTGTCAAACTGAAATTTTATTTCATCTCTAGTTATCATGTATCCTCTGGTTTGGCTAGACATTCTAAATGCGCAACTTGCCCCATAACCTTGCCCAACTATGGGGTACGTTGAGCAAGTTTGACTGTTTTCCTTCCGACAGCTGTAGCTATTAAACGTGTGCTACTAGTAACAAATTACTGTGGACACTTTTGAAAAGGGATACATTACTAATCCATCAGGTTGCATAACAATCGATTGTTATGCAACCTGACATCATTGAGGAGCTACAACCCCAATTCAAAATAATAGAATATCATATCTGTTTGAACAAAAATTGTCCCTGAGTAGGGAAAAATGAACGCATGCAAATTAAAAAGACTAAAACTCGTTATTCAGGAATGGGTAAATCAATTTAAATAACTTTTCAGATATTATTTTAACAATTTATGGATCATTAACACACTGGAATAATAGATTTTTTATATGGGTCAAAAAACTAGAATAATCTATTAATATTCAATGTGAATTTTAAAAAGTAGCCAAAATATCTGCATACCTGTTACCCTATAGTTTGTCACAAGAAGGGAGCTTGGCACCCGGATAATTTTACGCCCTTTTAAAAGCGTTTTATTGTTCTAAATAGGTCGTCAAGGTGATAAATAGGAAAAATACGAAGTTAGATATTATATCATTTCTTAAGGATAGAAAAACTATCCAACTCAATTCAAATGAACGTTTTACAATCTATGTTATGTAAGATTTTAACGGAATATAGAAAGACTGACAACTAAAAAGTAACCGAAGTAAACGAGGTAGAAAAATTGTAACACCTAGCAGAGATGAACCCAAGTTAAAGTAAGTTGTACAAAATAATCGTTGAAAAATGCTTCTTACGTCCATAAGTGTTAGACAGAATGTATAGTTATCTCATCCACGTCAACTACACTTGGACGATTGTGCATAAACTGCAGTTTTTAATTGCAAATCTACGAAGTAAGACCAAAGATAAACATGAAGCAGAAACGTGCCCGACTCTCCTGGAGCAAAGAAAAGCTCAAACAGGGGCAACAAGGCTGGAAAAGTATTATATTCATGATGAATCTTTTTTTAAAATATCTGTGAACAAAAAAAAAAGGTGTTTGACGTTTAAAAAGAAAAGCGTATGAGAAATCTTGTTTAAGACGTTCTCTCCACTTTGACACATCCTTCTTGGTTTGTGGGTGCATGAGGGTTGCTGAAATTGGAAAGTTATATATATCTTAAAATAAAACAATGCGTGACTTCCGCTGTTTATGAATACTGCATGATACTTCATCTGAGGCACAGCAGTTACACATTTAGTGCCACATTTTATCTTTCAGCAAGATTCTACTCCGTGTCACATCTCTCAATAGACTCATAGATTTTAAACAGAAAGAGGAATTTCGGTATTCGACAGGTCAAGCAACTCTATCAATCTCAATACCAATAAAAAATTTGTGGTACCGTCAAATCTAAAGAAAGAGGTTCAAGAACCTGGTGCCCGCCAACAAAATTGAGCTCGTTGCCGCATTTAAGAGAGTATGGAAACAGTGTCAGAAACGATTAATGTAAACAGGTGGTAGAATCCATGTGAGAAAGGATTAAAGCATTGAATCCAGCAAAAAAATGACGCATTCTTGCATTGATATTGTTTCTTTTTAAAGTGTTTTTCCCCCTTTAATTTGAATATTCTAATTTTTGACTCAATGTTAATCTTAATCACTATAATCCTTTGGATTATTCTGTCTAAGATTATTTTTAATTGAGCATATTTGAAATGAAATGCACACTTTAAGGTCTAAGAAAGGTGGCACGTTCGTTTAAATACCTAGTTTGTACTTATATATGGTTTGAATAAACTTTTTTCCAAAAAGTGGGAAGTATTTTATTATTTTGAATTTGGGTTCTATATCCGATCAAGTGAAAAACTTGCTCAACTAGCCCCGCCCTACCCTGTTGGATCGTAGGACCTCTTGAAAAATGTTTTTCAGGCCGGTGCGGTTTCTTTTTCATCTTCACAGAATACTAATAATGAATGAACAATAAAATAAAAGTAAACTTGGTTTTAACTAACTTTCACAAAAAACATTTAAAATAAACATAAGTAGTGATTGTAATAATTATTCGCGAGTAAATAAGCATTGGTGAAAATCATAGGAAATGACGAAAATTAATCACAAAATTGACCTAAGTCACAAAAAAGTCGCACAGGATAGTTTTTTTTTTTCAGTTTTTAACTTTTATTTTTAGAGAGGAAGATTTTTTTTAACAAGGACGAGCAAACAATCTCTGAGGACCGTTCAAACTAATCTGCGGTCGAACCACTGGTTGAGAATTGCTGTTCTAGACTACTGGCTTATTGGTGGACACCATTTATTTTTCTAGGTGAATTTAAAGTTGAACAATACAGTTTGGCTCATAAAAATAACTTATTTTTCCTATGTAAGATAAAAAGTTTCTTAACAATGTATACAAAATTCATTTATTTATGCTTTTTTTGACAAAAATCTCAAATTTGGGGCTACCTTTGTTTTCTATTTAGAACGAATTAAGGTCCTATGTTGATATTCAATCAGAAAAAAAATAAGTTGAGAAAGAATCGCATTCAAAACCTATTCATTTACTTATTCTAAAACTATTCATCATGTGTCTCGTCATTATTAAGCTTAAAAAATAATCCTATTGCGTTGGAAATTAAATACAATTTCCATCCTTAATCATGAGTTATAATTGGATTAATTTAGAGGCAATTATTATCTTTACTCTTGAATGCCGAACAAATTGAAAGAAAAAAGTAATCTTTCACTCATAGCATTCAATATCTGCAATATTAATATATTTCTCAAAACATGAATCTAGAATGAAAGAGTTTAAAAAGGTTAAATATATAAATTCCAGTTTAATGAACAAACGTTTTATTTAAAAAAAGTATATTGCGTGAAATTAGAGTAAAAAGCATTTTATTTTTGCACATCTTGTATATAGTATATCTAATTATATGGCATTTCCCCCTTCTTTAAACAGTCTTATGATAGTTATGATATGGTGTATTCAGACTTATAGAAGTTTATTAACTAGTTATATCAGTTTGTTTTACTTCACTGAATTTGTACTTCTATTTGACACTTTTTTGTAAAAATTACTCAAGTAAATTATATAAAGTAGGCATATACTCAAACCTACTTTTGTGCAGTCTTTTTTTTTCTGTGCGGTACATGAAAATTGCAATCAGACTGGAACTTAATTGACGAAATTATTCATAAAATTGATAAAATTATTTATTAAACAGACAAAATTATTTATGAAACTCACGATTTTTTATACGTTCCCTGTTCACCTTACACAAACAAGTTTGAGTGTATTAGTATGATTTCTTAGTAACCTTAGTCGCAGTTGTTAACGGATTACCATTTTACTTTCTTCTACATCTAATACATACAAAAAAAGTATCGGATTCATGAACATTTTCGAATTTGGCGATTGCAGGTTTTGAAGCATGCTGACAGCAATTTGACCATTTTTGGGAAATGTATGTCTTTCTGTCTGTGCGCAGTCAGTATTTTGTGCTCGCTCTAGAGCAGGGTTGTCCAACTGCAAAGAGCCCACGGGCCAGAATTCCGGTCACTGATCACCTGGCGGGCCGCAGTTTGAAAAAGTTGAACAATAACCTCTTACACAATAACAATTAATAGTTGAATTATTAATTATTAAACAATGAAGCAGAAGGATTATAAAACGATTTGCTTTCGTTTAATGGGAAAACTGATGGGGAACCGATCCGCCTTCTTTACAAGGACGGGAATGTCAACATCGATGTTTGTCGTTGCCAGCCGAAGAAGGTCTAACAATGAACTGTCTGTGACGTAGCTCCTGTGACGATTCTTGATAAAGTTCATCGCCGATAAAGTACTTTCGCAAAAATATGACGAGAGCAAGCTCTCAATTTCTTTTTCGAAATCATAAGGCCGTAGAGTCAGTGAGGAGGTCTTAATATTTTTAACTAATTGCAGGCAGGTTTTGCTTATCTGAAATGTTTCTCCCTTGCCTCCCTATTCACCCCCCCCCCCCCCAACGTGAGACAATACTATTTCTAGGAATTAGTTTGAACACTAGCGTGCAGGGTAGGAGGGTAGGACTGTTTGACCTTGACCTGTTGATGTCCTGTACCTTTTTTAACCGACTTCAAAAAGGAGGCGGTTATCAGTTCATACCGTATGTATGTTTTTTTTTTTTTGTTTGTCCACTCATAGCGTCTCACCTAGTGAACCGATTTTGATGATTCTTTTTTTAATGGATAGGGGATGGCTCAACTTAGGTCCCATTACTTTGTTTGACCATATTTGTTCTTTAGAAAAAAAGTTATGGGCAAAAAACAGTAAATTTTATGCAATTAAAATGATATTGTAGCGAAGTTCGCACTTGTCATCCGTGGATAACGGTGGCTCAGTGGTAGAATCTCGCTTCCCACCCGTTGGACCCGGGTTCAAATCCCGACTAGGACAAAGTGAATTTTACTAAAATTTCGTTTCTACTGTTTCCCGTATTTTCTCGATTGTTCTATTAATTTCTGTATCTTTCCAAGTTTGGAAAGTTCCAGCACTTTCTCAAGTATTCGCTTCATTTGGCTTTCACATTGTCTTCGCTATCTTCATCTACGCGACAATATGAAACTCATTGTTATAAAAGTTTGGTGCCATATAACAGTAACATTAATAGTAATTGTAATGATAATTTTGAATAAAGGCTTTTCTAAAGCAATACAGTGATATAGAACCAAACTTCTTACTAGGTAACTTCTTACTTTTACTGAAATATCTACATTTACACTAAAAAGAATGAAATAAAAAAATTTTGAAAAAAAAAATGGAACCGACTTCAAAATTGCTCTAAAAAGTGAAAAATAATTTTATTCTTTAAACACCATCGATAATACTTTTAAACATAATTTTTGAAGTTGGCGCAAAAACAAAACGTAAAATCCATTGTAACCATGCTTCGTTCATATTTTTATCAAAAAATCATCCAAACTTAGGAACGAAACATTTATATCGCTACTTAAATATGCTGTCATCAATGCGTGATGCATGTGGTAGTAAAGAAACTGGACCTGTTAAAATTTATACTTGTAGTTGAGTTATGGCTGTGAATGATTTTATCGATCGTTTTTGCGCCAACTTCAAAAATTATGTTTAAAAGTATTATCGATGGTGTTTAAAGAATAAAATTATTTTTCACTTTTTAGAGCAATTTTGAAGTCGGTTCCATTTTTTTTTTCAAAATTTTTTTATCTCCTAATACAATTAAAGGAGTAAAAGAACGTTCAAGAAGAAATTTCGAGACCCCGGCTTGACCAAGAATGTAGCCTCGGAAGCTTCTTGATACCATAAAATGTCGAAAAAAGAAATATGCTGAATAATAAGTAGGCGAGCCGCACAATATGTATTGACGGACCGCCAGTTGGACAGCCCTGCTCTAGAGCAAAAACTACTAAAAGTTGAACGAAATTCGATAAACATATGTACCCTCATATGAAATGGCACCCATTAGTTTTTGGCACCAATTCTTC
The DNA here is from genome assembly GCF_026930045.1 of Uloborus diversus. Lineage (NCBI taxonomy): Eukaryota > Metazoa > Arthropoda > Arachnida > Araneae > Uloboridae > Uloborus > Uloborus diversus. The sequence goes on along the minus strand of NC_072740.1, from coordinate 88,210,020 downwards.
CGAGATGGAGCAATCTAACTTTTTCTCCGTCTGGCGTGATTCTTTAAATCAATAAAAAATGGGCGAACTCAAACGAAAATTGGTCCACAGGTACACCCTAAAGAGTACTAGAGCTTATTTCATTTTGGTGCCAATATCTTACAGAGATGTTGGAGCAATCAAACACTTGTAGCATTTATTGTGACTGCTATATCATAAGAAATAATGAACGAAATGAAGCAAACATTCGTCCACAATTAGCACTTAGAAGATACAAAAGTAATTCAATTTTGGCGCCAGTAACTCAAAGGGGGGTGGCGCAATTGAACGTTTTTTCGAGATAATTAAAAAGGGAGTTTTTTTATGTCAGAATTTTTTTTCTGGGTGTCGTTTTTGGAGCTAGTTTCCCTACCCAGGAAGAGGATTTGTAAAGCGACGGTTGACGTATTTAGAAAACCTTTATCATTATGCTAGCTGGGATTTATAGAGACCGATTTCGTTATTGCAATGATGATTTTCAAGGAAGTTATTTGTTTCTAAAGGAGAATTTTGGGGACTCTTTTCCCTATTTTAATTGGATTTTTCAGGAAATTTCTTTATTCTGATAAAAATTTATTAATATTCTTCGACAATAAATCTATACTTTGTGATATTTTTATTTCTTTGCTTTTTTTTTATTGACAATTTCATTCGGATTGGATAGTTGCAAGTTGTTATCTGTATATTTAATTTTAAACGCTTGGCTACGGTGGTTTTAAATGATATTAAAGAGTACTTAAACTATATACTTTTTTCTTTAAAAAAGGGAGTAGTTACGGGCAGTTGATGTCGTTGTGGCTGGATTTTTTATTACATCATGGCTACGCTTTGCGTTTAGGTAAAATTATGTGTGCACATCTTATCTAATAAAACGATTTTTTTTTCCTATTTCGGTGAAGGAAGGGAAATTTTCATGCACTTATGGAGCTTTTTTTAACCTTATAGCACGAGCATAGCCGTGCGGGTACAGCTAAAAATTTATTAAACAATATATCATCCAAAATATAACTACTTCAGCATCGATTTTTTTTCTCAAGCCCTACAGAGAACAATAAACCTTCTCTGTACTGATTTAAATGCTACATTGATTACAGATGAAATCTTTTGTATGTTAACAAAGATCTAGTCTTTCATTGAATGTGCACTATGGTTTTAAAATAGCACTCGCAACGTACTAATCTCTTAATGGATGCTTTAACTATCGCAAAGAGGACTTAAGAGAGAGAGAGTGTGTGTGTTATTTTATTCTTTCATTAAATGTTCGTAATTTGGAACAAGAGCCATTATTACAGCTAACTTTAACTGTCATACCATTAAGTTAATTTAACTCTGAATCCGGTAAAATGTTTTACTTACAAAATGGCGATTTTCAACGTTGAGAAGGAAAAAAAGTGACAGTTTAATTTAGAAAGTCTATTTACGTTAAAATGAAACTAAAAGGTATATAATTATGTACTTCTAAAAACTTTTTACCAAACTATTCCGCTCCACATAAATTGAGGTAATTGAAGATAATACAAATCCTTAATATCTTTTCTGATGCAATAAAGATAAAGTGATATTAGTAAATAGTTTATTATTTTAAAATCACTTGTTGTTAACTGAAGGGACAGCAAACTTCGTTTTAAAAAAAAAGTAATTATGTCCCGCTTTCAAGTAATGTGGGATCTTTTTATTCTGAAGAAATATTCGTATTTGCTTCTTTTAAAAATAAATGAAGTTATTTTACATTGCATGCAATTCACAGTTTATTATGCTATTTCATGTAGATTAGTGTTATGCTTGTGATGCTGTTTTTCTTCTCAGAGAAAGCGCGTTATTCTTTATTTTATCAAGTTTAAAAAATAAAAGTCAGGTTTTATTTATTTAACACATCAATGATAAAATTGTCAGACTGTATTTTGATTTTATAGAAATAACTAGTTGGAGATATTTTTTTGGTGATTCGGAAATATTGGCAGTTTTACCTATTTAAAGCGTATGGATTGAGAATAATTGAAGAATACGCTACGTGAATAATTGTGTTCGCAAAACACTCAAGATCGGATCAATAAATTTTGGACCCCTCTTTGAAAACTCAGCAGGGCCATTAACTACCTACTGGATTTCTATGCCACTAAGGACCACGGGCCCCTTTAGAAGCTTGCCTACCCCCCCCCCCCCTGCATTGCGGGGTCTGCTGGTAGGTAGATTCAGACCTAAATACACAACAAATTCCCTGTACATATCGGAAACTCAATTGGAATACTTAAATCGAGAAAAAGAGTTCAAATTGCCTGAATGCGCAAAGAAATGTGTTACGAATGAGTTCCATTAAAAAGAAAATACTGAAATATCCTCCGACACTGTTCTGAAGGTGTCCCGGGCAGGATATTTCTTAAATGTAAGCTTGGGAACACATTTGTGACCAGATTGGGGGTCACAGTAGAGAACACATTTGTGATTAGATTGGGGGCACAGTTGAGAACACATTTGGAGGAAAATTAGGTACACTTGTGAAATCGTCATTTTTTTTTCGTATAAATATATTTCTAGCAGCTTTCTTTCTCCACTAGTTAATACAACCTCAATACGATTCCACTAGAAGTTTTGCTGAAACGAATAGCTGTCGGTTGGTGTCTCAAGTGCCACCAGAAAGAAAACTTTAACAGTTTACAGCAGAAAGTTTACAGAAATACTGGTAGAATAAAAGGAGTAACCCATAAGACTTATGAAAAGTGCGTTACAAAGTGTTCTAAAAGAGGAGACATTTGTCAGGGTTCAAAACATGTTCTCAAATGCGTTCCTAAAAGTGTTAAATAGGTGCACTGAACTGAATAAGTGTTCTCAGAAGTGCTTTGAGAAATGTTCCAAAAAGTGTGTAAAGTGTTTTAAAAAAGGGGACAAGTGTCCGTGTTTAGAAAGTGTTCAAAAAGAGTCTGATGATTTTCAGTGTAGTTAAACCATTTCTCATTTATACTAAAACAGCCTATCACACTAAGTTGGCAGACGATTTGACAAAAAGAAACAAAGCTCTTCAATTTGGAGAACATCCTACTATATCATTTTAACCAAAATTACATGATGTGTTTTTTTCCCCCTCACTGAACGTACCCCTAAATCATCTCGCAAATGGTATCCTCATAAAAATTAAAGCTTTGAGATATATCGTCTATAATCAGTTGGACTCCGAAAACACACACACACACACACACAAGGAAAACTGAGAAAATGAGTTACAACCATTCGCAAGATGACCGATGGTACGAAGTCTTTCTTATTTTATGATTCCCTTGTGTTCCGAACCATCAATAGTGTAATGCGCACGCTAATCACCTGAGCGAGACGGTGATGGTGATCTTCTGAAAATTTCCACGTAAACAACTTGTAGTTCATGATAGACGATTTGGCGACGGTTTCCTTTAGAAATCAAATAAATATTTTAGTAGTTTAAAACCAGCTTTCTAAATCGGTTTGAACAATATGCTGAGATTTACGTTTTGGGCCAAAAAAGAAAGCCTTTTGCGACAAACACCGAAATGATCCAGAGAGAATAAAACAGGTGTTTAGATGTAACCAAATGTAGAACATGAGACCCTCATGTTTCATATGATATAGTTTAGTAAGTTATTTGATTCGAAAAATATTAGTGGGAAGCAAAACATTTGTTCTGATGGCTATTATCTCAGTCATTTGCTGCATTCAACAATTAATACGCTCAGAAGACAATAGTTTTAAGTGAAATAGTTAAAAACTTGGAGAAAACTAGTATAAATGATATGAGAAACACCCACCTGTTTTGTGGCAAAATATGTTAGAGGCAATCCTAACAGATGTTAGGATACGAAGTATTCGGCGGGATTTAGAAAAAAAAAAACAATAAGTCTAACATGATTAATGCTCTGCATGCATTTCACGCAAAATTTTTCTCATGTCATTTAAACTGGTGGTCTCCAACCTGATGACGATCGTTCCCAACTGGTCAATTTGTCTCCTCAAAGGGGCGATAAGTTTTTGGGGAGCGATTGGAAGGCGCTGTAAATTTAGAAGATAAATAATAATACTATAAATTCAGCTTATTTTAAAATTTAAAACGGATACGAAACTGGTTATTCAGAGTTCACACAATGAATCACAAGTTAAAAAAGAAATAAATTACAGTTCAAGAGCTTCCTCCTTCCACCTCGGTTGAACCTTGACGAAGTATTTCATCATTCACGGTAAAAAGCTTATAATTTTTCAAATTTTCAATTTTTTTAAAAAAAATCTTTAAGTATCTTTTTTTTAGTTCCCCCAGATTATAATTTTAAAAAGTAAACGTTTTTTAAAATAGTGCACTTCTGTTTTGGAAAAGTACGTCAATAATCTCAGTTCCTTTCTGATACTTATCATCTAGTTTTGAAAAAGAAAGAAGAAGAAAAAAACGTAAAACAGAAACTTGTATTTATTTATTTTTCAGTTTAAGAGTGATAGGAAAAAATTGCTTTATTATGCACATTTCACTTCAAATGTCTCAGTCAACCACTTTTGGGAAGCGATTAGCTCAAAAATTTGAGAGCCACTAATTTACACTCATTTGTTTGCTTTGCCTCAATTCTGAGTTCAAAAGAAAAAATGTAAATTTAATTTTAGTCACCCATGTCTCAGTATTTATGAGGAAAACTAATAATTGTCTACTATTTCTAGACAGGAAATGTCTCAGCGGGAAGCAGGTTCGTTGCAGCTTTAAATCCTGGATCACTCTTTTAAAAACTCGGATATTCCATTACCTTTTGTTCAAAGGTATTGAAACACAAGTTAAACTAAATAAAAATAAAATGGCTTACACTTTCTCTTTCAGGTATCATTTCGATTAGAAAGCAGAAGTTAAAACTGACGCACCGAGGACAAAAATGTAAAAGATATTTAACTGTATTTAAAGACATAACTGAGTAAAACGGAGAGACAAATTCAATGAAAAATTAGTGAAAGCATTGAATAATGAACGTAGGAACTACTATAATGAAATGAATGAGTTAAGAGAGAGATATAACTTGAGAGAGAGAGAAAACACCAGCAGTACGCATTAATGCATTATATTTTATGTCTACATTACGAGGTTTTGAAATAGCTCCAAAGTTTCCAAACGGTAACAAATTTTGTGCCCTTCATTGCAAAGCTTTACGAACCTAACATAACATTTTTACTTACGTTCTGAAAAATGTCATTAAAAAGGTAAATGCCACCAAATATTTCGGTTATATATATGGAATTCCTCTTTGTGTCAATTGAAATTTATTTATCTTTTTCATCTACTTAACCTGTATATCTATAGATATTTTTTTTTATTTATATTCAATAAGAGAGCACATGAAGCGTGTAGCTGCACTAGTAGGTATCTACAATTCAAATTTTTGAACAAATGCGTTTTTTTTTCCAGTTTTTTAATTGCAAATTTAGGCGTGCTAACAGCCTGAGAAAGTAAGAGTGTTTTAGAATGGTCCCCTAAATGATTTAAATCAAACAGGAAAAGTTATTTTAACTCATATCTTTTTGTAGCAAGATATTTGTGAATTTTCCCTAAAAAATATTTTTTGGAAGTACCTACTTTTACAGCTATACGCTTCACAAAGAGCATAATAGATACAAATTTAAAATATTACTTACACCTATCAGATCAAGTCTAAATAATGACTCAAAACGTAAATGACACATTGACCGTCATATTTTTGTTTTTCATTTTAACTGTAAAACTCTCATTTAACTACTAAAAACACACTTGAAAAAAACACTACACTTGATTAACATGTAAAATAATTCCCTTTTTTTTCAACGTGATATTTTAAATCACATTGTTTTATTGTTTGTAACTTTTACGATGACATATTTCGCAATGTTTTGATTGTGGGGAAAAACGAATTTGGAGTGGTTCCTTATGGCACTGTGCCATTCCCACAGTAATGTTGTTTGTGAATTTCTTTCAACTGACACTCAAATGAATTTCCTTTAACCCTTTGACAAAGATCGAAACTAGAGCACAATATGGAAAGGAAGAGATTACTATTGACATAAAGGGTGCGTTATGAAAGTAATGAGCATGTTTTTTTTTTTTTTTTTTTTTTGTTTTTTATTTATTTATTTATTTTTTTTTTCGCGCTCTAACTGATGGAAGAGCTGTCTGCCCTTCCAATGGCGACAGAGCATTTGAAGCAGTTCTTGCAACATCTCAATGGTCGTATTGAACTTCATTTGCAAGTAAAAATACTCTGTTGTGAATAATATTGATGCACATTTTGTCAGTTTGCATTTAATCATTCAATGTGTACACACATCTTATCAACGCAAAAATTTCTTCTAGTGGTTACTTCTAGTACTATTTTTTATTTCAGAAATCGAAATCCCTAGGTCTACAAATGTACGCCCATGAAATTTGGAAACGTTTCGTCCAATACTTCACTGACTAGAGGACTCTGAACACCTCAAATTATTTTATATCCACCTTTTATAGGTGACTTTTACCATGTATTTCTACGCTTTCGAGATTCCTGTTTTTAGTTCACTTTACGTTTGTGGTGAATCAGAAAAATCCATTCTCATAGATTTACAAAAACCTTATTAAACAATCCAACTATTAACAAAACAGGAAGTCAATGACAACTTTTTGCACAAAAACTTAAACATTATACTTTTAAAATCAACCGCAACTGATTTTGCTACAAAAACCTAAGAATGTCGTTTTTTTTCTTAAGTAGTATTTTTCGACTAATATTATAAGTAGTAATAATAAACATTTTAAATGTCGCAACTCTATAAAAAATGCTTCACGACCTCATTAGGGGTCGCGTCTTACAGGCCCCTGGTCCCCAGCAGTGAGTCAAGGCTTCTTAGTCGGACAGATTTTGGGATAAAGACGTCGGAGTCGGGAAGTCGAAGGTTTAAAGCTCCAAGAGTCGGAGTCGGACTCTGTCGTTTTCCCTCGAAATCCATAACTGTAAGTGCTTGCCGGGTTGGAGTCAAGAGTCTAAGCCGGACTGATTTTTGAGTAAATGAGTTGGAGTCGAAAGTTCTAAAATTTCTGGAGTCGGAGTCGGTCATTTTCCCTCCGACTCCGCAGCCCTAGTGCTTATGCTTTGTGTTCTTTTTGAGCATCACTTCAGAAATTTGCATTTTGTACTTATGTTTCAATGTAGGATCACATGCTATTACGTAAACTTTTGTCTCAACTAAATTATAGTTATCATCATAATTTTATACATTTTTAGTAGGTAACTGCTTACCCCTCACATATTTTCGCGTTTTCCAAAGGGTATGCGTAACACTGGTTAAGAACCACCAATTTATGATATTTCTGAAATTGGTATCAGTGCAGATTTTTAGAAGCCATTTCGCTGTTTTGAAATAAAAACATCAAATGTGACACAAAACAGAGAACTACTTATTTATGAAAACCTACACTTTTGAGCGCCATTAACTAACACTTGGCATCCAAATTTGCAAATTTGACTTTTCTTTTCTTTTTTTCAAAATGACTCATGTCTGCCACTGAAGTTCAGAGTAACAAGACACAAATTGGGAAAAAACAACACGTGTTCCGGGGTCACAAGGACTTCGAGCAACTCCATTAAAGTTCTTCAGTTATGTCTAAATAACAAAAAGAGAGACGCGCATGTAGGTATTTTTTCCAGCATTACGTCGTTAATTTACTTATATATGCACATGAAATGTTAATAGAATGCTATTGTTCCTTACTAAGATGTTGATCACTTGCTTATGAATATTTAGATTGATGGCTCCCACAGCATTTGAATTTCCATAGAGTTACGTTGTCGTAAAACTAGCTAGTGCTACTTAATTGATTTTTTTTTCTCGCCATATAAAAAAATTATGCTCAAATAGTTTCCGTTAAATTTAGATAATAGATTACTGCTTCGTTTAGAAAATAAAACATAATTTGCTTTTTTTTTTCTAAATAAATAATTCAAGGAACATTATACTCTGTTCACGGAAGATATAGATCGAAAATAAGCAAAAGGATTTTAAGAAAGTTTGCCGCTACGCCACTTTGGCGATTTTCTCTTGAATTAGAAAAAGGTTAACCAATAGGATTCACATTTGCCTTGACCAATTTGTTCTTGTTCAAGTAAACACTTGATTGAGATCGCCAAAAAAGCACAATGCTTTGTCTACATCTAGTACATCTTTGCCGTGGATAAAGTTTAGTCGCTTCACAACTAGAACTAACGAATTTAGGGCAACTGCAATAGTCACGCATTTTTCAGTCCTAATTTTATTTTGATTAATTGGAGTATTTGTGTTAATGGGTGATTCTACGAAAAACGGTCATTTTGTCCCACATTTGATAACTCATACATTTCTTTAAAAATAATACTTTAAGGGTGTAATGAACAAAATTTTGGTGCTTAAGAAATCACAAATGTGTGATTTATAAAGCTTTTTTTTTTTGATTACCTTTTAAAGTTATTGCTATTTAATAAAAGATATGAGCTGTCACACGCGGTACGAATTGGCGCCTTTTTCGTTTATTGACCTATATATACTTCTTTTTTCAACGATTGAAATCATTATTTCTTAAGAAATGAGATATATTTCTTTTACAGTGCACCCTTAGCTTTGAAAACTTACAATTTATTTCGTCATTGCTATATTGATAGAGCATAAATATTAACTAATTCGTCTAATTCGCAACGAAAATCACAAGAAATTGACTTTAAGTAGGTGCATATAAATTAAATTTTAAATAACAAAACTATTTAATAAAAAAAGTACTGTGTCGGGAGTATCTTTGTATCAAATATAAAGAAAAGAAAAAATTACTTTCGCCTATTTAACTAAAGTTTAAAGATCTGTGACAAAATGTTGGTGAAATTATAGATCCTGATTGTCCAACATATGACGGTGAAATTGTTCCAATACGTTTTACGAAAATTATACAATATTTTATTTGCATATTGGCATTTAAGAGTATAAAATAAAAATTATACCAAAAACTTTACAAGACCGAAATTTGAAATATAAACCATACATACACAAAAAAAAAAAAAAAAAAAAAAAAACGAAATTCTAATCCATTAAATGCATCAGAATAGGAATCAAACGACTCTTCTCCAAAATAACTATTATTCTCTTACAGGCAGTCACCAGGTACATCGAACAAAAAAGCGTTGCATTTAAACTGATCGTACAATGTAATGGTGAAAATAGTAGCTGCTTCCCCGGGTGGGGTAAATATATAAAAGAGGAATGAAGCTTTACGGGAGGGCAGAGCGAGGAGATGGAAAAAAGAAATCACGGCTTTAAAAAAAGATATAATTCCCTTGTTGGTGCCTCACGGTTTTTTATGCAGCAGACGATTTATAAATATGTCCTTCAAACTGACGTTAGTCCATTTTCATCATGATATTTCGTTCTTTGTGTTTGTTATTGAGTGCGTGTTATTCACTTCAATTGATAATATTTATTATTACTGCTAGTGAAGTTTATTTATTTCAAAGTTTCTTGGAGCACTAGGATTCTTTGAAAATTGCAAAGGCTCCAGAAATAAACAATGATACAGAAACAAAGTGCAAAGTTTTCTGAATTAAATAAACTCAAATTAGCATGTGTCATTAACGTATGGATAGCAATTATGTTCCAAGGAACTAGTGTCGTATTCTCGAATAAATAACACACATTCAGGAGCTATAGTGGGTATAAAATCATCTAAAAGCCTTTCCTTTAGCTTGTATTTCTGTGTGACTTTTTTTTATGCATGAAGGTATTTGCTTAGTGTCGTAAAAACATTCCTTGAAAATAAGTTCAAAAATGTGAATTATTACATAAGGAAATTATTAAATAAAAGTTGGGGGAAAAACCAAAGTAGGGTTATGAGATAGTAAAAAGTCTGCCTGTAGAATCTATTAACCACTTCTTACTTTTTGAGGGGTAAAGTACAGTGCTGGTCAAACTAAAGAGTTTTTTGTTTTTTGTACACTATTTGTACTAAAATACTATTTATTTTACTGTTAAAGTACAGTACATACTGCACAGATGCTGATAATGATACTGATTAGATACTGTACTGATACTGATTATTAAGTTATTTTAGCATAATTTAATGTTTGCTTTGTTTATGTTCTTTGTTTATCTACCTACCAGGAACATAACCTCAATCAGCTTAATCCGTTCACTAGTTCTTTTTATTAGTGTGTTCTGTTATATTTAAAGTTAGTTTTAGGTAATTAGTGAGTATGTGTATGTGAGTATATATAATAGTGAGTATAAACAATTTTTTACCTCCTTTATTAAAAAGTTAAGAAATGGTGTAAGTCTTGTGAAAAATATGCCAAAAAGACTTAAAATGCTTTTCAAGAACAAGGGAATGCATACTAAATATTAGATAATTATTTCACTGTTCGTTAATGTGTGTAAACAGTGTTAGTCTAATAATTTGGCCAGTACTGTATACTAAAAAGCAAAATGTTCGAAAACTTTAGATCAGGACACCTCATAACCATTCTTTAAAAAAAATTTCTGTTCAAGCATTTTATGTTCAAATTCGGGCGATTCGATAAAACTTAACGTAAGAGCCGAAGGGCAGATATGAATCTTACATATAAATACTGGTTTAACAAATTAATTTATAAAAATAAAGTTTATCAAAAAGAGCTTAAGACGTGGAATATATGCAGAATTTTTTTTTCTGATTTCAAAATTTTATAACGTTAAAATAAATAAATGTTAAACTTTTTATCCAATATGCTTTAAGATACCTAAGGTGTGATTAATCATAACATCAGGATGTGGCGGCGCCGGCGGTGCCCTTGATAGGAGTTTAAAATAAGGTCTGTCATGAGTTAAATGAAAATCCCTCTCCCCGTGATTTTAAAAGATTTTTTTTTAAACTGAAAAACGGATGCATAATTTGAACCAAGCCGCGAGAAGTAATAACAATTTCCTATAAATTTAAATGAAACGATAGCCGCAATTTGAAAAAAAAATATCTCCTTTCTTTTATGAAGAAATGTTTTTTAAAGTAAAATCTGCAGTACAACTAAAACTAAACGAAGACTCCTTCTTCCCGAAAATCTAAGAATTTTAGTAAAATACGCATAAAACATCATCGTTGCAATAAGGATAACAATATCTAAGAGCACCTATTACAAATATAACAAATTAGAAAGCCGTCCCACTACTCCTGAATAAAAAATAACTAGATATTTTTTATCGAAATGCGCACACGTAATTTGAACTAAGAAAAACAAAGATAACGATCCCCCAGAGCCTCCATTACAATTAGAACGTAAGAAATCCCCCCTCCCTTCCCACAAAAAAAAAAAAATCGTTAAAACATGTATCGCTTTTTTAAAAACTATCAGCCAAAACAAAACGTGCAAATATTCATGTAGAAAACAATTACGACGGTTATTTGATTAAAATGAGCACAAATTATTCACTGTAACATTTCGAATTTTAGTGATTTCAGTTCAAAAAGCATTTTGCACATTGAAATGAGCAAAATATTTTTAAAACAAAATTATGCTAAAAGGTGTCAAACATATTTTTTCGAGCTTTAACATGTTTGAATAAACCTTGCAATAGCTGTATAGTTTTCTTTTGAACGATAGTACAATTTCGTGAAAACTGACAAAAGGAGAAAAAGAGTGCATGACATTTAACAAAGAAAATATCACACCAATGTAGCTTACGCCTTTCGTCGGTTATTTCCTATGTCTTCCATTTTCTGGAAAACAAATGAGGCACTACTTAAGAAATAAGGTAACTATTATAAGGTAATACTTAAAACTAATATTTCCAGTTGGACATTTTCTTCTGGGGATTTTAATTGAATATGGTTTTTCCATAGACATTAATAAAAAATCTCAACATTAAAAAAGGCGATTTTAAAGAAATTAATAAAAAATGACGAAAAAAATCTGGTTCTATTCTTCAAATTCGCAACAGCAGATTACATAATTTTTGCAGAAATGAAGTTAGATGAAGATTGAAAATCGAGTGAAAATTTTTCATTTCCTGTATTAACGGTGAGTTTTTTTTTTTTTTTTGTAATTGCTCAAAATATGTGAATTGTATATTTTTGCTTTCCCTCTCTAAATGCAAACACCGAAAGATGCTTTACAGATAGATGCTTAAAGACGCAAAAAGACAGAATAAATTTACCTTACAATCAATAAAAGACTCGTTTTGTAACGGATTCCTTTAAATATCTTCATATATAATAGCCAAAGCAGATCGAGTAAAGCTCTGACGCCACCAACAACACAAATTATTGTCTGCTTTGAAGTTGTAAAATTAGAGTCTCGAAGAAAATAAGAGCGAAGGTTATCTTTCTTAATAAAATATTGTCAGTTTCGTAATTATAATTATTTGATGAAAAATGAATAAAAGATTTTTTTTGTTATTTAATTCAAAAAGAATAATAGGTTTAGCTTTCTTTTAAAAAAAAATCGTTGGCGCTTTCTTGCCAATTTAACTAAATTTTGTGGAACATGATAGATTGGCAAAATTATGTTTCATTGATGCAAGTTAATTCTAAAATTACTTTTAGTCTACGTTTTTAATTTTTTTTTTTTTTTTTTGAAATTTTCAGAATTTAATAATACAAGCTGCTGTCAACGGCACAAGATCGAGCCCCATACTGGTGTGAATTAAAAATTTATCTTCATGCTTGCTGATTGTATATATTTAAAATTCATTTCTGCGATGATACACTTTAACAATATTTTCTGGCAATGTTGACGAGCTGAGAACAGATTTAGACTGATTATGATTTCGAAAATTAAAACGTTTAATGAGTTGCTAATTTCATGGTTTTATGAACAGAATGGTTATTTAACTTTGTATATAGATTTCTGTATAAGTTTAAAACGTATCTCTCTACATCTACTTTAGAGCCGTACTAACATGTCAAAAAATTGTTATTTTCAAGTTATTACTGCATTGCATGCAGCATCCTATTTCGCATTAAGCCATAAAAACCCTTACATTTATTTACCAATGTTTTAAAAGCACGAGTCCCGACCTTCGTATGCATTAAACAGACGTTTTTACGCTCTCTTGCAAAGTAATGAAAATAAGACTGATGTTCGTCTGTCTGGCTTTGAGGTACGAATATTTTTTGGAACACGTCAAATTTGACAGCCAATCGTTTTGATAGAAAGGCTATACGCCTTCGTCATACCATGACTGTTTATTTTCTATTATCAAATAACGATGAATTGCTGTTAAATATAAACAGCTCTGAACAAAGATTAATATGGATTGATATACATGAATTCTTGTCCCTTACGTACAGCATTGTTACGCCTATGAATATCTATTTATTTAGGAGGATTTTTTGAAATTATAGTTCTTATGGGATGTTGTGGGGGTCGTAGAGAATTGAAAAAAAAAATCCATCAGTCTCGCGAGTTCAATTTTCAAAATTCGTCATTTTTACACGTATTTAATACGTATTAGGTGCGCTGAATTGAATAAAACAAGTTTCAACTTGATAGGACTTACCGTTCCGGAGATAACGAAAATTTAGTTAAACAATTATTTTTAATTTTTGTATGTCTTGGATTTTAAATGCTTCTTAAGCCTATCCTATATACTTGAAAACTGCATACATACTGTAATTAGCGTATACTTGAAACCTGTGGAAAAATATTTCACGAATATGCTTTACTAAAATGTTCAAAATTTGTCATTTGGTAAAAAAAAAAAAATTCTTACCTGAATGGGAAAAAGTGTTCGAGATTAGGAAGTTATATAATCCCCTTCTCTTGCCTTATATTTTTTACCTCTTCTGTGTTCATTTACAGTAAATACAATATGTTGTATTCACACAGTTAAATGAACACAGTTTCATAGTAAAATACAACATGTTGTAATTTTATTATACATGTTTATTTTGTTTAGGTATGTTTTTGTAAAATTATGTAAGATATAATGAATAATTTTAATAAATATAACTGTATTAAGTTAATACTACTAATTCAAACTTGATTCGATTTGTTGTTTTGATATACCTTAAACATTATAAGCTTATGTCCGTCGATAACCATACAGGCCCGTCATTTCAAAAATTTCAGGGGGGGGGGATGTCAAAGGGTATATACTCAATGCATGTTATATCAAAAACCATCAAAAAACATGCCTACATGCTTTGGAAATATATTGGTTTCTCGAAGCCGGTGGGGGGGGGGGATGTCAAACGCGCCCTCTTGTTTACTCTAAATGACGGACCTGAACCCTTAGTAAAAGCACAGCTTCTCTCAGTCAGTCCCGCTACTGCGATTTCCTTTTTTGCTAGTAAAGTCTTATGTATTCGAACTTAAAAAAAAAAAAAAAAAAAAAAAAAAAAAAAAAACAGATATCTTACTATAGGAAAATAGAAAAACCACATTTTTATTATTGTATTGACTTGTGTCTTGACATTGGTTGTGTGTAGGGCAGAATATCTACTTTTCCAGCTTATGAGTCCGGTTGCTTGTCACCTATATCATCTACGTGACTTAAAAATTGTTTCGACGAAGCCTTAATTAAGTCGAACCATGTCGTTACAGTATTCCACACATTATAATTCCATTGAATTTTTTTAAAAAAACCACTGACAAAAAAAGTACATACATAAAATTAAACAAATAAAACACGCAAGCACATTCTGGCAGAGCTTGATTTCCTAATTTAACCGTACAGTTCCACATTCGCGTTCGAGTTGGTAGAATCCAATGACTCACAACATAGCGAAGAAAAGAATCGAAAACCAACAAATGACTGAGTAGGAATTGTGCCAGAAAGCACACCAAGCATACGCAAGCGTGTTTCTTGAGCTTCAGCCAGAAAAGAAGCATTGGTAAAAAATTCTCTTTTCAGAATCAATCTCTTGTAAAATTCAAATTAAATGATAATGAAAAAAAAAAGGGGGAGTTGCTGTTGTTTCTGCATTATATTTATTTTCTGTACCAAAGGGGACTGTGTACAAAAAAAAGGACTATAAAGTTTTTTCTGGGACACAGTTATTCATGTGTTTGAGCAATATTTTCAGATCACGGAATAAATGAAATAAAATGAAATGTGTTACAATATGATTATGTCACCCGGAGAAATTTTTGAAATGCATCGGATTTGTTGTTCTCAAACGTGTGGAAATGCAGAACCCCCCCCCCCCCCTCTCTAGGCACAATGGCGAACTCTCCTCAAATCCCCCCCTCCCGACGAAAAACGAGACCCCCAAATTAGGGATAAAAAATACTCTAAAGTTAGCCCCCTAAAACTTCAATGGCACAGTCTGCGCCATGGAATCCCCTCTCCCCTTTTAGGCACCCCTGAGAAATGTACTTAATTCGGTACCCTTTTCCCCCAGGAAACCAAAATTTACTGCTCTTGAATAAATTGGTCTGATTTTTATAATAAAAATTATTTAAGTATGTTATCATGTTAGGAGTTCGTAGATTTAAAACATTAGATATTATGCCCAGGAAGTTTTCAAACTTTTCTACTGGCAGCCTATTTTTGTTATTTAATGAATAACCATTTAACATATAGAAAAATACAATTTACAGGAATTACGAGTTCATACGTAACTGTAAATTGTGTTCATAAAACTCTGAAACTATGTAACATTAGACACCTTTTTAAGAATAAAATTCCAACATGTTCCCCTAATATTGTTTTCTGATTATTATAATAGCAGGAATAACGAAAATTGAATTACACTCAAACCTGTTTTAGTGCATTTTTTTCTTTTCCCCCCCTTTGTGTGTGTGTGTGTGTGCGGTGTATGAAAATTTCAATCAGATTGAGACTCAATTGATGACATTCTTTATAAAACAGACGAAATTCTTTTTAAACGAACGGATTTTTTTTATGCGGTCCCTATCCACCGCACAAAAACAAGTTTAAGTGTACATCTTTTATCCATAATTAACTTTTAACCCGCAAATGAACTCTTTATAGAACTAAAGACAAATGGTAGCTTATAACTATATAAATAACGCCTGACTCATTTCGTTGTAACAACATAAAAATAACCGATGGCTTGTGATACTTTTATAATATAGTATATATGATTATTTTTATTTGAAAGTAAAACTTTAGACTAAAAATCAATTGAAATTAGAAAATATGTGGCAAGAAAACTGTTTGCCGACATGTTCTGCTATTAATGAAATTTATAAAAATAAGGTAATCAACTGACCTGCTTCAGGGCCATTCCACAGAAAACGGTCATCTTGTCCCGCATGTGTCCCCCACGCTCATATATTTCATTAAAAATTATGCTTCAAAATGCTAATGAAAATTTTTTTCTGCTAAACAAATTACGAACTTATGTGTGATTTCTTTTGCAAAAAATTTCGTCATTACCTTTTCAAATTATAACTTTTTAAAGAAATGTATAAACCGTCGTGTGCGGAACAAAGGGTTGAATTTTTCATAGAATGGATTGTAATAGCCATAATTGCAGAAAGTTTTTAAATAATCAAGTTCAGCTACATCCAGTAATCGAGCCAAACGGTTGTCTGTAAAAAGAAAAGAAAAGAAAAAAAAAAAAAAAAACGCAAAGGGTGTCAGTAAAAATAAGAAAGAAAAATAAATCTTATAGTTGGAGTCAGCCTTAGAGCAGAATAACTAAATGGAAAGAGCAAGTCCATCATTGGCTTAGCAAAAGCTGAGGCCAAGATCCCACCTCACGTGACTCAACAAGGTCGAATGGTTGGTACATTTTGAGTGAAACTAGCAAAAGAAACCCGTTTTCTTCCAATGCATTGCTTTAAAATCTATCATCTGATTTGGGGTCTTTGCTTCCTCCCCCCCCTGCCCCGAATGAAAGTATTCACTCCCTCCATTTTATCTCTTCTCAATAGAGTCAGCCTATATTTTAGCGACTTCCGACTCTAACACCTTTGGCTTGTATTTTGTCCGCCTTGGATCTTGCAGTCATGGTTTTCGATTGTTCATTTCTCTTAATACTCCTCCCACTTCCTCATTAATAAATGTTAGCCCTTTCCCCTCCTTAAAAATTTAAAAAAAAAAGGGCAAAATATTTTCTGGGAACTTAGGTTTAAAAGAAAGACAATAAAGAAAGAAACATTGTTGTAAACTATTTTGTGCAAAACAATGACAATTAATGAAATAGCCTGCTTATTTTTATTGTTCCCTGTTTACCAGTTGCTCCTATTTATCTTTTCATTTCTCTTTCGATTTTCTGACATAATGGAATGGAGCTGCAAAAAGCCTCGTAAAACGTTTCACCGCTTCTCATTTCTTACAATAGTAATTCAGCTAATGCCATTTGTAAACCTCTTTATCTGCTGGTTCCATACTAATTTACTGAGAAAAAGTACTCGGCTCTGTTTCATTTCAGTCCTGGGGGTTCTTAAATTAAAAATGAAGCCCTTAATATCTTTTATGTAATAAATGATTGTAACCTACGCGTAGAAAATACAAAAATAAAACTAAACTCTGTTCTGTTTTGCAGTATTTGTAATGGGTATCATTGTAGTTTGGTTGATTTCGTTTGCAAGATACCTGCATTTTTTAAGCATTTTACATTTGAAACATTCTGAAAAATTAAGCAAATGACAGGTATTGGATTAAAGTAAGATTTTATACGGTGATTACTTCAGAAAGGTAGATCTTTTCAAAAGGTAAATTTCCTCGGTTTCATTTCAGCAATGGGAGTTCAAAAATGAAACTGGTAATATCTTGGATGCAATAAATGATTAAAATGTACGCGTATGAAAGACAACCATATTTATTATTTCTCAAAGGTATTTTTATGTGACTACGACCTAACCTTCTCAATAATTCATCAAACTTGGTATGTAAGGCATTTAAAAAATTTTTTTCCGGCAAAAAATAAGCAGGCAATTTACACTGCGGTGGTTTTAAGAAAAAATCGAATTATTCTGTTTTTTTATTAACCATTGCTTTAATGTATATATATATATATATATATATATATATAGCACCTCATTAGTGTATATATTTTAAAAGACCGGATTTTTGAATTACGGTTCTAAGACACGAATGCACGGGTCAGCTAGTAAAACTAAGTAATTTTCTTTTAAGAGTCATGGGTATCATGATGGTTTTCAAAGACATTTTGCGCAAGATTAAACAACTACATTCGGTTTTATGTTTGATAGTTTCTGAAAACCAAGCAAATTCTAGTTCATTAAATTTAAAATTTACGATTTTAGATAGTAATTGCTCGTAAAAGAGCGATTTTTTCAAAGGGTAAAAAATATATCAAGTTAACTGTCCAATTAAATAATTGCACAATTCTCTCCGATCTTTTGAACTCTTCAGAAAGGTATCAATCATTAAATACTGCAAATTTCATTAATAAAATTTGGAATTTTCATTTTGAATCACTAACTTCAATTTCGTTTAATAAATCCGTCTCATTTCGTAGTATATAAATGCCTCTTATCTTTGTTGAGAAAGTAATATTCTGCGCGAGTGTACCCCCCCCCCTCCCCCACTATTTATATAAAGAATAGAGAACATCTCAAATGGCTCAACATTCTGAAAACTAGTCAATACAGTTTTATCTCAGAGGCCACTTGCAGTGAAAAAAATTACGAATGATTGTAATACTATTTTTTCAAGAATTACAGCAAGTTTGCCGATCACTTGATCTACGACTTGGTTTTCTGTTTATTAATCAATAACGGCATTAAGTATAAAAAATAAAGAGGATGAACAACAGTATACATTCTTTTGTTACAGTTGATAAAACACAACAATAGCAAAAACACTTTTCCACTTTCTGCAACAGAAAAAAAAGGGATATTACGAGTTCACTCAAAAAAGAAAAAGAAAGACGACGAAATAGGAATAGAAAAAAAAATCACGTGGTGTAAAGTCACACGATCTTCGTGACTATCATTTACTTCACAGCTCTGAGAAATAGATATTCGTCACTACTTGCTCCGTAGATTCAATGTTTTTCAACGACTGGCACTTGCTCTTTCGTTGTTTTAGCTTTCCATTCAGGGGCGAACTGGGTTCCGCAAGAGGGCACCAACCTTGGCCTTCAAAGGGCGTAAAAAAAAAAAAAAAAAAGAAAAAAATGTAAAAAGAAAAAAAAAAGTTAAAAAAAGTAAAAAAAAATAATTTGAATTCTGACATTTTGAATTCAAATTATGTATTTCGCAATCACGAGTTGCAACAGGGCTCTACTCATTGGAGTTATTGTTTCTAGAAACGGCTCCTGTTCCCTCAAGCTTGCACCTCCTCCTGGGCGGTTACGTGTGTATAGTTGTGTGCGTGTGTGCGTAGGCGCCGTGCTTGCATGTGTAAGCTTGTGTGTGTGCGTAGACCTGTGTGTATGCACGTAGGCGTGTGTGTATATGTGATGTGTATGTGTGTGAGCATGTGTCTGTACAGGACATGGAGGTCTATGACCAGGAAAAGCGGATTCCTCCGCGCCTGCAGAGGCCGGTGGTGCTGCAGAGGCCCCTGGTCCAAGCTGAAAAATTAACCACAACGCCAAGGACTGTAAAGTGAGGACAATAAGCAATCATGATTGCTCAAAAAAAGTTAAGAAAGAAAGAAAAAGAAAATAACGATGTTGCACAGGGTTGTTAGCTCAAAAAAGAGTTGCAACAAAAAATAAAATAAAATAAATAAATAATAATAATAATATAGGGTATTCAGGCTTGGGGAGGGAGCAAGAGCGCATAGGCGGGAGGGAGCGTCGGCCGGCCAGTCCTCCCGTTTCCATTCTTCTCCATCATTACATGTGTAACTAAAAACATCGTGAAGAGGCGTCAACCTTTCGGGAAGGGGGGACACTTTCTAGTTCAAACTTTGCATTCTTATCAGATACTCTTTATGTCAATAATTGTTCTCCACACTACTGATCAAACATGGAAACTCATTTAAACTGAGAAAGTATTTCTCGTTAGTTAGGTTAGATTTTAAACTTTAAACAGGGGAATATGGGGCAAAGTGAAATAGTTAAGATAACTTTTTTTCAAAATGAACAATTTGGAAATGTTTGATTTTGTTTTGTTGTGAAAATAACGGTATATAGAGATTGAACAGTATATTTTATAATAAAATTTGCCTTAAAAGATTATTTTTTATTTTTAGCAGAAAATTTTAACGTCCAAAAATAGGTGGAAATTTTTAACTTCTTTTTTTCATGGGGTAGAGTGAAAAATAAATAATTTTTGTAAAGAAATATTTGCTACTCTTTTATTAAACGCATTTTTGATCAAATAAATGAATACAAAAAATGAATGAATAAATGAAAAGAAAATGAAACAAACGAGCTGATGTGTGCATCACATGACTTCCTTTTACTCCAATTTAATGTCATTTTCACATTATTGGCAGTTTTAATGTGATTCAATAGTTTACTCTCTAAATATCACCAACAGTGGCCAAATTAAAATCAGATTTTTAAAAAAAATCACCTAATTCGTCACCAAGTTGGCGACAAAACTTGGCGACCAAAAGACTGGCGATATATCGCCAAGTGTCCGCCAAATTAGAATACCACTTGAGTTTACATCGAAATTAACAATAATTTCCCTAAAAAAGGGGCAAAAGACCCCCTTTGGAGCATACGAATGCAACCAAGAAAGAAGGTGCACAACTAGACCCCACTATGAGTCCATATACAAAATTTCAACTTTCTAGGACATTCCGTTCTTGAGTTATGCGACATACATACACACATACGCACATACATACAGACGTCACGAGAAAACTCGCTGTAATTAACTCGGGGATCGTGAAAATGGATATTTCGGGTTACAAGGAAGTAAAAACGAATAAATATATAAGTTAATGTATGGGAAAAAATAAACGAGGAGACAAAATAGTGAGTGAATAAGAAAAAAATTGAATAAATGAATGAATAACGGCATTATTAAATGAAGGAATGTAAAATGAAATAATTAATAAATGAATATTTTAATGATTTGATAAAAGATTGAATAAGTAAATAAAATAAACTACTATGTCACTTTGCCCCATCAAGTTTACCCCGCATGCACTTAACTGTTCAAAGCATTTAAACTAAAAATGAATTTAATATTAAACAAATAAATGCTGCAATGAATATTAGTAGGTCTCAATTAATACTACTGTTAATCATAACAGCAAATATGAAAGCATTTTTATGATCTGTATTTTAAAGCATACAATGCTATAAAACATTAATAAGTTATTCCGTTTAAGCTTAGAGAGTTTATGTTCACAGGCAAAGTGAGCTATTTTGATTAATGAATAGGTGCGGAATTAGAAATGAATTCCGCGTATATACATTTTAATGTTTTAACAATATAAAATAGGCCTTTAATTTGATCGTAACAAGTGCTTAATTATATGGGAGCACTTGATCATACTAGGTACTTGATCATAGGAAAGTATTTGATCAATCTATGCCCTCTTTCAAAAAAGATACTTGGCCTTTCACTATTTTCAAAACTACATGAAATTAATTAATCATAGAACTAAAATCTAGTTCCTATTTAATAAATTACGTTTAATTTGGAAATCGAATAAAAATGAATTTTCCGATCCACCATTTCTTCTAAAAAAAGCTCCATAGAATCGACTATATCCTCAAAAGTTTAAATACAAGACTTAGTTTTGGGTAAAAACATTTTTTCCTGCTATACTGCTAATAATAATAAAATCGGAACCTAATTTCTGCTACATGCTATCACCTGTCTAACATAAATGGAAGAGGCCTCCAACTGACGTTTTGTAGAAGCATTTTGTTTCGACATGACTCAAAAATTCTCATTTAAAAGTAAGGGTGTGCGGGGCAAAGTGAAATGGTGAAATATTTACTCTGGTTTTAGCGCCAGCTATCAGGTAATATTTTAAAAATATAGTAACACCTGCAATAAGTCTATTCTAGTCAGGAAAAAGTTACCTCTGGAAGATCAAAGCGTATAATAATAAAATACTTAAAAAAAAAAAAAAAAAAACTAATTCAATACTAGGGGGCTCCGTCCCCTGTTCACTTCGCTCGTCAACCCTACAAGAATAAGAATAGTAGGCAATTCCTCCCACTATGATTATTCTTGTAGGTAAGGGCCCATATAAAGGGGTTGTTTATTTTTTTTTTTTTTTTCACTCTGAAGTTAAAAAGCAGGAAAACGAAAATTTTGAAGTCAATAAATACTTAATAAAAAATAATAATTTCGTTTTTAGTAGTTTCCGCGGACGAAACATTATCCCTTGCTTTCCAAAGATAACTTATTACACTGAAAAATACTGTTACTATCTAATACACTAATATATTTATATGCATATCATTTAAAGTTTCCATTAATCGTATTCCACAATGTATTGATCCTTCTTATCAAGAAATGTTGTATTTAGAGAAGAATAAAAAAAAGTAACTTGCTAATATGTAAAAATATTTGTTGAATAAATAAAAAAGGTAAAATAGTTTGACATTAAAAAATCAACCCTTCAGTTTGACAAATTACCTGCTATTGAATCATCCTTAAGCATTTTTCCGAATTTAACTTTTTAAGAAATACATTTTAAACGAGTTATTAATTTTAAGCATCGGCACAGTTTGTTTTAAAATGGATTTTATGAGTAGCATTTTATTTTTTTAAAAACAACACAACTTAGAAAAATATTTTACACATCTTTAAAATTGAATAGTTACACAGCGTTAAAAACGCATGATATTAAATGGTTTTTACGTTACATATTGTCGTAGATATGAAATTTTATTTATTACAAATTTTCTAACGACATTTTAAGCAGCGTTTGAAAGAAGCAGAATCAATGCTAAAATATGTTGCTTAACTTAACTTTTTACAATGCCAGAAATGCAAGCCTTGAAGATTTTTAGATATTAAATATTGCCATTGGAAATTACGATGAATTCTAATTCTGAAATAAAATTTCTAATGTAGCTATTTTTTTAATTTATACGAACATACAAAGCATTGTTCGATTCGAAATCGTGCCTTTGAAAAGTGAATTTGAATTCCTTTTTTGCAGAAAATAAGAGATTTCCTTTCAGCTTTTACGATCAAGCAGGTGAAAAAGTCACCTGGTGTTTTTTTTTTTCTGCTGACAGTCAGCTGAAAACTATTATCTGACAATTCCTTATGAAAATATGCTGTTCTAAATCCTTATCGTGAATAGTCGCTTAATATCTGTATTTCTGTTATGTATTTATAAACTTTAATAGAGTTGCCATTTTTCGGATTTATTAGTATTAAGCGAAATATCTTTCAATTCAAACGTAAGCACTGGTTATTAAGTAATTGAAACAAATATATTAGAAATTACAAACTGTATAAGTATCTTTTTAATCATAAATTCTTTTATATGCGATTTTTTTAATATGTAGCATGCACAGGTGCTGGCGCATTATAACTTTAGTATTAATTACTTCTTTTTCTTTGTAGCTTTAAATTACAGTGCTTAGTCAATATATATTAAAACGGTATTTATTAAAAAGTATATTTAAAATGTACCTAAAAATTTGTTTAATAACTAAAATTAATTTAAGAAACATTCGCGGTAATTTTTTACCGTAAGTTAAATATATAATATGTTAAATCTACGTTTGAAGCCTGTTTTAATTAGCTGTTGAGAATAATTTTGACTGCATTTTGTATTTATCAAAGTTCATCGGTTAAAGTATATGTCATAATCATTAAAACTATTGTCAATTGCTAGAACTTTTTCGAGGTCTGTAGATTTAAAATGGGTAATGCCAAGTCCATTTTGATTGATGTTGTAACTTAGATTACTTTTTAGATACTTTTTACATTTCCCAAAAAAACTTGCAGGTTACACCTTTGCATAGGAACGTTTTCATAATATGAACGCATGTACAAAAAAAAAAAATGCTATAGTATAAGTCGAATATTTTTTAAATTTTAACGAAAATAAATAAGCCAAATTAATAGTATTAACATGACAAACCATAGCTGTTATTTCTAAAACGGAGCAATATTTTAAAAATAAAAGTAATTACTTTGTACAAGAGCGAAACCCTAAACCGTGTACTTGTGTGTACCTAGAAACCGTCCTGATTAGAGCGACATAAAGAACAATACTGTTTACTGTTGGCAAACAATAGCAGATTCAGATTTCAATTTTACTTTATGCTCACTTTTAGGTAAAATTTTACTGTTGATTAAGAATTAAGGCAAATGAGTTGAAAAAATATTTAAATAATTTTTCCTTAAAATGTCTCATTTAATAATAACAAGAAATATAAATGATAGTAAGAAAATAGAAACAATATTCAAAACTAAGTCTATGAGATTTATGCTAGAAGGCTATATTTATTATAGACATACATTACAGACATATAACATTATAAATATAACTATATATTTATTATAAGATCATGTTTGGTCCTCTATCACATATTGTAAATTTACTTGATTTATTTTTAGGAAAAAATCGCATTTTCTGGTGACATTAAACATGGTTGAATTACTGACACCTGAGATTAAATGTTACAATTTGACTAATTAAAAATGTGGTTTCTAAGAATCCAAAATATACATACCATACGCCTACTTTTGCACAACACTAAAACAGCTTATTCCAAAGATATGTCTAATTTACTCAAAAAGTAAATAATGTAAAATTTGATCGACTCCTTTCCATGTATAATTGCGCACATGTAAGTAATTTCACTAATTTATGCAATAGAAGTATTACAAATAAATTTAAAAGTTTTTTGTGCTTTATGATCTAAAAATAATTGAATCAATTTTTACCGGTTGCTGTTTCATTTAATTGCATATTAAATGAACTAAATGGCTACCGCACATCTAATAATCGATAAAGCTGTAATGGAAAAATTCGGAAAGCTCGCATATAATAACTGTTCAACGTTTACAATGCAGAAAGTATGTTCCCCATCTGAAATCAATACATCACATAACATTGAAACAAGAAGGAAGAATGCAATAATTTCAACAGAAATACAGTTTGAGTCACATTCATCACCTTGCGAAAAGTAAAAAAATATTTTTTACTACTAGAGACTATTTAAATTTGCATTAAAGATTGATTACAATTGAAATTCTGTAAATGCAAGTTCAAATAAGCTAATTAAGTAGAGGAATGTGGAGCAAAGTGAAATAGTTAAGATAACTGAGCCTTTTTATCATGAAAAAACTGAAAATTAGTTTGGTTTTGAAAGTTAGAGCATGAAGAAAGAACATTGTATTTGAAAATAAAACTTGCATTGAAGAAAAGTAAAAAATGAAATATTTTTCAAAAGAAATATCATCTATTCGATTCCGAAAAATATTTTTAAACATACTAATGAACAAATAAAAAGATCATTAGACAGAAGAAAGATATTGAAACTATAAATAAATAAATAAATTGATACACGAGGCAAAATAAATAAGTGAATAAATAAGAAAATAAGTGAATCAATTAATAAGTGAATCATTAAATCAAGGAACGTAAATAAATTAGTTAATAAATGAATATGTAAGTGATTAAGTAAATGACTGAATGAGTAAACGAAATGAACTATTTCTATTTGCCTCATCTACTTTGTCCCGCATGCACTTGATTAATTGCGAAAAATATTAAAAACACAAATAAGTTAAATAGATACTGCGCCGAATATTGGAGGGCTCCAATTAATATTTAAAAGGTTAATGACAAGAACTTTATCATTTGATAGTATCAAAATGATGTTCGTCTAACAACAAAATATTACAATTTAAGTATCCATTTTTGGAAATTACTTGTATTGTCATATGCTGGAGCTTTCAGACGTTATTTATTCATGACTGGAATAAACTACATATGTTACTACATAGTCAAAATATTATTAGGTAAGTGGCGCTAAAAGTGGAGTAAATATTTCACCATTTTCGCCCCGCTATTTCACTTTGCTTCACATTCCCCTACATACTGTTATTTTCCCCCTTTTTAGCCTTTTGTCCCGTAAAAGTAGTCAAATTGTCTTTGAATGTTTCTGGCAAGTTTAAGTTTTACCATCAAGAATTCCAACCAGATCATTACTCCGTATTTATAAAAGTTATAATTATGAATTCTTTTTCATATTTTTTGTTCATACTAAAAAATCATTAAAAAAGAACGCTAATAAATCGTAATATTATAACTTGGAAATCAAACGATAGTGTAATAATGAAAGAACGTTTAACTAGAGGCATTTCAAAGAGCAAAGTAAACAATGTTTTTGGATGCATATTATTATTGAAATTATTTGCCCTTGTATCCCAGTTATCGAAAAATAAGGTCTTAAAGTTTTGAGAAAAGTCACCATATTTAACGAACTTCGTTGCTCAATGAGAGATCTTTTAAACGCTTTACAGACAGCTGTCCTACCGCATGGTAAAATCGTCGGCTAAGAATTCATATCCTTAAAGTTTCGCCAATTTTTTTTCATTTGGTAATTTTTTTTAAATTTTCGTATAAGGAAAAAATAAAAAAGTCTAAATATGCTCTCTTGATTGCTACCTACACTCAAACCTGTTTTTATGCGGTGTTGTTATGTTTTTTTTTGTGTGGAGGGGGGATTTTTTTTCTTTCTATTTTTTCTTTTCTTTCTTTTTTTTTTGTGCAATTTAGCAGTAACTTTTGTTGCGGAAACTTTTTTTACAGCTACTCGTAAAGTTTTGAAGCTTTTTTTTTTATTTATTTATTTTGATTTTTTTTATGCGGTCAATTGCCAACGCACAGAAGCAGGTTGGAGTGTATTTTAACTATTTATATTCTTACACTTTTCGTGTGGTTCCCTGGTAAGAGTTATGGCATGATACATGAAGCTACAGGTGAAAAATAAATTATCTATGCAGGAAGAAATGTGTACAATTGTGATGAGATACTGTTAAACATGTTATTATTGAAAAAAAAAAAAGCCAATCATTTATTTATTTTAAAGGAGACCAAATGAAAACGTATTCTAAATTATTTCATTCAAATGTCTTGCGCTTTAGAAATTCTAAAGTCAAATACTAAAGATGGATCATGCATAATTACCTTATTTAAGCGTTTAAAGCTGAATAATAATACAGTATTGTGGCAATTAATTGGGAAATGTTATTTTTTTCGTTTTATTACACGTAAGCGAACGAATACGCACTCAAATTCAGCTCAGAGTTCAAATGGCAGTTATTTCTAACTAGTAGTTGTTTGTACGCATCAGGTAAGCATCAGACATATAAATTCTTCTGCCAGGTGGCTAGAAGTTGGCAGTGTTAGTTGCTCGCTTGTTGTGGGAGTAATTAGTCATGGATATCAGCCTTGAGACACACGCTAAAGTAAATGCACTTAGAGAACCCACTTCTAAAACGTTGGAAGAAATAGGCAAAATATGTGGGGTGAGTAAATCAAGTGTCGGCAGGATATGACAGCGGTTTTAAGACAACAGGAAGTGCTGGAACCAACCGTATTGGAAAATATGGCAGAAAATTCGGCTCGTGACGACAAAAATTAACATCGAATGAGTGTTATGAATCCTCGATTAACTAGTTTTGATCTGTCCAAGTCATTGTTGCAGCTGGTATTGACATTTCACCTTCAACAGTGAGATACATGCTATTAGAACATGGGCAGAAAGTACGTAGACCATGCAAGAAGCAGCTTCTCACGCCTCGTATGAAGAAAAAAACATGGACTAAGCAGGACTGGGAAAAGGTTTTATTTTCTGTGGTTCAGGGATTTAGATCCTGGTTCGTAAGTAGGAGCAAAGGAGAACCTCTTCGTCCGCACCACATTAATCAGGCATCCATTTATCCACCTAAAAAGATGTTTTGGGGCTGTTTCAGGTACATAATCCATTGTTCCCATAAAAGGAATGATGAACAGTGCCAGCTAAAAATCGATATAGACCCAAAATGTGCTTAAAATCATGTCTAAACTTTGGCCGAACGAAGATTACCTTTTTCAACAAGACGGCGCGATGTCACAAATCGATGCAAATTTTTAATTTCTGCTCTAAAAACAAACTTATTGTACTGGATCGGCCCGGAAACTCATCGGACCTAAATTCGATTAAAACTTTGTGGTCTATCGTTAAAAAACGTCTTCATAAGTTTAACAGTACTACGATGGAAAAGCTAATTTCTTCTGTTATCGACATATGGTATAATGACGTTGAAATTAAAACTATACGTGCCAGTCTAGTACATTCCATGCCAAAACGTGTCTGTGATGTTATTAAGTCTCGAGGAGGTCATAATAATTATTAGTTTCCAAAGTATTCATAAAAAACTTGAATAAAGTTTTTTTTTTGAAAATAAATGCATTTCCCAATTAATTGCCACAGTACTGTATAAGGACGAACAACGAACATTCAATCCGAAATAATTAGTCAAAAGGAAATAGAAATTTATAAAATTGATTTGAAGAAACACCCATTGCATCTAAGTATTTAAAGCTAAGTAATAAAATAAGGCAGAACTATCCACGATTTCCAAAAAAAGGGAATAAATATGGAAAACAATCAATAAGATGAGATTTATGGTCTGCAGAAAAAGTCAAGTTGTCGCTGATGTATTTTCATTAGAGTTTAAGATAATCATCAGGCTTTGTGCAAAGTGCAAACACTCGATTCCCGATTGCTCAAAAGCTAAGGGTAAAATATGAAAATAACGCAAAAATATTGATCAAAAACCTCAAAAATTATTTAATTAAAATAAACTTGAAAAATTTTAAAGTGAGAATTCGAGATGAGGTTTACGTGTATTTTTTGGTCTATCGAAACCTCTTCCCTAATACCTTTGAGGGTACAGTTTTTTTTTTTTTTTTTTGCGAGGCAACGAAAACTAATTCCCTTACTTCATTTTTTGATTTGAACATTTACTTATTTTTATTTCTACGTTCAATTTAGAAAAACTCAAGTTAAAATATAATAATAATAACAACAACATTCGCGTCTACAGAGAAATTTCAACGTTGGTATATGGGGAAGAAGTCTCATTTAGTTCTATCCGAATTTTCCTGCCTTTTAAACTCAAGTGTAAAAATGCAATAAAATAATCTTATCAACCTTCCTGAAAATGACAAAACGTTTATTCTAGGGTTCAAGAGCTTTGAACAAGATTCAAATTCCATTGCAACGTATTTCTTTTATATATTATTCATACATGGGTAAAAATATTTTCGTTAATTTATGAAACGTTAGTAATGCATTTATTTGAGACACATAAATTCTATTTTTACTCAAATAAATGTAGTTATTTAACGCACAGCTTGGTTGGTGATACAGAGTAACTAAAAAGCACACACATCTATTATTTCGGACCTAATTTTGGAAAATGAAGACCTTATTCGAAATTACGGACTCAATAATAAAATAAAAAATAATAAAACTGAAAATGTGTCATAATTTTGGATCGTCCATGAAACCATCCCTTACTTTTAGGGACTCTGGAAAGTTCAGTATTTTAGCCCCGATAAGCTATCCGATAATCATTAAACTCACGGCTAAACGTAAATAACTGGATGTTTAGTAAGCTATCAATCACGTTTTAAGTCATCGTCACTTCATTTTAAAAAGGTAATGAATAGAAATCAAAATGCAAGTAATTCTCGTTGATGATTTTATTTGAAAAATCAGTATATAAGACAAATAAGTAGTTTTTGCAGTGGTGTAACTTAATTCTTGTAGCGAATTACCTCATTATAAACGCATGGAAAATGTGGCACATTAGTGGTGGGAAAATATCGATAGTTGGAATAACAGATAGTTTAACGATTATTTTGAAAGAAAAAACCTTTCATAAAATCAGAAGTGCAACAGAAGTTTTGCAATTTGGACTAAACAATAAAGTAATTACTTAAGTGTTTAATTTTCATTCAACTTCTTTATTTTTAAGATTTCAATTTATTAGTTATGTTGATTAGGGAAGAAACTAAACAAGTAGCGAGACCATTTTGCTTTCGACAGGAGAATGGAAGGCGAGGATACTTTTATAATTTAAAGAACGCAACACTGGTACAAAAATAGTTCTTTGTTGAGAAAGGGGTCTTTCTTAGGGATCTTCCGCAAATGATGTCACGTTTGGAAGGGGAGGGCGTTCGTGAAATTGTGACAACAAGTGTGTAATCACATTTTGGTGGAAATAAAAAGTTTTCTTTAAATAAATGTAATGTGGCGTGACATGTGTCAGGGGGTAGGGAGGAAGGGTTACAAGAAGTATGTCATCACACATTTTGCCTGAGGTAAAAAGTTTTTTTTATGAATGTAACATAGCATGACGTGTGACAAGGGGAGGGAATAATGTGAAGTATGACACTTGACAATAAGAAGGGGGGGGGGCGGTAAATATACGTTGAGAAAACTGTGTGAAATCAATTATGGGCAGCCTCTTTATGCGCCTGCGGCACTAAACAGGTGTCAAGAGTAATAGAAATGCCAAATCTATTACTATAGGACCTGAAACATCCATGATCAGCGGGAAAGTGATTAGGTTCGTAGTTACCGTCAAATTGTTTCGTATACAATATGTTCTGAATCGAAACAATAAGAAATAGTTGAATAGTTTCGGTCCAAACAATTCCAATTACGAACAGTATATCAATGGTTTGGATTTTTAAGGAAAATAATTGATGCTTCATAATAGAGCAGCCAGAATTTACTTTCTGGAGGAGTTTTGGTCAGAACAGTCTTTAAATAATATATATAAAGTGCCATTAGGCTTTAATCCAAATCTCCATTCACTGCGTAACTAGAGCTTTAGTATCATATTTTGTTTGTTTTTTTTTTCTTTGAGATAAGATTATGTGCTTTTGATAAGACATTTGTGAATTATTTTGTGATAAGATAAATGAAGTAGATTATACAATCCAAATAATTTTCACACAATTACTTAGGTTTAAATTTCAGAAGAGCTGCTTATATTTTCTGATTAAAGTGAAAAACCAATGTAAATAAAGCACAAATTCTGAAGAAAATACAGGATATAGCTATTTCAAGGCTACAATGGAGCCTCTTTGTCAGTGCAAAAAGGCTCTCCAACAAAACCAAGAAAGTGGCGAGAGAACTAACGTCAACCACGGGGACACTGGCATTTATACCAAAGAGGGCCAACCAATGGGAATTCAGGACACAAGACAACATTCAACTAATAAGCAAACAATAGGTCAACTCCGGGCGCGCAGCAAGGGGGAGAGGCAGCCAATCAGAGGTCAGGAAACAGAAAAGAGTAAGAGAAAACGAAGAAACTGAAAAAGCCATTATAAAAATTGCTTCCAAACATCATGAAAAAATGGAATGCAGGAAAGATTATTGACTAGTGAATGATAATTTTTCCAAATGTAGTAGGCTTTTCAATTTTTGCAGAATTTTTTTTGCAGAATAATTATTTGTAAATGTTCTTTGGTCTATGACCTAAATTTCTGAGAAGCTCACTGTATTTGGAAAAATTCTCATTCTCTAGTCAATGATTTTTCCTGCACTCCATTTTTTCATAATATTAGGAAGTAATATTGTTTTCTCGGTTTCTTCGTTTTCACTCTTTCGTTTCGGTTCACTCTTATTTGTTTCCTGGTCTCTTATTGGCTGTCTCTCTCCCATGCTGAGTGCTGGGGGTTGACCTGTTGTTTGTTTATTGTTTGATTGTCATCTTGTGTCTAGAATTCCTATTGGTTGACTCTCTTTGGTATAAACATCGTTGTCCACGTGGTTGACGTTAGTTCTCTCGCGACTTTCTGGTTGTGTTGGTGGGCTCTTTGCACTGACAAAGAGCCTCCACTGTAGCCTTGAAATAGCTATATGCTGTATTTTCCTCAGAGTTTGCTTTATTTACGTTGGTTTTTCACTTTAATTATATTGTAGTACACAGCTTATTTGATAATTTTTCATTTGCTTATATTTTCGTTTTGTAAAATAACTAGGAAAGAAAGAGGTAAAATTAGATAACACAAAGCAAAAATGAATTCCGAATGGGCAAAACTGTAAAATGTAACTTTTTTAAAATCTTAACTGCTAAGTCGATTGAATTACTGGTAGTAATTATAATCATCTATACTATACAATTTCAGTTATATTAACCTCCCGCATTTGGGGAGGTCGCTGAAGGAGTTGTGGTCGAGATATGATGGTGGACAGTGTTGCCAGATTGGGGGAAATTTCCCCATTTTGGGGAAATCTGGTGCTCTCTGGGGAAATTTTGGGGAAATGGGTTTTGAGGGGAATTCTTTGGGGAAAAATATTTTTCTTGGGGAAAACCTGGGGGAAAAAAACCCTCAGGAAAAAAAAAATGTGATTAAATTTGCGTCTTGACATCTGGTAGTTACATTCAAACAACGTTGGTTTAGCTTTGCTCAACTTTATAGATTTCGTATTATGTGGAATATTATGCTACAGAATTTGCATTAATAGTTTTGCGTGAGTTACTAGTTGATACGTGAAACAGGCAAAAATAAGTGTATGAAAAATGTTCTTGGATAAATATATACAAAAATCATAGTTTAAATGCACATACAGAAGCAGAGTAGTTAATGCGAGAAGGAAAAAAAAATTGGTTATTTCTTATCTCTCGGTCAGGCGCTTGTATTTATGACTAGTGGCACCCGCACGGCTTTGCCCGTAGTAGAAAATTAAAAGGTGTTTTGGTTTCCTGTTTATTTACAAATAATGCATGATGAATTTCTCGCCCATTGACCTGCCCATGTTACGATTCCACGTTATGATAATTTCGTAATTTACTCGTCCATCTTATGATAATTTTGCTCGGGAAAATGTTCTTGAAACTGGAATAGAAAAAGAACAAAATCGAATTTTTTAAAAATCGCTTAAAGGTGCCCACCCCCATGCTACCTGGCTGATTCTCTGCCAAATTTCATGAAAATCAGTCGAACAGTCTAGGTGCTATGCGCATCACAGAGATCCTGACAGAGAGAGAGAGATACGGAGAGAGAGACTTTCAGCTTTATTATTAGTAAAGATAAAAAAGGATAAAGATAAAGACAAAAAAAAAGCGAAAATGGGAAGATAAAAAAAAGTTGGGGAATTTTATAAGAAAATTTGGCTATTTGGGGAAAAAGAAAATTTTCAAGAGACAAAAATATCAGAGAAAGTCGATTCATTTTATGAAAATATTAGTGGAAAAATAATTTTTGAATTTGGGGAATTTTTATAGAAAACATCGCTTTTTGGGGAAAAGTTGGGAGGGAATTGGGGAAATCTGGATTTGATCATCTGGAAACACTGGTGGTGGAAGTGGTATCGATAGCTGGCAATATACATACCATTTGTAAGAGTAGCAATGGCATGGCACGGTAAGCATCGTCACGTGTTGTGGAGGAGTGTACTCGAAATGGTAGTTTTTTTTTTTGATGACTACTCAGCAAAACTGTCACATTTAGTTCCAGCTTGGTCAACCGGATCCTATTCGGCTAGAAAAGCTGCCGTCCAGGGCTTTTCTCACATTCTCATCAGCTGGCCAGCTGCATATTTTAATGCTAAGTACTTAGAAGATTACTGGATGGCAAGGGCGGATACAAGGGGGGGGGGCGATCGCCTCCCCCCCCCCCTTGAGCCAAGAGATGAATAACCGGGCACCTATCGAAATTAACCAAAAAAAAAAAAAAAAAAACAACTAAAGAATATTCGCGAAACAAAATCTTCTTCAGAGGCAAAAGAACATTTTTTCTAGCCTTTATAGGAATAAGAATTTATAACATTTTTTTCTTCTTTGTTGGGATGAAATTTTGGCTTGAAAGTATGATGAAACAGAAACCTTAAGATCTTTTAACCTAGAAAGAAAAAGTCTAACGGGCTAAAATGCAAATCATAAAGGGGAAAGGGGGAAACATAACCTTCGCAATCAGACATTCAGAGAGCCACCGATTTTTTGATGACGCCAGTCATTCTGTATAGCGTCACTCTAGGAAACCGCGGGAATGTTCAGTCATTGTCTCTCTTGAATACATCTAACTTCCAAAGACTATGTCCAAAAGAAAACAAAGCAATTTATTTGGATTTTTCAAGAAGAAAGAAGACCAAGAAAAAACCCATGAAACTAGTAAGCTACCAGATGTTGTTAGACAAGGTACGTTTATGTATTTTGTATTTTCTTTTCGTTTTTTCTTTTTCTGATTCGACAAGTTTTGGTCTGTATGTGAGTGTGCATGCATAGATATTTTTAACGCCTCATCAACACATGCATTAAAAATCGAAAAGACGGCTCAAAAATATTGTGAATTGTAAATGACGGTTTGTGTTTTAAGCCTTTGAAAACACAAAACCTAAGTAAAGTTCCGGGATGATAATATTTATCAAAAATTTATTAAATTAGAAAAAACAAAATTGCATAAATTGACTAGGGCCATTCTAGCTGCGGTCAGTTTTATATTTTCTCTATGTATTAAAAAAAAGTAAGGTCAAAGAAATAATGAAAGGAAGTCTGTGGTGGGCTTGCGTCCAGGAGACCCCATAGCACCTACACCTTGAATATTTGTACAAAATTACTTCGAGCTCCCTCCCCCCAGGGTTTTCACCTGGGGTTTTATGTTTTAAACTTCGAATTAGATTTTTTGTAATTAATTTTTAAGACAGGAATTTTACATTAATTGCCTATTATCGGGATGAAAGATTTCCCATACCCCGAGCATTCGATGTCGTTCGAAAGACATTTTTTTTTCTGAATCAGATGCAGCTTGTTCCAATTTTATCAATAAATTAAAACAATTCAATCAATTTTTATCTAGGGAACCATACGATCTTGGGTTGGATTTGGCTTACTATTTAATTTTAATGATTTAGAAAGAAAGGTTTTTCAAACAATCGGCATATTTTACTTCTAAATGCGTAAAACTTTTATTTTTTACAGCATATTTATTTTCATCTTGCCTTTTGTACCAAAATAATGTAATGTGCACATGAGTTCACCTTTTTGATACCGATCATATTGCATCTCCAAAGTTTATTTTAAGTAATAAGTATTATTGTATTAACTTGTGCTTAATTATATGTTTGAACACCACACACACACATATATATAGATATATATATGTATGGGTAAATAATAAAAATCTATCGTCCCCCCTTGAGAAGTTTCTGGATCCGCCCTTGCTGGATGGATGCTCTCATAAGTGCTGCATTTTTCAACGTTGTAACGGTCTGAGTTCGGCTAGGCTTTTTTTTGCAGTACCTTTTGCTCTAAAGTCTGATAACCAAAGATTATTTTTTTCTATCTGGAACAGGACCATGTCGGCCAAATTGAAACCGAAAGTTAAATCCTTGCTGAATAGTAATGAGAAACAGCCATTTCGAGTATGCTCTGCCGCAACACATGACGATGCTTACCCGTGCCATGCTATTGATACAAACGCAAATGACTTCTTCTGCTATCTGTCGATTCCACATTTACCATCGTATTAACATCGCAACTCTCACAGCGTCCTCTCCAAATACGAGGGGTTAATATGCCGGACTATGTATAATTTAGCAGCAAGTTACCGCCCCTAAGCCAGGGCTGACGCATAACGATTTAACGATACCCGATTTAATGATTTCCTCTATTTAATGATACATTTAACTGATTCAAATTTAACTGTATTTGATGTATATTCCAATCGATTTAACGACACCATTGATATAACGAGATTTTTTTTCGAGTCCTTTGACAATCGTTAAATCGGGGTTATACTGTATGCATGAGACAGCCCGGTTATCTCATGAGTTCTAATAAGAATGAAACTGCAATCTCTGGATGTGATAACCGGGCTGTCTGGTATATTGTCTGTATCATCTATTAGTTCAAAACAATTAAAAAAAACTCTAGAGCTATAAATAGTTTGACGTCACTAATGTATAGAAAAGCTCTTAATTAATAGTTTGGGATACTCTGATGAGGATTTCATCTGGAATAATTATTTTTTAATTAAAAAAATGATTTGCTTACTCGATTTTTTTTGTGTTAAAAATAAAAATAGTAGGGTAGACCAGTGCACGTTTACGCAGCGCCTTTTTTTCGAAACGAATCATAACTGGAGAGCCAACAGTCATAACAGATTGATGCTGCTCCCTAGCAAATATTCTCACAAGTTTTTGAGCATCGAGCTTCTGTCTAGCATACAAAAAGAATAATCTGTTTTCTACCGAGTCGAGTAAGTTTTGAGTTGAACGTTTTGAAGCTTACTGTGAATAAATAATACTTAGTTAAGAAAAAACAAATAATGTAAAAGTTAGCAGAATTTTATCCATTTTTGAGAATTGTATTTGTATGAACTGAAATGTTATTAAATTTTTTTACACATAAAAAATACGTCTAAACTTGGCAGCGGGGCAAGCTTATGCGTTGACGTCTGACCATTACGCACGCTCTTACTGTGTGTTAATTCTAAACATGCTTTAACGCTTTTTTTGCTCCGAACTGTCTCAAAACTTTAGTATTTTCAGGCTATTTAGTTTTGAAAATCATCACTTAATTTTTAATTGAGTTACAAATTCGTACCTTATACCTTATAACATTGTGAGGCTGCCTTCATGCTCGTTCAGCTTTTGATTTGTTCATTATTCAGTCTGCAATATAATTGCTTTATTTTAACGATGGTAAGACATTATTTTAAAACACGAACAGAACCACACAAGAGGTCAAAATAAGTATACGTAAACGGGCCCCGGGTCCGGGATACGTTTAAGCAACCGACTTGGACTCGAAAATAATTTTTTTACCGGTTAAAAACACAAACTGAGCAACAACTGAAGATACCAATTTTGACTTCATTAAATGCTTCACAAAACTGCAATGTCGGAAATTTCCCATGTTAAAACATAACGTTTAGAAAATTCATTGAAAAAAAAATCCTCGTAACAGTGCCCCGGTCTACCCTACTACTGACCATTCATGTAAAATTATAGCGATGTATCAAAGTACTCTGAAATAACAAAACTATACAACGCTTTTAAAGTGTTAAAAACTGAAAAGAGTTTCAAACGCAGTATGATCATGTGTAGGCACAAAAAACCTTTAAAAGAAAAGTTTATTTCGATATCACAAATCTTACGAAAAGAGAAATTATTTACATATTTTTATGACATAGAAAAATGAAAATGCGACTCTTAGTAGACGAAAAAATATAGAAAGAAAGGAAAAGTAGCAGACGAGAAGACGAAAAAAGTTTTTACAGTGACAAAAAAGTTTCAAAGCGGACAAGAAACAAAAAACTCTAACAAAGAATTGAATTTCTTTCAGTGTAAATAAATAAATCAAAATACATAAATTGGTAGCATCAGAAACTGAGCTAGGATTCTGAAATCAATGCCTACGGAGATGCTTTTCGGTAATATCGACCAGAAAAACTCCACGCATATCTTTGGTGATAATGAATAAGAGAATTGTTCATACATGCGCTAATCATATCAGAGCTTTAACAGTTTTCTAAAGAAAGAAAATGCTATAAAATCAGATTTCTTAAAGAATAATAAAAAAAGGTTTAAAAAGGAGCAAAAAATTTCAAGCACTTGAAAAACTTTAATGACATATTAGTGCAAATAACTATATATTCAAAGGAAATTTATAAAATTTAAAACGCAGTTGCAGCGAAAAAACAATCGTCAATTAATTTTCACGGCAAATATAAAACTACTTAAGATTAAAATTAAAAATTTAAGAAAACCCTATGGCATAAAGAAAAATAAAGAAAGGAATACAAGAAACAAAAAAACCTAACAAAGAATTGTATTTTTTATATCCAAATAAATCAAAATACATAAATTGGTATTATCAGAAATTCCACTATTATTCTTAAATCAATGCCGACGTAGATGCTTTTTGGTAATATCGACCAGAAAAACTCCACTCATATCTTTGGTGTTAATGAATAAGAGAATTGTCCATACATGCTCTCATCATATCAGCGCTTATAACAGTTTGCTAGAGAAAGAAAATGCTGTAAGGTCAGAATTCTTAAATAATTATAAATCAAGGTTTAAAAAGAAGCAAAAAATTTCAAGCACTTGAACGAATTGAATGACACTTAATGCAAACAATTTTTATACTCAAAGGGATTTTCTAAAATCAATAACGCAGTTGCGGCGAAAAAATAATCGTTAATTAATTTTCTCGGCAAGTGTATAACTACTTGACATTAAAATAATAATAGTGGAAGAAAAACCCCTTATGTCATGAAGAAAAAAAAAAGGAAGAAGGAAAGAAAGAAATACAAGAAACAAAAAGCCCTAACAAAGAATTGTATTTTTAATATGCAAATAAATAAATCAAAATACATAAATTGGTAGCGTCAGAAACTCTACTAGGATTCTTAAATCAATGCCGACGTAGGTGCTTTTTGGTAATATCGACCAGAAAAACTCCACTCATATCTTTGGTGATAATGAATAAGAGAATTGTGCATACATGCGCTCATCATATCAGCACTTTAAACAGTTTGCTAAAGAAAGAAAATGCCGTAAAATCAGATACCTCAAAGAACTATAAAGCAAGGTTTAAAAAGGAACAAAAAAATGTCAAGCAATTGAACAAAATTGAATGACATATTAATGCAAATAATTTTATATTTAAAGGAAATTTCTAAAATCAATAACACAGTTGCGGCGAAAAAACAATCGTTAATTAATTTTCACACCAAGTGTATAACTACTTAAGATTAAAATAATATCAGTAAAAAAAACCTCTATGTCATAAAAAAAAGAAAAAAAAAGAAAAGAAAAAAAAAAAGCTCAAACTCCTCGAAACTCCTTGTTCGCTCATCACGAGGATTTATTATGATTGTTTAACATGCGTAAAGAGATATTTCTTTTCTTTACAGCTTTCCCTTTCTTCAGTGAATAACTAACTTACTTATTCTTATCAACTGGGTTATATCCTGCGGTACACCCTATATGAAGAGTAGGAAGTTCGAAAAGGTCGATGACTTAGTAAGTAATTTTGTCTCAGGTTACTACGAACGCTTGGATTGTTAGAATATGTTTTCTTGAAGTCAACACTCTTGAAGTATTGATCAGTGTGGCAATTCTATCACTCCGTATTGTTCAAAAGCTAGTGAAATAATAATACTGCTTTAGTCTGCTGCTTAATATTCTAAAGCAGTTAAAATAATTAATTCAGCTTTAGTTTGTACCCGTTTTATTCCAAAGCTTGCTAAATAATGAATACTTTTATTTTTACTTTTTTTTTGAAAGAATGAATTGTTGTAATAAAAGAATCGCACTGTGTATATGTATGGCATTTCTTATTTTTAATTAGTATCACATTATATACAAAAAATTTTGTCAAAAAACATTGTCTAGATTCCTTTTAGTAAATATTTCTTTACACAAAAAGATTTTAAAAAAAATTCAATTAATAGTGAATTGAATAACTATTCCAGTGATGTAAGATTCGTAATTTTATTATTTTGAAAAACGAAATGGAATCATACCTAAGATGGGGGGGGAAGGGTTGAAAATCTTACTTACCCTTATATGGGGGGGGGGGGTCAAAAATTGCAGAAATCATCCTTACGTAATTAATGAATGGCACCTAAGATGAGGTATAACCTTGACAATTGCTTAACTCTTTTTGGGGTAATAGGGAAGGTAACTGGCTCTGAGTTGAGTTGGAATGCTTTCGTAGTAATTTTGCAAAATTGTTCCAACTCAAATCCGAGTCAGTAACGCGTCCTTTTCTTCACTGAACCCCGCAAAAAGGGGTGGACATGGACCAGGTCATAACTCAATTAATTCGAGCCATACAATAAACAATACAGCTTATTATAAAGCGCGTCAAAAGAAAAAGAAAGTAAATCATTATTATAAAACGTAGAGAGGTTAATCAGCGAGAAATACTAGCGTTTTTCATTCGATTGTCATATTGAGGAATGCAAGTCGGCCAAAAGGAAAACTTATAACGCCTGAATTTATAGAGGAGGATCGTTGTTTAATTTTTGCTATAATTACGTAAGGGAAGTAGGATACTGCCGTGGAAAAGGTAAAGCGCAGTATCTAAAAGTTTCATATTTTTCCTCATCCCCCCCCCTTTTTTTTTTTTTTTTTGCATTTTCGTCATCTATTCTCTTTAGTTATTGTACTTGCTAGTTTGGTTTTTGCTGAAAATAAAGCAAAAAAAAGAAAACTCAAATTCCATACTTTCTTCGTTGTTGGTATGGAATCCAAAACACGCTACTGGCAAAGATCTCAAAACCTCAGATATGCAGATACGGCGCTTTACCTTTCCACGGCAGTATAAAAAAATCACAGTGTAGGAAGATAGCCATCTAAATACTTACTTGGCAGGGTGGGTCGAAAACATCGATTTCTTCATTTTGAAATCGCGTTACCTCTCAAAAGTTATAGTTTGGTATTCTCAATTGGGGATGAACAATAAAAAGTATTTTCTAGCTTTTACGTAAGATCGTTCGTTGGCGCATACACATTAAATTGGGTTAAAGCTCCCTGCCCAATCTAAGACATATGCGCGAACTAAAGTTCTTATGTAAAAGCTATAAAATATTGCTTGGGTTCAAACTAAGCTGTATACAGACAATTTATGACGGTTGCATTATAAAAAAATACAAAAAGCTAATTTTATTATTTTTTGAAAAATTCAATTTTTAGCATATTTTTTCAAACTTTCAACCTCATGCGCGAACTGAAGATGTCACCTTAATTTTTTTATTATTTTTCCCCAATTGAGGATACCAAACTGCATTTTTTTAAAGGTAACGCGATTCCGAAATAAAGAAATCGACTTTTTCGAACCTACTCAGACGGCAGTTTAAAACCTTTAAGCGTTTGACCAGTCGATTGAAGTAAAAAGTTTCTGAAACAATTAGTTGATTTTTGCAACTCGCTTAACACCAGATGTTTATTATACAGGGTGTTCCGTTTTAATCTGCAAGACATTTAGTTTCGCAACCGTTTGTCCTAGGTGTATACTTCCAATTTCAAAAATGTTCGAAATCAGATGCAGAGTTAAGAAATTGAAAGTTTGAAGCAAAAATAAAAATGAGTCAAAAAATACAAAATTTAACTTTTTATACGGACCCCAGGTCCCCTAACTTATATTTAGGGAAATAATCTCCGTTGACAGAAAATACTAACACAAAAAGCTTGACATTTGTGCAATAATAACTTAGGGAGATATTCCAGTTTAAAGTTTTAAGGGACCATACAAAAGAGTAGATTGGAACTTACCGCACTTTCAGAAAAATGACAGGTCGTCAAAGTAAGAAAACAAGGTATTTATATTTTTCATTGCTATTCAAAAATAAATGCAAATGTTATGCCGTAATACGCACAAACACACGACAAAACTTCGAAGAATTTGAAAAAACTCGTTCTATGCACACATGTAATTTCAAACACTTGTTAACGACTATATTTTCCCGCAAAAGGTGTTATTGACGGCGAGGGAAAATTGGTGTAAGTCACAAAACGCTGCGTTTCATGTCTCGCTGAATATTTGCCGTACTAATTTCAAACTTTTTGTGTTGGAATTGCTTTTCAATGGAGATTATTTTCCTAAAGATAAGTAAGGGGACATGGGGCCCGTATAAAAAGTTAAATTTTGCATTTTTCGACCAATTTTTATTTTCACTTCAAACTTTCAATATCTTAACTCTGCATCTGATTTTGAACATTTTTGCATTTGGAAGTATCAGGGCCGGACTGGCCAATCGGGCGGTCGGGCGATCGCCCGATGCGCCGGTGGATCGCTGGGCTGGTAGCGATTTGTGGTTAAGCTCCCCACTTTTTTTTTTATTTGCAGCACTCTCTTAATAAATACAAATTTGAAGGAACATCAAATTTGGTGAGGCCGGTACCCGGCCTTCGTTTAATAGAGCCTTGAGACCTTGAGAGGCAGCCTGGCACTGGATATAGGTTAATGTTTATAGGTGGTTAGAAGTGCCTACGGTAAGGTATTTTTTGAGTGTACTCAGGACCGCGGTGAGTAAAGGCGGGGGCCCCTGTCTATTGATTTTCGAGCCTCCTATGCGATTCCGATGCAGGCCCCTATAGTTGCCGACTAGGCTGAGATGGCTTCTCGACGTGTACTTTAGGGCCGTCTTCAAATGGGAATAGAGAGTGATACCCCTTCCCCCCCCCCCTTTAGAATTCCATTCTAATTATATTTTAGTAATGCACAAAAAGAGGTCTTCAAAGTGTTACGAAATTAGAATAGTAATAATTTATGAACTAATTGAATAAAAATAACAAAAAGTATTTATTCTGAAAAATCTTAAAACATAGTGTTATCTTAAATAGAATCATCCAAAATACTGTATTATTAAAATTAAAGGTTACCAAATGTACGTTAAAAAATTTTCAATAAAAAAAATAGTATATAGTGTAAACTCGCGGCAAGCTTCAGTTTTAAAAAATGAATCGATTGATAAAATTGATAGCTTCATAGGGGCCTCTGACATATTTACATCTTTAATAGTTTACATAAAATATCATCACGAAAATCACAGCTAAATGGAAAAAAAAAACACAGAAGCCCCCGAAATATATTTTTAATTTAAAAAAAGGTCAAATACAGTGGGAGAGTTTTAAAATATTGCACTAAGTATGCACCCCAGTCAGGTTTGCTATTTTGTCCACTTTTTGGTAAAAAGTCCGGGACGCCGGAAGAAACTGGACAAAATGGACACAACTGGACGAAATAAAATATAAACTGATTATACATACATACATTTATTGTTATGATGTAATGGTATTAGTATATTATTCTAATACATTTTTTATTATGAATTAATCATACTATTAAAATAGAATCATTAGCTTTAGAATTTCATAAATCTTTAAAAAAATTTAATTAAACATTGATGCAGCTAATTTTAGATAATTTACTTAAAAATAGAAAATAAACTCAATGGGAAAGTCAAATAAAATGCTTGGAGACATACATGCAAAACAAAGATTTATAAACTAGAAATATTTTATAACTGTTATATTTTTCGAGTTTTTATTGATGTCACCCCATAGTAAAATATTTATGTACTCAGCATATTTTATGGATACGTTAATGTCATTCAAATTAAGAAAAATTACTACCTTCGTAGGGTTGTGGGTACTCTCGCAACTCAACTATAATGCATGCTATTGCATGAATTATAATATTTTAACACTCATTTGATTTATTAACACACTTACATAAACTTCAACTGATCTTTCTTTTTTTATTTTCACTTTAAGCTATAGTGTTATCTTAAATAGAATCATCCAAAATACTGTATTATTAAAATTAAAGGTTACCAAATGTACGTTAAAAATTTTTCAATAAAAAAAATAGTATATAGTGTAAACTCGCGGCAAGCTTCAGTTTTAAAAAATGAATCGATACATAAAATTGATAGCTTCATAGGGGCCTCTGACATATTTACATCTTTAATAGTTTACATAAAATATCATCACGAAAAGAATCCAACAAGACAAATCATATTAAAAAAATACTCAAAGAATCCAACAAAATGGCAGATTAAAAATTCCTTTTTTTAAATCAATTGTTTATATACATATTTATGTATGCTATTTTTATATTAAAATATTAGTAGAATAGGAAAAATCTATATAATTATTTATGATTGTAAAACTTCAAATTTTTAACTCAAAACTTCCAGTTTACTGATGAAGTGGACGAAATGGACAAATGACATGTTGTCTGGGACGGATTTTTCCGGGGTGGACAGAATAGGACAACCCTGACACCAGTTGATCTAAATGTTTGAATGTTAAAAAAAAAACTTAATTGAGAGATTCATGAGGTATACTATTTAAAATTAAAAAAAAAGTGGATAAAAGACCTAAGGTATCATTTGCTAAATACGACACGTCAGTCCAAAATGTTAAAAATCCTTTTAATTGAGGCCACAGACAACTTTGTATTTCAAATAGATGCAAAGCAGTCCAATGGTTTTGAAGAGGAATAACTTAAAGGGTGGGTTTTCCACAACAGTTTTAACCATAGTTTCTAGGGAAGAGCCCTTGAACCCCCTCTTGTCATAACATCATTGCAGATCATCTACAACTGGGTGATTCTCCAAAAACCTGATATTTTCAATCACAAATATTAAAAAAAAAATGATTCAAAAAATCTGAAAAAAAAAATTATACTTACTCTTTGTTAGGAACTTATAAGGGGAAAATAGGGGGAACTCACTTTAACTATGCTACATCCCTCAAAAGTGGGGGTCAAATTTTCACACATCAGGAGAGTGACAAGCAGTAAGTTTCATCGAAGGTTATCAAAAATTTAATTATAGTAATAGGAT
The DNA here is from genome assembly GCF_026930045.1 of Uloborus diversus. NCBI lineage: Eukaryota > Metazoa > Arthropoda > Arachnida > Araneae > Uloboridae > Uloborus > Uloborus diversus. The sequence goes on along the minus strand of NC_072740.1, from coordinate 88,165,866 downwards.
ATAACTGTAAACTAAACCAAAAAGCATGTTATTGCATGACAAAACAAAATCTATGTAAAACCTCCCTTAACAGACACTTTCTAATAACGAACATTTCTTCGAGTCCCGGTCCCTTTATATACGTTTTTCCATATATTTACTCTGAATATCTTACATCCCTAATAATAGACAGTTTGTTTAAGAAAAAAAAATTCAATTGCTATGCTAAAATTCTAAACCAGCAAATTAATAACTATTTTCACATTGAGTTCTAGTGTTAGTTATTTCGAATTCTCTAGTTTTGAAAAGTATTTACAAAATTCTAGAAAGTTGTATGCTAATTTATCTAAGCCAGAAATTTAAAGCAACTTCATTTACTTATTCGAGCAACATTAAAATTTAAAAAATGTATAGCCAAGAAATCTATTTTTGAAAGGTTCGTCTTGCTACATTTTTTATTTATCGTTTGCTAAATTCAGTTTTTTAAATCATTACCTTATTTTCTAAATCATGGTTTTGAAATAAATTCTATTCTACTAAATGTACTATAAATACGTTATAAATAATGTTAGGAGAGTTTTTTTTCCCCTCCCAGGAGTATGACTTTTTTTTTTTTTTTTTTTTTGTTCCTGGACAATAACATTTTCCTTGTAATTTGCTTCTTACGTAAGCCCAGGATTATAATTAAGGTAAATAATGTTATTTTTCTATTTTAACCTCTTAATTCAACTGCACACTATGGGTAGAATTTTCTTTTTCGTTTCTTAAATATAGAAATGTTGTCCAGAAGAATGACAGCAAAAATATGTTACATACCCATTTGTGAACTTCAAAGTTTTAGTAAGAACAACAGACAAATCATATTAACAAAATACTCAAAGAATCCAACAAAATGGCAAATTAAAAATTCCTTTTTTTAAATCTATAATAATTGAACTTATTCCTAGAACTGGAGAAAGACATGAAAACCTGCAGACAAACTTAAAAATGGTGTTCCTCGATTATTTAAATAGTTAAATGTACTTAAAGAATGTTATTATACACCTTTAAGTATGCGTAATTTAGCACTACAAATTACGTTTGTGGAATGTTGATGTAAAATTTTTAGATAATTTAAATGTATCGTAAAACCGTACAACTTCAGACCACTTTATATGTGTATTTTTCTTCATTCTTTGAAATTAGAATTTCCTTGCTTTTAGTACTTTTTTCTTTGCAAAAATGTAAAATCATTTCTTCTCCAGCAATTAATGAATAAGTTATTAAAAATGTCAAATTTCAATAACTCCATTCTGTACTGAAATTGGTTTCTATGGTAAAAATATCCTGCTAAACCATGAAGAAAATATCTGAGCCCCCCCCCCCTTAAAATTTTGCATATGGGCGCCCTTGCATTTAACCATACACTACCAACATTTCAGCTGTAGTGTGACGCTTCGAAAAAAAATTCTAAATTACACACAAAGGGGATTTTTTTGTATATCGGTACAAAGTTTGCCCATGGTGGTGACAACTTCATATGATGGTAGACCACCTCATATTTTCCTTGATATGCACCGCTAAACCACTCCGGTCTGAAGTTACAATGCATAGATAGTTCTGTTCCAATCCCGTACACTGCAAAAATTGTAAAAAAAAAAAATTGTACTTTTTCCGATTTATAAACTGTTTTATACTTTTTGAGTCAATTTCAGGCTTTCTTAAATACAATCAATTGTGAAAAATACAATAGTTTATTCAGATACATAAATATGAACGTTAGATAGTACGAAAAGCAATTATTAGGTACCTACTGATGGATTTTATTATTTTTTTTACAAGGGCATTTTTGTTTATAATTTTTTATAAGGACTTGATACAAATTTTGTCCCAATTGGATAGGTTTCTTAGTTGTCGCAATAATCTTTTTTTCTTTTTTTTTGTATCAAATGACATCGGGGGAATGAAGCCAACACCAAAATTTTCCCTTTTTTGTTTTTCTTGTTGAAATTTGGTTGTTCCTATTTCGTGGATCACTTTTTCCATTAAATCAGGCGAATAGTTGAGGTAAGGATGGTCGCCTATCTTCTTTCTTTTCCCTGCATTCATGTCTAAAACTAAAGAAAACCCGAAAACTAAAAAAACTGCTCAAGACAACACAAAATATTGACAAACGATAGTAAAAATGGGTGATCTAAAGTTTCAACTCGAATTCCAGGATTTTATTTACTTCGAAACGACAGGTAAACAAAACAACATCAGGATTCGCTGATAAGGTTAAATCATTTTAGATATCTAAGTAATAAAGTAATAAACTTGCCTTCGGAGAATTCGATCGGCAAATATAGGTTTCGAAGGAGATTTTGAGAGCTGAAGCAAAAATTTCAAAAGACCTCCCAACACAAATGAATGTTGACACGAGAATGATAACACTGGAGCTTGGGGTAGACAACATGAACTTCTCTGGACAGCACTTGCGAAACTACTGAACATTTTTAAAGACTTGAACTTTGCTCCAACGACCACTACATGGCACATACTACCAGATTCCTTCAATGGTCTAAAGTTGCAACCCTGGTCTAATGTTGTACGGTTTTACGGTATTTGAGAAACGAATGAGGGCACGCCAAAACAGTGACTTTCTGGGTCTTCAAAAAATTTTGTTGGGAGAAATAAATGAGTTATTGTTTTAATAAGAATGGAATAACATCGCAAAAAATATTTCCAACTATTAAAAAAAAAGAAAAATTATAGGTCAAGCAATCCTTGTGTTCGGCTCCTGGGAATTAATATTATTAGGATTTCGGAGAATCACCCAACTGCGTGTTTGAAATTTCAGGTTCAAAAAACTGTCGGGCCCCCAAACCTTTCCCTCATGAACAGTACAAAGACATTTTAAAACTGCGTTTTTGAAACTACAATTTCGGAAAATTTCCGGGAAGAGACTATCAGAAAACTCCTCCATTCAATTTCGAAATCCTTTCAGAATCCTATTTCAAAACATTTCTGGAGGAAGGCCTCCAAATCTCTCTTCCCCAAACACCATCAAAGATTGTCTGAAACTGCGTTTTCAGAACTACAATTTCGAAAATTTTCCGATAGAGATCCCTAACTTTCAACCTAGTTTCAACTTCGAAAAAATACGAGCGTGGACTCTCGAACTCACTCCCCCTCCTCCCACCATACACTAGTTTAAAGATTGTCCAAAACGGCGTTTACAAAACTACAATTTCGGAAACTTCCTGGGGGAGAAATCCCCGAGCTCCCTATGTCTGTGAGAATGTTACAGTTATGATTAGGTTTATATTGCTAACATTTCAGTCTTGTAATGACAACCTCTTAAACCAGAAGCTGAAATCTTTCTCTCTCTCTGTTAAAATTCGTTAAAAATTGAGGTACCATTAAACTCATACACTGCCCTAGTTTTTGACCTTGCGACCTGCATTCATTTTATTGCTCTTTTTCCTACCATTTTCAAAAAACCCTTAAACTTGCAAGATTGTGTACATGGGGGGGGGGTAGATTTTTTCCCTGAGATAAGGGCCGGTTTTGTGTAGACGCCCAGGCCGTTTTAACGGTCCAGTCCGGCTCTGGGAAGTATACCTCTAGGACTAACGGTTGCGAAAATAAACGTCTTGCATTTTAAAACGGAACACCCTGTAGATTTCTTCCTGGCTTTGTTCAGTAAATACGGCTGACATTAAAGTTTATTATTCTACTTACGGGATGTGATACTTTCAGGGTTCAGGAAGAAACCTTTACAATGATGTCTAATATTTGAAGTTTCATAAAGTATTAAAGAATTTATGGCGTACCTACAAAAACACTTTTGTTAATAATACATATGACACTGCGATTTACCGTGTTAAAACACAGTTTTTTTTTTCTGGTTCCAATGCAAAAACACAAAAGTGGTTTAAAGTCCTGCCTCCAATTAAGATTATATATTCATGAAGCTCTTAATCCGGAATCAAATGAGGATCAGCTTCTGTCTCTCAAAATCTACATTTTTTACCCATGGGAGGAACAATCCCTTCGCATTAGTAGCAGGAACATCTTACTAATTGGGTCATCTTACTAACTGGGTCTCAATCTCGGGATGCTATACACTAAAGCAATGCATAATAAAGCAACAAAGTAAAACTTAATTGATGTTTCAACTTTGTCAAAACGTTTTTAAAAAATTAAATTGCGATTTCAAATCAATGCCATTTTTCATGATTTTAACCACAATTGAACTGTAGCTTAGAAACCTGCAATGAGTTTAGATTACATAGTAATGGAAATTTGCAGTACAGTTATGCTAAAGAAAAAAATACATCGTCAAAATGATATTATTTGGCCCTTTGAGATTCAAACTTAACCCCTTCGTATTATTAGCACGACGCGTTAACCAACTGCAGCAGTGTGTTTCGACTTTGGATGCTATGCATTGAAGTAATATGTAATAAAAAACTAAATAAATCGTTATTTTTTCTTTTTTTTTCTTTTTCTTTTTTTCTTTTTTTGAAAACATAAACAAAATGTGCAATTTCTTTTCTTTTTCGCCGAAAGTGGTGCAAAACAGTTTTAAAATGAAGCCTTACTTATGTTTTTTTTTAAATTAAGAATTGAGGGAGGTAGGGCGTTGTTACAGAAAATCACCTTTAATAAAGATCATATATGAGGCAGTGTAAAGGGATGTAAGTGGTCTTTTTCAAGCTTTGAGCAAAACGACTTTTAAGATAACGTCCTAGGTAGGCTTTCCTTGTTTTTTTTTTTTTTTTTCTAAATCAGGCTGTACAGCAGCACCTACCAGGACTACTAGTACTATCTCTTGCCGCAAGACAAAGGAGGGATTCCCCTACTATTTGTACTGGTTATCTCCAAAATTTTTAGTTTTGCAACTTACATCATTTTGCTTCTCACTGCCTCATATGATAACTGTAGGCACGTGCTTTCACATACAGCAAAACAATATTTCTGATAAAATAATGAACATTTTGCTATTAAAATGAAACATACGAAACAAAGAACGATTGCGTCTACACTAGGGATTAAATATTCTCTCAAATCGTAGTCTTTCAAATTAAAACTAATTGAATGAAAGATTTTTCTGTTCTACGAAAGAATAAAAATTATTAATGTATCATAGAAAACTATTGTCGAAAGCATTTTTTAGAACCTTTTAATATAATTCCAAGAAACAAATTGTTAAAAATTCATAACTTTATATATTTACGATAATGTGGAATAAATAATTGAAGAACCGTGTTCTTTAAAACGTTTCTGCTGTATTTGATTTTTACATATTGAGTATTTTCCGCATTTAATCATCAAAATATCCATAAACAAAACTTAAAACCCACTAATAAATAATTTAAATTTAGTATTTCAATTAATAGTTAATGTAACTAAACATGAGTTTATGTTTCGAAAATATTTACTTACAGAAAGCGTCTTACATTTTGATTATATACTTGCTTCATTAAATTAGTTTTCTCATGATTTTTTCCAACACTCGTAATTTTTTTTTAAATTTTCAAAACGTTTTGCTTAAGTTACTGTCTTGGAAAGTACCAATAAGCATTTACACAGGAAAATTTTCATAGCATGGGTGCTTTAAACCTTTCACCCTATTCATTACATGTATATTCTTCAGACGTAAAGTAAGGAAAATAATGATAGCACATACAATCAATTTAATACAATCAATCAACCAATACATTGCTCAGCGTATCAGTATACAACTTTGGTTTTTTATGCGAAAAATGAAAGTTTCATGTATCAATTATGAATGAAAAATAGGGAAAATATTTTTAGTCCATGTGAAACCGTTTCTTCATAGAAAATTTAAATTAAAAGTAAGAAATAAAACACGAGGGAAAATCAAAAAGTCTTTGTGCCTATTTTTTTAAGCCAAAATACGGCTGTGAATACAGTGAAACTTTTGTAAGTTGATCACTCGCGACGCACTATTTTAGTTGTAAACTTAGAGAGGTTGATTTTTGTGATAAGGGATAATTCCGTGCCTGAAAAAAATGGTCAACTTAGACAGGTGGTCAACTTACAAGGGTGGTCAACTTCACAGGTTTTACTGTATATACATTCCCAGGAGTGACCGTTCCTTGAACCGTACCAGCCGTATCTGCCTTTTGCTCCGATGAGCGGAGTTGCTATGCGTCATTTAAGATGACGGTTGTTCCGTAGACGTCCACAGCTTATCAGCAGCGAAGTGTTAGTCGTTTTGTATGGAGCAAGAGACAATATCCCATAGCAATTCACAGAGAAATGCACCTGCAGTCCAGACCTTGCCCTGAGTGTTTTTTACGATCTCGGTCCAGTGAAGAAGTTTCTGGCAGGACAGAAGCCAAGAACGCAGTTTCGACGGTGATTCCACAGGCAGCCGGAAGAATTTTACGACAGGAGGATCTCTAATTTATTGTGTATATATATATATATATATATATATATATATATATATATATATATATATATATATATATATATATAATTTGTATTTAAAAAAGATTTAGTTTTTCTGTTAAAGTATTCTCTTTCTTCAAAAAGTCTTCCCTTAAAAAGACTTATGGTATCCTCAATTTGTTTTCCATTTATTTTTTTCCAAACACGTGAATCAACAAAGATAACAGAAATTTTTTAAAACCTATATTGAAACTTTTACCACTCTTAGTTGCACTTTCCGCTCTTATTTTCTTTGTTCAAGGTATTCCTCGAAATATTTGTTTTAATTATATTTCTATTTATTTAGGGCTCTAATGCTCCTAAAATGTGAACTCATCCGAAGTACTTAATGTAACGATTCACTTAACACTAAACTAGCAAGTAATACATACCTACTTCTACCACAGTAACTGCCATACTAACTGGTCTTTTGGCTGATTAGTGGTGTGTTGGCGTGTTTCTTTTTATTTTAAAGCTTCATTTGTTCAAAACGTTATCTAAAGCTTAATTTATGAATATAACTGCCACGTTTTTCCTTAAGCAATAATGGCATTTAAGCTAATAAAAAAGGTTTTCACATTAGGTCCTTATCATTTGTACGGTAAATACATGCAGATAAAAATTCGCACTTTTGTGCAGTCTTAATTTTGTGGGAATTTTTTTCGTGTGGTATTGTGAAAATTTCAATCAGAACTCAGTTGACGAAGTTATTAATAAAACGAATGCGACATTTCAAGGGCTTCCCGATGGGAGGTCACTGGAGGTCATGTGACTCCCAAAAATGTCTTTATTTGGGAAATTTTGTCTGACGATTCGGCAAAATTATCATCATTCGGAGAAATTTGTTGCTTCATTCGGCAAAATTATCTTCAGTCGGAGAAATTTGGAGTTCCATTCGGCAAAAATTATTATTTTTTGGGCGAAATTTGGAATTCTAATCGGCAAAACTATCATCATTTGGCAAAATTTGGAGTTCCAATTGGCAAATTGGGACTTTCTGCCTTCCCAAAATTGTAAATTCGGGTTGTCCCTGCGTGACGAAAGTTTTTCTGAACCAGTTTACCACAAGAAAGATCGCGTGTTGTCATACAACTAGAGATAGAGATTTTATAAACCACTTTATAGAAGTTTTGGCGAGATTCCAAATAGCTGCGGTGTCTTGAATTTAATTTAAAGAAGCAACTCCCCTAGTTATTTCGTTAGTTTTTGTGTTATTTTCTACGTGAGACTTTTTTATGCAGTCCCTATCCACGCATGAAAAAAATATTTTTCTAACTATATTGCAAAAACTATTTTACGCTACTCGTGAAGTTTTGAACATTTTTTTTTATTCGGTCCCTATCCACTGCATAAAAACAGGTTTGGGTGTAAAAAACTGGCAACAACTGGTATAGTGGGAAAAACTGATGCACCTAATTTTATAGAGCAGGGGTTTTCAAATTGGGTGTCGTAGGAACAGGCGAGGGGTGCCGGGAAATATCTATGTTATCAATATAGTATATGTTAGGCAGGTTTGTAAAATAAGCTTACACAGACCCATAAGACCATCCCATCCTCCTTTTTTTTAAATGTGTCATGGCAAAAATTCGCTAGATCCTGACTTTATCTTCATTAAAAAACCAAAGCTATGACAAAGCGTTATCAGCAAGAAGTTTTTAATCACCAGACAAAATTACCAGAGAAGAGTGATGTAAAAACTAAATGATCTTATTTTGTTGTAAGTTTTGCTTCTATATGGTTCACTTTAGATTGCTAGCATAAAAAAAGTTGTTTATTGTCCTTGTAGCTTAATTTATGCAGTTGACGAACTCATATGTTGCTGCGTACCTCGATTTTTTTTCTTGTGATTTGATAACTAAGAAAAGTATTGTTAACTGCTAATTCTGTGGTTTGCCTTCTCAGCCCTCAAGTGTCATCCTTACAATATGGCACCGGTGTATCGGACGACGAATGTGATCATGCGCTACATATGCTGCACGAATCGTGCCCAAGAATGACTAAAATCAGAAAATAACGAATTGAATTATCAGATGTTCCGAATATGACATTTGAGGCAGTGAGAAGCAAAGGGATGTAAGTGGAAATTTTCAAGTTTTGAGTAAAACGCGTTTATAGATAACGTCCTACGTAGGCTTTCATTGAAATTGTTTTCTAAATCATGCGTTACAGCAGCACCTACCAGGGCTACTGGTTCTACCTCTTACCCCAAGACAGAGAAGAGGTTCACCTCCCAATTAGTACTGGTTATCACCAAATTTTTAATATTGCCACTTGCATCCCTTTGCTTCTCACTGCCTCATTTGATCTTTCTCCTTTTCATGGAAGTAAACATGGAATTTTCGGTAATTTTTTTGAGGCTATCAAATGTGGTTTAGTATATATAGGGGTACCTTAGTATATATAGGGGTATATGTAGGGGTCTCCCACTATATAGGGTAAAAGTGGGAGAGACGCCATACATTCCGAAGTTTAGTGCTTAAGAAAGAGATGGCTGTATTTCTGACTGTTTTTACTTACTCATAGATGCTGCCTTCTTAAAGTTTCAGTTCTTGATCGACTGTGTTTTTAATGTGACGTGTTGTATGACGAAAAGAGCATTTTAGTGCGAAAAAGTTTCGACGAAAATTTTGAGTCGCTTTAGTTTCAATGCGTGTTAAATGTAAAACAAAGACACCGTAAAGTAAGAAATGGTTTTAATGTTAGACTTAGATTGTTATTAACTTATTTCAACTACATTTTGCAATATATGCTAATACTTACGTACTATATACCTATGTGTCATCTCTCCCACATAATGAGGAGAGATGCCAAACTTTTCAGAAGTGCAAACAAAGAGCTGTTTTGTTTACATTTTGTTTTTCAATTTTTTTGAATGCAGAGATAATGCGCGAGGGAGCATACGGTAATCAGAGGGCAGTGGAGTGAAGGTAACTTAATTCTGGCTATTGAAAAAGTGAAAAAAAAGAGAGAAATATCGAGAAATGCAGCTCAAAAACTTTATGGAATGCCGTGGGAAATGCTAAATCAGGTTTTACAGCTTGTGGAACATTCCCACTCAATCTTAATGCTATTCCAGACCATTTCCTTGCTATATCCGATTTAATTGAAGTAGCTACTCTTGAAAGTGCTGCCACTCCAACTCTGTCTCCACAAAACAAATCGACTTCCAGACAAACATCCAGTAGTAAAGAAACCCCTACAAAGATTCTTGAGAAATCTTATCCAATCTCAAAACTACCTAGCTAGACAGTGAAGCGAAAACAAGTTGCTTGTGTGAGCGGAATGTTGGAAAAATTATTATTTAACAAAAAACAGACTGGATTAAATGCTCCTTATGCTAAAAATATGTACAATGTACTGTAATAATTGTGGTAAGGAAATAATCCGCAAGAAGATCAAAAACAAGAAATATTAACATAGATTTCATTTCTCCCACACAATATGATGTCTCTCCCACACGTAATGAGCGAGATGGCCTTTTGTCAACTTACAATTTTTAAGTCTATAGCTCGTTAATGGTAATTATAATGCTTAATAATACTGTAACTTTAAAATAAAACATAAAGGATTGATTTATATTGCATTTTAAATTTTTTATCTATTTACTACAAAAAGTATCGCGTCTCACTCACTTTTACCTTATATTGATATTAAAGGCTCTTTAAATTCGTTTTATTTTGATATTAATTTTTGTCGTTTTGTCTTCAAGTTTGTGTGAAATAACTTTGCCCAGAGTCTACCTTATTGAGGCTCATGTTCCTAGTAAGATTAAATCATTCTTTGCTAAAACTGCGGTTGACACAAAATTTTCACTTGGTTTTATTTTTTTCGAGTCGCCAATTAATTATGAAAAACCTGGAGCAATTTAACCACAAGGAAGAAAGGTTTTTAGGTTTTGAACCTTAGAATACCCTTTTTTCAGCTCCGCGCTTACGCACAAGGGTGTCTAAGAAAATTCGAATTCTTTAAAGAGGGCCGTGAGACAAAAAAGTTTGAGAACCCCTGTGCTAGAGAGAAAAAGAACAAGATTCACGAGCATTTTTGTAACATCATTTACTTTCTCTTATACAATTCCTTGAAATTATTCCGTAGGCGAAAGAAAACTTTTCGAGGAACAAAATGTATCCAAATTAAGGAGGCTTGGAAAATATTAAAACAAACAAGTAAGGCCCGTGAGTCTCAACTACATCATTTCATTTTCATTATATTATATCGTTATTCAAATAAAAACTATCATCGTACTGAAACTGTAAATGTATGTGTTACTGTGAAGGCCCGAAACCCCGTAAATGTCAAAATTCTCTGGAGAATGTCAACGAAGCAAAGACGTCAACAAAAGATTTTTGTGCGGCTCCGTTAAATTGAGCTATAACCTCAACAAAGTATACCTCCTTTTGGAGAGTTCAGTGAAAAAGGGTCATGTTATTGGCACGGATTTCAGTTGGAATACTTTTGCAATATTAATATGAAAGTAACCTAACTCAACGAATTATTGGTGAATGTTGACAGTTTTCAATTTCGGTATTTTACAATAAGGCTTGAACACGGAGAGATGGCGGGTGAACTGGAAGCGAAAACGGACCACTTCACTTTGCAATAGGTAGAATCACTGAGAACACGCAAGCAGTGATGTCATCCGATCTTTTTAATCCTACCTGTCAAAAAATGGAGGGATCCGTTTTCACTTCGAGTTCACCCACCATCTTTCCGTGGTCAAGTTGCAACATACTACATACAAAGGAAACTCGCCTAGGTAGATTTCAATAAATATAGAATATTCGTACGAAACATTGCTATTACCCCAAAAAGAGGTAAACATTGTCAATGACATTATCAACTTATCAGACGACATACTATAGTTTAGGTGAATCATTGTTGAATATTAACATTCTTCAATTTCGGTCTTTCACAGCAACATACTACATAGAAAGGAAATTCGTCTCAGATAGATTTCAATTAAACATAATATTCGCACGAAACATCCCCTATTACCCCGAAAAGAGGTAAACATTGTCAAGGTCATTGTCAACATATCAGTCATACTATAGTTCATGTGAATCATCGGTGAATGATGACATTCTTCAACTACGGTCTTTCGCAACTACACGCTACATGCAAAAGAAATTCGTCTTCGGTAGATTTCTATAAATACGTAATATTCCAACGCAACGTTTCCGAGAAATTTCATTTTAGAACATTAAAAAAAAAAAATTACATCAACTGATGCATAAACGATTGGCGTTGAATTTACCATAAATTAAATATTTCATTCATTATAAACAGATCATTAACTCATAATTTTGCAATGTAAATTGCAAATCTGTGCTTCAATACAGCATTTGTTAAGTTCCCCCTTTTAATGCATTAAATTTCAATTTCAAAGCGTTTAAGAAATTCATTTAGTTCAAATCTTCCGCTGACAGCATAAATAGAATTTTACAAAGCCCAATGACTAGATTTAGACTGAATGAACATTTCGTTCAAAACCGAAACCTCAAGAGAAGGAAATGATATGAATTTCATCAACTTTCGTGAAGTCTTTGCTCGATCATGAAATGTTAGTTCCATTTCCTGAAATGATTTTGGATTCGAGCCAAATTATGATTCGCAATAGATTGGAACATGTAATTTGACTGAAAATTGCACATTTTACATTGGAAACACGAAACGTTTTGACGTAACAAGTTTTGTAATTGCTGAAGTGTGTCGCAGATAACAAATAGTAGTATCGGATATAGATGTTTATCGCAAGATAAAACTATTTATAGTATTTTTCTTTTTTGAAAAATTTGCTTTCAGCAAAAAAAAAAAAGTTTAATAACAAACATTCAAGAAAACATTTTAGGATGGGATAAATAGTTTCCTGACTTGACAAAAATGGGATTCATTCCCCTCTCCAAAAGAGTGATGTATAACCAAATCACAGACAACCCTTATCCCCCCTCCCTCCCAAAATTCAGACCACCGAAAAATCGAAATAAAAACTTATCTACGCCACTCTATAATCTTCAGGGGCGCAGTATATCTCATTACATCCTCCCCCCCCTTCCAAAACCCCTCATGGGTTTTATCACTTAACACATCGTAGAAATATCGTCAGAAACTAACAAACAAAATAGAAAAAAAGACAAAAATCAATGAAACAATTGAACAAATATTGAAGAAAAAAATGAAAACGGGGTTATATCAATAGCAGAACCTAACCATGATAACGATATTATAAACTACGTGATTGTCTATTTCCCTCCTTTCTCTTCTTCCTAATAATTATGGGGGGATACAAGATGTTTAAAAAGTCGTGTAATGATAAAGAAAATTCATTAAAAAAATACTGACTTCATTATTAAACTCTCTCTTTTTTTTTTCATTTTGATCTTTTCTCAGAAATATTTTCCCAAACGTTACAACATTTTTAAGTTTTCACCTTTCGCAGTTCTGAGAAGATAAGATAAATTTTAACTTCACGCCAAGCGTTGGCGGAACCAGAATTTTTCTTCTGATGAGTGAAAGGGTGGTCATAACAGTCCTGATATGCATGAAATACACCGCCAGCTCAGTCAATTCCAGCCGAGGACTACAGTTTCGTGCTTATTAGCACTCATCAGCCCTTCATAGGACTAACTGAGCTGGAGGTGGAAAACCTCTTAAGGAAGCCAAGAGTGCCAAACAAACTTGTAGCTAATATAGAATTAGCACTGACCAGATGAGTGACTGAAACAATGGTTCGGTTCAACTCGAATATTGCAGGCAAGGCAGGTATATTCAGTAAGTTATCGCCCTATAGCCAGGGCTAAGGCAGAAATACATGAAATACACCGCCAGCTCAGTCAATTCCAGCCGAGGACTACAGTACCGGACTGATGTGTGCTAATAAGAACGAAACTGCAGTCCTCGGCTGGAATTGACTGAGCTGGAAGTGTATTTCATATATTTCTGCCTTAGCCCTGGCTATAGGGTGGTTAACTTACTGAATAGTCCTGATATGAATACGTATAAACTTATTGTGTTCTCTTCCTTCTAAGTTTGTACACTGCATTCAGAAGCACCCTGTATAATATAGTTAGCTAGATATCATCGAACTATTGTTACGATTGTCTTTTATTTATTTATTTATTTTTTTATTGCCACTGCAGCAAGCGGTACAGACATTGTTCTTACGCTAATTTTTATGATTGTAAGAAAATACAAAAAACTTGCTTATTATTCCTGAAATAACTTAATGATGCCTTATATCTGGCGTAGACATATTATTACTGACGTTGTTTATTAGTGGTTTAAACTTCTTTAGTATTATAGTGTAATGTGTACCGGATAAGAAAAAGACTTTTTTTTTTCGACTTTATTTTTATGCTTGCAGAAAACAATTCTATTTTTGCTTTGAGTGTTATGCATAACTCATTTAAAAAGAGCATGAATGTATGATTCTTTGAAACTAATCAAAAACCTTTAAATTAATTTCTTAATTCTAGTTTGAAGATAAGTTGATATTAATTAAACGAATCGCAGGTTCAAATTAAGTCATTTGAAGTAAGTTATTTAAATTTAGCTTTAACCTTTTTTTTCAAAAGATTATTTCTTTACTTTTTGAAGTTTAGTTACTACTTCTGTCATCTTATAATAGTATAGAGCATACTCACTGTCGAGTTAGTTTTATTGCAATTACAGAGCTGTCTAAGATTTTACGACTTTCCGCTTTTTTGATTAGAAGAGAAAGTACTTTTTCTTGTACAGTGTCAATCTTTCGTTTGGAAAAAAAAATGTATGTTCAATATTACTTAGAAAACAAAATCAAAACTTTAAAGAGTGTTTATTACTTGGTTGGTCTGAATTTTCATCATAAAAGAATTAAATGATAAATACTTGGCATTGCCAAGAGATACTTCACTTGAAACATGGCATTCAATGTACTCGAAAAAACTAAGCTAGAAATGCTCTTAAAATTCCGTTCATAAATAAAAATGAGATCAACGTATAGAGTGAAAAATCTTTCAAAATATTTTTCCCCTTAACTAACAAATATGGTCACTGTTTCACCCATATGTTGAGCATTTAAAATTCTTGTAAGTTTTTTTCAACAACAGAAATAGATAAGTGATAGAATTCTACTTTTAATCATGTTTGCTTTTGCTTTTTCACTAAAGAAAGGATTTCATGCATTAACTCTGAAAGCCGTTGGTATCGTTTTGGCAATTTAAGTTTCTTCTGAAGTTTGTAATTTTAAGGAAATAAAAGCCTTCTACTTATTTAAAATGACTTTTCGTTTTTATTTTCACTCTATTCCCGTTTTTAAGAAAAAATGTTTAACTTAAAAGTTTTAATCTAAGGAAAAAAAAACACTTATTTGTTTCGTTCAATTTTCAGTTTCAACTTTTTTAGTGACAATATTTTTTAAAATCTGAAAATAACTTCTCGTTTTTATTATTTACATCCTTATCAACTACTGCGTTGCATTTTCATTTAATTTCCACGAAAAAATTTTCAATCGAAATCTGAGTAGCCTATTTAATTTCTTAACGAAAGTAAGATTATTAAACTTGAAAGTTTTAAAGGAACATCGCTTTTATTCATATTTCGAAGAAGTGTTAACATTTCGATTTCGTTTTTACGCTAAATTTTTTTCATACAAAATCTGTAAAAAGTATCACCTTCCAATTCGCAATTCAGTTGGATGATTTTTTTTTCTTTTTTGATTACATTTCAAAAAAGAAAAGTATAAATAAAATCAGTCTTCTTCGCCAGATGCTGCCATAACTGTTTTCATTCTGATAACATTTTGAGGTTCGACTTATTGAAGCTTCACTGTATATTTATTTACCGCTTGTTTAAAAAAAAAAAACGCTTATAATAATTATATGTATACATGAATATATAAAATAAATATGTATATATCTAATTATGATATATATATATATATATATATATATATATATATATATATATATATATATATATATATATATATATATATATATATATATATATACGTATATAAAATATTAAGACCACTTATTATAATAATATTTATAATATACCGATTATTTATTTAAAAAAAAAAAGTTCTAGATCGTTTTTTAAGGAAAACTTCAGTGTGAAGTCAGAACTGTGTAAAATTAACACAAAGTAATATTCCATATTGTTCATGAAACCCAGGTTTTTTCCCTTTAAATCTGAGTATTGAAACTTTTCATATTATCGAAAACGCTTTCCGTTTGCAATCTCAAAAGGTTAGTTTGCTAGTCGTTTAATGAATCTAAAGCATCCTGTTTTTCTCTTTCTTTCTTCTTTTATAAGAATGAGTATTAAATCGGAAAAAATATTTGAGAAAATCTTGAAACAAATCTCGAGAAAAAATAAATATCGAATTGAATGGTGGCGCTTGTAGTAGCCCTATATTCGGCACATTTCGTTTTTATTGCGCTAAATTTTAACGCTTAGTTTTAAAATTCAATTATCATCACTAAATATTGCTGGAGGGTTGACTTGCAGCTCATTATTAATTACATCCAAGCATCAGATGAGCAAAATTTAATTGGTGACAACCTTTCAATTCTACAGTTGCCATAATGAAAGCTTATTTTTTTCTGTTTCGGAAAACAAGTTGTTGGTTTGAATGAAAGTAAAATATAATAAAATAGAGAAAAAAAGAAAAAAAAATGTCTATCATTTCAGTGATAGAATAAATGCTAAATAAAATGACATTATGTCTACGTAGTATAACTTATCGATCTTATCAAACCAGCCCTTTCTTTGTAAGAAATTGATATAAATATATAGGTTATAAATATATCTGAGAAAAATTTATAAGAAATAGATATGATTACTCACGAACACTTCATTTTCACTAACGTCATTAGTTCAGTTTCATTAAAATACCATTGTTTTCTTTTTTGCGATTAAAAATATAAGAAACTATTCAGGTTTTGAACTAAAAATACACAGAAATTTATTTAACTAAAAGGAAATGTTTTTGAACAAAATTATGAATATATACATATTGTTGTAAACAATATCAATATTCTTATTTTTTTCGAGAACAGAAGAAAAAATAATGCATTCATTTATGCAACATAATTTTTGACTGAACTATCAAGACAAAGATGAACTATAAAAATAATAACGAGAACAATAGTTTCATCGACTCCCCTTTTTTTTTGCTCAAAAAAGCGTATGTTATTTGTTATTCATAAACTAGATCATAAAAGTGAGCTTATGCCGATGAAAATTTTTGAAGATTATTTGAATAATTTATTTATTCCCCGCTAATCAATTTTAGTGCCAAGTACTCCTTAATTTCCTCCAAAATCAATATCTGTTTTCTTCACTCAGCTGAAGACGAAAGATAAGAGTAAAACAAATCGCGTGTTTATTTAACAAACTGGAAATAAACTTTTAGTTTCGGGAGTAGCTTAAAAATAAATCTGCTTTTTTCTGACTTTAGTGACAGAGATTACGTTTGATGCACTTAGTATTTTAACTTAACTATTTTGTTGAGTAGAGCAAGCCGCTTGTAAATCTCCCCTTTTTAAAATGATGTTTCAAATTGCGTTGGATGTAATCCCAAAGATCTATAAAAAGTTAATTAATATTGTTCAGCTATGTAATTTGTTTTTACAAAATAACATGAGAATTTGTTATAAATTCTGTCTTAGGACTTAAGTTAGGAAACGTTTCTTTAAGGTCTGAAAGTTAATTAATTTTTAACATTAAGCACAATTAATACCCTGCACAGTTTAACGTATGAAGCAAATTATTTTTAGTTTTTATTGCAAAAAGTTTCAGATGAAACTTTTCTCAATCCATCTGCAAGAGTGTGACATTTTTCTGCTTATATTTATACCCCCCCCCTCCCCGGAACTTTCGAGCAATCACGAATTACCTTTTGTTTTCACTTGACCGTTGAATGACTTCCATCCTTTGATTTTATTTTTCAATGTTTAAAATGACGGCGTCGATGTGTCTCGAAATCGTTTCTTTATAAACGACCTTCTCGACTTCACACAATCTTTTTAATGCGAAACCAGTATTAAGCACACAACACTCAGTATCCATGTTTTCTCCTTCATTCTGACCTCTTGAATTCAAATTTTGGTTGCGTTGAGAGCCATCAGTAGAAACAAGAAACCCAACGAGTAGAGTTCTATCGCAATGCATAATTTTGAAAAACATAATTTGAATTCAAGATCTCAAAATTCAAACCATTTCTTTTATTATGGCTTTTAATTGGGATACATGCCATAAAAAGGAACCATTATCCACCATAATATGCAGTACCAACTTTCTAAAAAAATATTTTGCAACTGAAAAATAATGATTTGTACATTTCAGGTTGTTCTTTATTTTCCATTACTTTTTTTTTTTTTCGAGTAATGACTGACAGCGAGATTGAATGCCAAACTAAAATCGAGTAAAGAATTGCTTTCATGATCATTTTTGTATTCGTATTCGCGAAAACATTTTCACTCAAAAATCGGCCTTAATTTCCATTTTTCTCACAACCGCATGAATGTTGTTTTTTTTTTTTTTCCGACCCGATCACACGTGAATAAGTGCGTAGGAACGTACAGACACCCGAAACATCCATTTTGACGACCCCCGAGTTAATTACAACGAATTTTCTCGTGACGTCCGTATGTCCGTATGTGTGTATGTATCTCGCATAACTCAAAAAGGTATGTCCTAGAAAGCTGAAATTTGGTACGTAGACTCCTAGTGGGGTCTAGTTGTGCACCTTCCCTTTTAGTTGCATCCGCATGTTCCTAAGGGGGGTCTTTTGTTCCTTTTTTGGGGGGGGGGGAATCATTGTTAATTACGGATGTAAACTGAAGTTGTGTTCAAATTTGTCGGACACATGGCGATATATCGCCAGTATTTTGGTCGCCAAGTTTTTGTCGCAAACTTGGCGGCAAATTTGGCAATTTTTTTCGTTTTTTTTAAATTTGGTTTCAATTTGGCCACTGTTGGTGATATTTAGAGAGTAAACAATTGAATCACATTAAAATTGCCAATAACGCATAAAATGACATTAAATTGGAGTAAAAGGAAGTCAAGTGATGCACACATCAGCTCGTTTTTTTTCGAGTAATGATTGACTATTATGTAGTATAATATGCAGTAGCAACTTTCTAAAAAAATGTTGCAACTGAAAAATAATGATTTGTGTATTTCCGGTTGCTTCGATTTATTTATTAATTTTTTTTTTCGAGTAATGATTGACAGCGAGATTGAATGCCAAACCAAAATCCATTAAAGTATTATTTTCATGACCTTTTTTTCTCGATTAATGACTGACAGCGGGATTCAATGCCAAACCAATATCGAGTAAAGTATTGCTTTCATGATCATTTCTTTAAAAACGTTACAGCTTCGAGCATTTTTTTTTTTCATTAATGCCCAAGAAAGAGATTTAAAACAAAATCGAAATTCGCCGTTTATTTCATCATGATCACTCTTTTAAAAGCTTCATAAGTTAGATCATGCTTTTCGGCTTAAATTTCAAATCTGATGATAATGTTTCGATTAAGATGACAGATATGATTTGCTTACATCCTCCTTTGACACGTGTTGCAAGTAAGGTAGAAAAACACTTATCTCAAGATAAGATACCGCTTTTATTTTTTTTGAAATGCTACTTCCAAATCGCAACAGATAAAACAACACCAGATAAATTAGTAAACTGAAGCTATGAACAGTTTCAGCGTGGATAAAAGCAGAAGAACACTTGAAATAGTTTTTGAGATTATCATGATTATCATTGTGCTTTTATTGGTCGCAATTTGAAAATTTTGAGTTATAGTAAGCAAATACAATGTATGAAATAAAGAAAAAGAAATAAATAAGTATCTTTGCGCAGAGAAGTAAAAGGAAATAACCAAAAGGTTTTGTAGCACAAAATTATTATAACATGTTGGTTATTTCCT
Organism: Uloborus diversus; assembly: GCF_026930045.1. Taxonomy (NCBI): domain Eukaryota; kingdom Metazoa; phylum Arthropoda; class Arachnida; order Araneae; family Uloboridae; genus Uloborus; species Uloborus diversus. The sequence continues at coordinate 88,146,547 of NC_072740.1, read as the reverse complement.
TAAACGCAATATATGTTCTTAACGGTTAATGATATGATTTGCTAGTAACAATGGCAGCAAAATATTAGATAATAACTAATAACAAAATAAATTATCCTTCATTTTCTATTAATGTACAATGTTCACGAAAATAACGTATTTCTCTTGGAAAAAAAACTCGCCCCTAAAATATCATTTATTTTTTGAAAAATTGCAACCACGAAATCTGTGACGACCGTAATAGTTATCAATTTCATTAAAAATACAACTTTCTAAGCATGAAATAAAAATGTCGGGAAAAGAGGCCTACTATTTTGTTTTTTAATGCTTAGAAAATTTTATAATTTATATTTGAAAAAATAAAAAAAAAATTGAAATGCAATATTTTTTCAATCTCCTTCATTTTGCATGATGATAAAAGTTTTATTTAAAACACAGCTCGAAATACGCTGGTAGATGCTTTAAATCTAGGCTTGCCAGATGTCCCGGTTTTCAGACACAATCCCCAGTTTACTTCACGTACCCGTAAAAGATAAATTTGACCAAATTACAGATGACCAAAAAAGTCTAATACTATTCAACTATTCAGGAAAGTACTTTGTCATTTGTGACATTGATTTGTTAAATTAATATCAGCTTGAATTGTGAGTATTCTTACAACAAAATTAAAACCAAAAATGACTTTCTAAAAGAAGTCCTAGCCAATCAAAACTACATGTAAATATTGTTCAAATTTTTATTCCTCATTCGAAATGTTTCTTCTTAATATTAGCGTGGTAGTATACACATAATTAACAGGTAGTATACACGTTCTTAGTATTACTATTAACCATTTATTCATAGCATTAAGAATGAACTATCCTCTAAAACAAAACTACTCTAAAAAAACAACTAGAGGTGTGTACCCTTTTGAATACGCGTGACGCTGGTGTGGGGGAAGGGGGGCATCCCTGTGCCCCGGTTGAACATTTCAGAAATCTGGGTAGCCTAGTTAAATCTCTCTCTCTCTCCATTTGATGGATTGTAGTCAGAAATACGTTCTGATCCGCTTATCATTCCAGCCTGTCTACCAATTCTCTATATGAGTTATAAGGGCTCAATATGTACAATTTGGAACAGATTGAGGTGGATTTAGCGTTACTGACAAGGTGTACCACCAGACAGCGCCCCGACATTGAACTGTTATCCTCATGACATCAGCTCTCCCGGAAAACGTGTGTTAAGATTGAAAGACTGAACAACTAAATAATTTTGTTTAATTTTTTCAGCTATAAAATATTTTTAAGTCGGTTTTAAGGTCACAGTTCTTCATTTCTTGCAAATTTTAAAATTTATGATCCCTGACATAGATTGCGGCAAGGGTGTCCAACCCCGTCAAGAGCGATGTCACGCCCCCCCCCCAAAGAGAGCCTCCCTAAACTGAAATAAAAAATCCTCAAGTCTAAAATCAACACTTCCTAAGCATGTGAATAGCGTAATCTGCGCCATAAATCCTTCTCATATGAGTGACCCTGACAAAGGTAAAATTTCGTCATTTTTTGTGATCACACACCTATTCCAGCTCAATCAACAGCGTGCAAAACTGAACAAGTTAGAAAAAAAGTTAAACCGTCGTGAAATAACTGTCGAAGAATTTTTTTTTTTTTTTTTTTAAGCTTCTTTAATGATTCACGATTTTTCAGTCAAATTTGTTTTCATCGCTGTTATCAGAATTCGTCAGATTCGCTTTTTAGTCTCCTTAACAAGTGTTTACTTTTCAAGGCCATTCAACGAGCAAGCGTCCATATCCTGCATTTTATTTCTCTTGCGCACTTGAGTGCAAGTTTAATTTCAGACAGGAAAGTGCTTTCATAATTTTGCAAAATTTGCAAAATTGCTTACAATCAAGATGTTTCTTTTATTGATACCAAAATATTAAGTTCTCTTTCCTTTTAGACTTACGTTATGGTTTCATTCTTAAGTAAACTAATTCGTGTACAATAGAGTCTAACGAATCCGATCGCGAAAACCCAGACCAATAATCGGGAATATGTTTTTAAATAAAAAATCGATGAAACTCACGCGATTATCATGCGTTGTACCTATGAAATGTATTTTATATCCTTGGCGCTCCATGTTTCAACATAATTGCTTATGATTCGGCCATCCGCAACATTACAGTCGGATCCCGACTTACGCGAGGGATCCGACTGTAAAGTCGTAAGTCGAAATTTCGCGTTGTGGAAAGGGGTATGTATATGATTTTTTATATTAACAATTCCATTTGATTTAGACAGTTTTAAACACCTCTTAAACTATTTTAGACTATTTGTTAACTGTATATTGCGGTTTCTTACATAAAGAGCTGAATTTTTACAGTATTTTTGAAAAAGATATATTATTCAACTTGAAATACTATTACTATGCACAAAATCAATGATTTGTGGGGCAGAGAGACATGATATAAAACTACCGTACGTATAGTATGTAGAAATAATAAAGCGCTGCACTATATTAGTATTGTACAGTAGATACAATTATAGTTACATTTATAGCTTAAAAATTGAAGATTATGATTTATGCTGCGCAATCAGACCGTTATTCTAATATATTTTTAAATAGAGTAGCTTCGGGTGAATTTCATAACGTTTCCATCCATGGTAAAACCCCTCTTTCACGGTCTCTATAATTTACAATATCAAGAGCAGCTTCCGATTTCATACTATTTGCATTTTTGCTTAGACACTAATCGGCGAGCTTCATATTAAAGCTAAGTTATTCAAGCGTATGAAGATTCTTTACCTATTCTTAAATTGTCGCTAACTTTCACTTTTTGTTTCCATCTTCACACACTTTAGGTGATACAGCGTGCCAAGGTGCACAATATTTCACCTTTTATATTTAGAATACATTAATGAAAAATGTGGAGTGGTTATTTTTACACACTAACAAAGCGATGTTTAGACTAATGCCGTGTATGGGAACTTGTGCAGTCAGTGATGCCAAAATGATATAAGTCCATCCGCGAAGACACTATTTAGTAGTTAATAACGAGGCCGACACTTAGCACCACGATTTCTTTCCAAATATTTTCGTATTGAGAGCGAGAAATTCACTTTAACTCTAAAATTCGTTGCTCGTGAAAAACTAGCATTATAACCACTTCACGTAAGTCGAATCGCGTTGTACCGGGAGTCGACTGTAACTTAGATTTTTGAGAGTCAATTGAATTTTTGTCTATTAAAGATTTATGTATTGCCAAGTTGGGTTTTTTCTCATTTTTAGTAAATTAAAAAATATTAAAAATAAAAAAAAATTTGCTCTACGTTTAGCTTGAATACATGTGGAAAAAAACTTACTCGAGTTTATAAAATGTTTTATTTTTTCAAATGATAAATGAGACGTATTTTGTACCTTAGCCGTTCCATGTTTTTAACAAAATTGATGCCGCTTATGATCCGGTCATTGCCACATTAGCCCGTATTTTTTTAAAGCCTACTGAATTTTTGCCTATCATAGACATCTTAAAAAAAAAAAAAAAGCTCGACGTTTAGCCTGAACACACCTGAAAAAAAAAAAAACTCACTCGAGTACATAAAATGCTTTTTTTTTTCAAATTATCAATAAAGCTATTATTTAACCTAAAACTTTTTTTTTTTGTTTTTTCATTTTTTTCCTCTATTGTCGTCTCACTACTGTAGTCAAAATCCAAACAAAATGGTAGCTTTTTTCGAAATTATTCCTCGCTGATGCTTTTTAAAATTAAAATATATATATTAAAAAAAGATTAACTCTTATGTTTTCATGGAACTAACAACATCTTCATCAACTTATAAAAGTTTCATTGCATTTCCGGAACGTATTATAAAACACAAAATATAATTAGTTTCAACAGTAGTGAAATTGAAACAGATATGTTCTCGCCCCCGTAACAGTTATCATTCATGATCTTAAAATTTTAACTTCTGAACAAAATGCATTGTTCACTATACGAGGTTCAGTGAATCTACAATTGGAGAACATTTAACTTGACAGTATTCGAAAAATATAAGTAATAAATTTATATTTCATACCTAAAAATATTAAAATGCATATCTGAATTTAACTTTTATCATTTAATACCTTGTTAGCAATTAATTAGAACTCTTTTGTACCAATTTAATCATTTTTTAAGAATCCCACTAACTATATTATCTTCTTTCGGTTCCATTTTTAAAGAGAAAACTTACCGAGACAAAACAAGAGGAAAGGAATAAACGAAAAAAAAAAAAAATCATCCTACCTTAATGAACATTTTGTTTTCGCTTTTCCCCCGCTTTCTCATTAAACATTAAAATCTTTTTAAAAGGCAGATTAGAAAGATAATTTTATTTTTTTTTAACTGAGCAAGCAATTATTTTGATAAAAGTCTTAAAGCATTATATTTTAAATATTTATCACTTATTTTTTATAACTGCTAAATGTAACGTTATACATTCTTCTGTATTGTACTAGATTTCCTTTTGCATTTCTATTTTCGACCACCTTTTGCTTTCATGCCATTATATTTTTTCTCAATAGAGCACTTTAAGGACATATAACTTCTCAATTGTATTATTGTCCAATAATCATATGTCAAGGAAAGAATCTATTTTTTCTCTTACTGTTTATTAAGGATGATTTTTTTTTAATGGCATTCTTGAGGAATATTCGATTCCATATTGTTTTCCATTCCGTTTTTGATCACATATTTTTTTGCAAAGTAATTTCCAGTAAAAGAATTATTTGAACCTCTCCGAATTGTTTTGGGGCAGCCATGTTTTCGCTCTAGGGCGGGAGGCAGGGGGGGGGAGTAATAAGTCTTTACATGAATATAAAATTCCATATTAAGTTTTGGCAGTGTGTGTTAAGGGGTAACAGTACTTTTCAAACACTTTTTTTTTAATTTAAGTAAATTTTATTTTTCTTTGAAACCATAACATGCGTACTTGTTTCGTAATCAATAATTTACTTTCAAATTTTTAAAATATTGCCTACTTCATTTTAAAATTCAAAAAATTTAGGAAAATTTCTATTTTTAAAAATTTCTAAGGTTTTTTTTGTTTTTAAACTAATATTAAAAAAAAACTTTTTGCTAAACGATCACAATCATCATCTCTAAAAATCTGTGCATTAATTTGCTTTCGTGTTTATTAAAAAAAAATTCTGTGATTAACTGCTTATCCCATGCACCGTTTTGTTAAATATATTATCCTAATTGCAAAAAGTATTACTTTAAAGCTGTATCGTTAATAGAAAAAAAGTCTTAGGGATTCTTATGACATGAAAACACAAAAAAATGATCATCGAGAAAAATCAATTTGAAGTTTTTCTTTTGCATAAGAATAGATAGTGAGCATTACCTAAAACCACTCATAACTTTTTAAATATTTGAACTAAAGCAATGAAACTTTTCCCCTGTGTTTAGACTGGTTTTTAGTTTTGAAATAAGCAATAAAACATTTTTTCATCGTTTGATCATCTTTGAGGTACTGTAACCCCTGCACACTGAAGGATGAATTTAAGGGAAAAATTGCAAAAATTCTTATGTCACCAGGGACTGGTAGTAGCAATTTCATTAGTGGCCACTTAAAGTTTTTACTTTTTTTAAACACTGTTTTCAGTGTTAAATTATATTTATAAAAAAAATTTCTTTTATCTAGTTGAAATAAACAAAAGGAATCAAAAACACAATTAAAAATAGAGGAATTCGCTTGAAAGTAGAAATCATGTATTTTCCAACAAACCTCAAAAAAACTTTTTCAATCGCATCGATATCGTATTTTCTTGAAATGGTTTTCTATTCAATGGCGATTAGCTGACTAGAAACAGATGATATTTAGGTGCCATTTTTTTTCTTTTTTTAGTCGCCCTGTGGCCCGTGGTGACCGTTAAATTCGTCCTAATGGATAAATGTTTTCTCTTTTGATCAGTCATCCTTCAAGGAAAAAAAAAAGTGATTGCTATACAGGGTAATCCGTTTTAACCTGCAAGACCTTGATTTTCTCAATCGTTAGTTCTAGATGTACACTTCCAATTGCAAAAATGTTCAAAATCAGATGCAGGGTTTTCATACAATAAATACGTAAATTATGAAAATTTTAATCCATTATACAGGGGTGATTGTGTTCCGGTATTTTACCGAATTTCCGGTATTTTCGGACGTATTTCCGGTGTTTTTGTGTCCGAAAATACCGGAATTATGTTTTTTTTTTGTTATGCTTTTATCTCCCTACCTCCGCAATTTTATTTAATAATATAATACTCATCAAATATACCTGCAAGAGCCTTAAGATGGACAAATGTCAAGATAATTTTGTATAACACCAGCTCAAAAGTAACTTTGTAACCCATTAAAATTTTAATCAAATGTACACACACTATTTTGACTCTGACTATTGAACTATTTAATACTATGGCATAGGTGCACTTAAGTAATAGGGGCCAAAGATTACCCCCCCCCCCCCCGTTCTCGCTTCGAAACTTTCAGGTATTTTTTGATGAACTCACAATCACCCCTGTTTATATATTGTCGAGTTATTATATCATGAAATATCAAGTTATTCTATGATATAACAGAGTTTAATACTTCAGTGGCAACAATATTTAATTTTATTTTCACTTTGTTATAAATTAGTTGCTTTCTTAACTTTTGTTGTAGCTCAAAGGAGTGATATCAGTTTTCAATTGTGTAATCATAAACTAATGCACGAAATCTACATCTAATTCTCTTAATGCTAACAAATGAACGACATTGTTATCTTAAATTATATTAAAGCCAACAAAGGATTGCATCTTTCTCTTGAACTCTTATCGACCACTACAAAGAAATAGTATTCATTCTCGGAAACTAAGTTATCTCAACAGCTGTTACAAATTTACAAGGTATTCACAACCCTCTGATAAAGAAAATTTATTTAAACAAAAACTTTTTAAGATTTGTACATGATTTTTTATTATTTTTGTCTTCAAGTACTCAAAAAATGACAAAAAGTTAAGTTTTGGTACTTATAATAAAAACTCGTTTTTCTCAGCTTCTATGGGAGTTAAAGTGTTTTACTAGGCGTCAAAGCTCGTTTTATTAAAATTTAATGTGATATGTCACTTTTAAAGGTTACAAGAGATTATTATTTCAAGGTCAAAAAGAACCTTATTCGACCTTGGATATTTTCAAAATACTATTAACTTTCTAAGCATGAAATAAAGATGGCAGTAAAATTTAACTACTTTTTTGCCATTTTAACGTTTAGAACGTTGGAGAATTTGTATTTGAAAAAAATAACATTCAAATGCAATATTTTAAAATTTCATTCTCCTTCATTTTCTGTGATGATAAAAATTTTGTTTAAAACACAACTCGAAATATGCTTGTAGATGCCGTTAAATCTCTCTCTCTCTCTCCATCCATTTGACGGATTGTATTCAGGAATAGGTTCTGATCCTTTTATCATTCCAACTTGCTTTACCAACTCTTTACAGAGTCATAAAGGCTCGATATGTACAACTAGGAGCAGATTTCGGTGGATTTAGCATTACCGACAAAGTGTACCACCAGACAAGGCCCCAGCATTGAACTTTAAGAAGAAAGAATGAAAAACTCAAAAATTTTTTGTTTAATTTTTTAAGTTATAAAATATTTTAAGTCTAGTTTGAAGTCGGAATTATTTTCTTTTTTTCTTTTTTTTTTTTTTTTTTTTGCCGCAAATATATTTTTCAAAAATATGGTAGAAAATGTACTAGAAATGTTTACTAGATAGAAATTTCTGGTAGAAATGTTTACTAATACGGTGTGCATTCGGGAAAAATTTTAAAATGGGATAATACTGAAAAATAATGGATAAATATTTAAATATCGGAGAAAATTGCAATTTTTCCGGCTTTGTAATTGCTAATCGAAGAAATAATTGAAAATCCATTCATTTCACAGTTATACATATGGTAGATATTCAGAAAGGGAGTACAATCCGCCCATGACGAAAAAGAAAAGACTTTTTAGTCTCACGTTTAAGTTATTAAAGTCGTTTAAAATTGAGTGTTAAGCCAAAGACGATGATAGCTTTTGAAGATTGCACTTTTTATAACTTAGTAAATTCTCTTTATAACTCAGTTTATATTGCCCATTTCTTTCATTGAGAGGTTGCAAACCCTTCTTTTCGGGATTTTCCTAAGATTTACTTTTATAATAAAATTATTCATTGGTGCATTAAGAACGTTCTCATAGTTCGAGTAGTAGAAGGAATATGAAGGTCGATGTGGATGTAAAAACATCTTCACCGTTTTATTTTCATTTTCATCGCCTGCATACATTTAGATGAAGAAACCAACCATTTTTGATCATTGAAGATTACCCTCCAAAATTGTCTTGCATTGTTTGAAAAAGAGGAAAGGCGTTCATTGTAGTACCTGACTTTTGTTCAGTGGAATAAAAGAGAGAATATTCTAAGAGCCTAGAGTCTTACTATTATTTTTTTGAGTTTCAAAGCTTCTTCTCTTTTTTGCTGCAAAATCGTGCTGTCCAAAAAATGTATCGACTTAATTTTTCATTTGCCTTATCAAACTAGGGTAGTGGAGTCACGATAAGGTTGTCATGAGCCGTTTGATGACCGGCTCTAGCTGCAAGTTAGTATTTTAAGAGTCCCTTCAACGTCATTGCCTTATTTTTTGGCGTCAAATGCCTCAAAGAAATGTCGTTCCACTTCGATTGCCAAATTTTATTTAATGGTTACCAAAGTTATGAAGATAGATAGAAGAAGATTCTTACCGAAATGTAAACCCATCGCCAAGGTGATTTCAATAAAGAATTTGAATTCTAAGCAATATATTTTTTTAATGCTCATTTTTTTTCATCTCATCCTAAATTGTATTTTTGGTACCAGATGTGATATACCCCCCCCCCCCCCCCCATTTGGCGACATCCGATTTTTTTGCACAAAATTGAAATATTTTTCTCGCCAATGAGGCGATAATTTTTTAAGCATGGCATCCCTGGCGAAACTAACCTGTGTTTAGCAACCCGAAGGCAATCTTACAGATCTGTTCAAACTTGTTTACTTGGGTTGTTTATTCGGTTTCACGCAGGAGAGATACGTGGTGTTGTTTCGTGCAATATACCTTACAGGAATGCTTATTTTGTGTTAGTTTAAATTCAGTAGTTGTGTTTTGAAGTAAAAACATTAGAAAATGCCAGTTTCTTCAAACTTGAAGGTTAATTAAAAGTTAACTCCAACGTGGTGTGTATCTGTAACGTGCCATTGTCATACGATGTATTGTTTTAGACTGAGTGTGAGGATTTATACCATAAAAAGGTAAGTTCTTTATTTTAGAATTTAAAAAAAAAACTCTCACTTCCGAAATTCTTTGTTTTTACAAATCCTTGAGGGGTTCTTGTAGTTTTTAACTTTATTTTTACTGTATGTAAATTAATTTTACAAAAATAGTGCGGTTATTTTGTTCTAAAAGTTAATTCTTATCGATGCCACGAATTATTTAGACATTCTATTAACGTGCCTCCTTTAGGTACTGAATTTCTGAAAATAAGTTGACTCCAGCATTTTATAAAAATATAAAGGTGTTATTTTATGTAAAATATAATAGGTATTTTGAAAGCATGTCTCGATAGCAAATAAATGTATAGTATTTTTGCATTGTTTAAGGATGTTCTGTTGAGCTATTTCTACTTTTCATACATCGAAATTTGAGTTACTAAGCGCTTTTTTGGCTGAAATAGTTATTGATTTTGGGGATGTTTTCCGCTTTAAACATCGCAATTTGAATCGCTTTGCTCTTTTTTAGCAGAGTATGAGAAAAGTTTTTGTTCGATGAAATGCATGTTGAGAAATAGCTTTTATTTCTATTGGTACATATTTCATTGGTGAGCTGTTACAGTAATTTGTCAATTTAAGCATTTTAAATACTTTCTAGTAATTGTTCTTTGTGTACAAAAACTTTCTAGTTTCTGGTATTTTTGAAGCGTATATTCGTGATGTTTTTTGTTGTGGTTTTATGTTGTTTTTATATATATTGTGTTCTGAAGTGCTTTGATCATGTTTTTTTCTCTGATTTCTTCCTGTTGGCGCTAAAAAAGCATCGCTAAGAACGATGTATGACATGTCGTCATACATCGTTTTCTTGGCAACGCTTTCTTGGCGCCAACAGGAAAAAGTCGCCAAGGGTGGGGTATATCACATCAGTTCCGTATTTTCATATTGCATTCAACTCAGAAAAAGAATAATAGAAGGATGGATTTTAAACCACTAATTATCGGTTAGCAATTGCGTAGTGAGAAAAATTGCAATATTCTGTGTTATCAAAACATTTCATTATTAATCTTCCATACGATCCCATTGAAATCGCATTATTCAACTTTTACCACATGAACACCTTATTTAAGCAAAAAATATATTTTTTATGATATTTCGATCGTTTTTGAAAAATGTACGTTCGAAAATATTCAAGGTCGAATAATGCTTTTCATGTCTTACAAATATAGAATGTCACATAACCTACCCAGGTGACGCATGTTACCCTACTCAAACCGCTCTAAAATGACACCTAGTAATAGGTGTAATCTAGCTCCCATAAAAACTGAAAATTCTTATAAGCACCGGAAGTTCCCTATCTGTCATTTTTTTAACACTCAGGGGGCTTTAGACTAAAAAAATGGTCGAAAAAAAAAAACATTTTTTTTTCTATCAATACGTGAGCGGACTCGAGCTTTATTTATTGATTTGACATGGAATGACCAACATAACTTTAGAAAATATTTTTTCATTCTAAATAATTACTTCCTTATTAAAACAATCACGAAGTTTGCCGCATTTTATTACTAAATTCAATCACCAAAGAAGAAAAATAATCCTATTATCTCACATTATTAAAAAAATTAATAATATATAAACCTACCTGAAAGTTATACGTAACACGGACATAACCAAAACGAATTGTTTGCGTAATAATCTAAGGTCATAATTTTATTGTTACCATTTCCAAGTATATTAGGAGGTAACGTACGAAAAGAATTCAGTCATAATCCTAGCAATTTTCAGTATAAGCAAAAAACTGATTCTTCAATACGCAACAAGAACTAACAGAAAAGCAATTTTTAACTACTTTTTAATAAAAGTAAACTTACTTTATTTATTTATTTATTTATTTTTGTAAAATGTCAGTAACAATATAAGTTTTAGCTTGAAAAGTTGGAATAAGTTGCTTTTAAGCGACTAGTTATGATTAAGTTCAATTTGATCGGACGTGCAATGTATTAACCAATTTTTGCATATTGAAACTGGTACTACTATTCTAACTATTAACACTATAATGAACATAGGTGAAAAGCAAAACAAGGCAGGCTTTTTTTTTTTTTTGGTCAACAATCTGAAGACACAATACTAATCTCAAAACTACTAACATTTACATCATGCATAATGGCCTGCGGAAAAAGAGTCTGGGAAATAATAACATATATTGGCAAAAATCTCTTATTCGTTAATAATAGTTGCCAATAATACAAATTATGATTATTTTCAATTAGCACAAAAAATGAAAATTTATGCATTATCAACTATAATCTGTGCTCACGTTAAACTGAAGTTTCTGGTAGATTATATTCAAAATATTTATGAAGAATAACAAATAGCTTTCAACATCCATCTGTTTTCAATTCCGATTGATCCTTTATAGCTTTTACGTGCATTTTTCATGTACGCTGTTATTGTTTGATTGAATTAGTTTATATGTTTAGTTATACATAGTTTATATGTATGCGAGTGTTATTGACTTTTTAAGCTCTGGTATACTCGAGTATCGTTTTTAACCTATATTTTGGATTATCAGGGAAATTCACTTATCCGTGGTTACCGTACCAACACATTTCGCGAATAATCAGAAGTTTATTGAAATTGTTTCATAGCTTTTTTTTTTTTTTTTTTTTTGAACTTTTAATATAATAAATTAGTTTTTGGTTTTGCATGCACATTGCGTTATTTTTCATGTCCACTTACTCCATTTCATAACGCAAAAGTGCTCAAGATACTTATTTTACCTTCTTATCTTTAGCACATTTATTTCATATATTTCGTATCAGAACTCAACTGTATTGTGTGATTAGTAAGCGTAAATAGCGGCTTTCTTATTGGCTATCTTCCGCACTTCGCGGACATGCGCACACGATATAAGTACGGTGTGAAAAATTAAATTTGTGAAATATTATAAACATTTTGGCTTACTTTATTATAATAAAACCACAATATGAAAAATAAAACCAGTTTTTAAAAAAAAGGTTATTTAAATCGTAGCTAATGTAATTAAATTGATGTATTACTTTTTATTCTGCATCAACAACATGTTTCTCTGGTATTTTTAATTTGATTTATGCAAAACCACTGCGTTTTATCAACGAACACAAAAGACTCTATAAAGAAATCCACTTGAGACTTGAGAAAGTTACGAAACACAGACATTTCTATTCATTAGATCGAGGAAAGCGCAGAGAAAATGAATGAGCGTGCTATGAAAGAAAGCTCTTGCCACTTTTGCATCAAACTCATTAATGCAGCTTTCTTTGTACGCGTTTTCAAAACTTAACTTTCAGAGCTCACAAATTACTCAAGATGATAAAAAGAAAACATTTATCTGCTCTAAATAAACTTAACTTTATTTATTTATTTTATTTCTTGTCCTTTATAAATTTATTTGCAGAACTTGTCAGACATTTAATCGTAATGTGAAGTTTTTTTTTTTTGAATAAAAAGAAATGTTAAAAAGAAAAAAAAAAACTCCGTTGAAAATTATAGTTTTCAAAATCCATTTGCCCAGGGGTGATACTTTTTCCTTGCACTTTATTGCAGGAATTTTGAACTTGACTTTTCCATTTCTATATATTTGAATATACGGAACCGGTACGCACCAAAGCATTAAGTATCAAATTTCAAATTTTTCGTAATTTTTGCGTTTCAAGTAAAGTTAGGAAAAACCTACGCTAAAATTATTAGTTTTCGCTATCCAGTTGCACGAGTGTGGTATTTCTACCAGTGTACTTGCACTTAATTGAGGGAAATTTAAATTTCAGCTTTTAATTTCCATATATTTGAATATACGAAATCGCTATATACAAAAACATAGCATTTATCTTTTAACTTCCATACATTTTAATATACGAAATCGCTATGGACCATAACATAAAGTATCAACTTTTTAGTTTTTTGATATTTTCGTTCAAAAAATAGTGATTCGTATGTGCCGCAGGGTTGACTGTAAGAGCACGCAACTCTGTCGTTCGTTTCCCTTCAACATGTAGAAAAGAGGAATTTTAAGACTCAAAATTAAAATCTAAACGTCTTCGGATATTTTTATTTTAAAAACACCCTTATGTGAATTCTGAAGCAACAAAAGACTTTTGTATGGAACTTGACGAACATTCGAAGTAAATTGTGGACCGGGGGTGTCTCGACTTCAAGGTTAATCAGTACACGCACACAATCTACACCACAATTTTCTCTTTGCAAGTGTACGGGATTATTAAAATTTTTCGGAAGTTTTAATATAGCAATTTTTTTTTTAAATATTTTTAAGCTTTTCAGTTGCCACAAGTATGACCCTACTGAGCCACAGATTAGTTGCAGGTATAGTCGATTTCTGGTAAAGTTGTAAGAGATTTCGCAATGACAAGCCAGGTTCTAATTCCGACGAGAAGTTTCCGAGGTCAAAACACAAACGTATAGAAAAAAATACCATCGGAAGTACGATTCATGTTTTGAACGAAGAAAAGGAAGAAGATCGAAAATAAAACTCTTGCGTGGTTTGCTGAATGGATCTGAAGCCATTTTCACGGATCCAAGTTAAGGTGTCACTTTGTTTGCATATTAAAATTACTCTTACACATAGAGATCGAATAAAATTGTAAAATCTTAGGAACCAAGAAAAACGTTTAGGCTCTTAACAAGTTATTTATCAGATTTTGTAGAAAATCCAGAGTAGTGTTTCAGTATGGCTTCTGAAAGACTCTTGCTCTGTATGAACTAGTCGCCAAGGCATTTTTAGTCACCTGGGTGGCGTTGTGATCAGGGATAATCCTAGAGGGTGTGCAGCACGTGCACAGCACGCGGGCAAACAAAACAAGGGGCTGCCGCATGCCGCATATAGTTCTATGAATCAAGCCAGGTTTTTTTTTTTTTTCGAATGAATTTCTCAAAGCATAACATAAAACAAACTAAATTTAAAAAAAACTGCATTCATTCTCTTCTTTTAAGTGTTCATTTCTCTTTTTGTCGGTAATAAACTACAGGTAGTTATCAAAATAATGGAAACACTTGTGAAAAAGTGACATTTTTGAATGCGCTTCGTACGTAATAAAGGATAAAATTAGACACATGGCTTTCTTCATAATTAGCAATGTATATAGTCTAGTAGGATATGGTGGCTTAATTGAACTTCTGGAAATCTTGGATTTTTTTCAGGCGCGTGAAATGTCGGACCTCTCAAATTTTAAAAAGGGCCAAACTGTTGGAACGCGTCTAGCTGGAGCAAGTGTAAATGAAACATCTAAACTTTTTGACATTTCTAGAGGTACAGTATCTAAAGTCATGACAGCATACACAGAACGCGGTGAGACAAGCTCGGCAAAGCAAAATAGTGGGCGGAAAGAGAAGCTCAGTGAAAGAGACCGACGGATATTGAAGCTGATTGCAAGGTCTAAAAAATTAACAACAGCAGCAAAAGTGACCACAGAACTCAATCAATATCTGGATTCACCAGTGTGAGTGATTAAAGTCAGAAGGCACCATTATAAACAGAACATTTACGGCAGAGTAGCGATTTCCAAAACACTTGTCACGGATGTTAATGCTAAACGTCGTCTACATTGGTGCACACTTACAAATCCTGGTTGATTGATGAGTGGAAGATTGTAATATAGTCTGATGAATCGTTTTTAACATTTTTTCCTACTACAGGATGGGTGCATGTTTGAAGGACACCTGCACAAACGTATGATCGTGATTCTCTCCTTCCAACTGTCAAACACGGAGGAGGATCTGTCATAATATGGGCTGCCATGTCGGGGTTTTTCGCTAGACCAGTCGTAAGCCTGAAAGAAAGGATCACTGGGGACAAATGTAGAGACAGTTTAGCTAACCAGCTGCATGCTACGATGCAAACTTTGTTTCCCGAAAGAGATGGAATTTTCCAATAAGATAGTGCACCTATCCATGCAGTGGGACTTGTCCAATCATGGTTTGATGAACACGAGGATGCAGTTGAACATGTGCCTTGGACTGCACTGTCAACTGACCTTAATATATTTGAACCGTTTTGATCTATTTTAGCGCAGTCGATGTGGTATCGATATCCTCCACCAGAGCCTCGCCCAGAGCTTTCACAATATTTAAATGAAGAATGGAATACAATTTCGCAGAACACTATTCAACACATGTATGAATCGATTTCTCGGTGAACCCAAGCTGTATTGTTTGCCAAAGGCGGCCCTACACCATACTAATCAAGACTTCCTTATAAATCTCAAATGTTTCCATTATTTTAATAACTACCTGTATATAAAAAAGTCACTTTTTTTAAATGCGCAGTGCAGATGTAAAAAGTGGTAAATGTATCGTTTTGAGAAAAAATGAATAAATCGTCACCTTAGTCATTGGGCAGAATATTCTTTAAAACAAACTCTACTAAATTTGACCCAGTTCGATTCAAGGTTAAAATGGACAAGCTTTTATTTTAACGATTAATCGAATTTTGCACTCTTTCACACTATATATCTTTCGAAGAAAAATAAAGAACATTTGTTGAATCAAAAACACATTTTTATTATTTTATTTATTTATCTTTTCAATTTAAGAAGTTTCGGAAACGCTTTCATCCGAAATATTTATTAACTATCTGGGCGGTCTCAAAAACTGTTTTTTTTCTTCTTCTCTGCTGAAATGAAGTAGGTCTTAGCTCAGTAAGATGTGGTTTCGTAATATCCTGCATTTGATAGAAACATTTGTGGCAGAGCGGGCGATACCGCAATAGAAAAGTTTTTTTTTTTTTTTGCTCATCAGAGGCACTAGCTGAGCGCTATGGTTAATTACGAAGGCAGTACAATGTGGTTTATACTTAACCCCCAAAGTCGTTTCAGAAATCATTTTCGGGAAAGTTGATTTACGAAAATATTTAACGTGTTAAAATTTACTTAGGAAATAGGAGTGCTTAAATTCAATATACATTTGAAGAAATTGAGTGTTTTCAATTTAATTATACAATTTAGTCGTTTTACTCAAAACTTGAAAACTGCCTTAATTATTATATGGGCAATTCCGCGGGTAACTGACTGACATTAGCAAAACAGTAAGTATTTTCTTAAGTTTAATACAAATATGCGTTGAGGTAACGATCTTTTCTTCTGAATTATTGTCTTTTTAAGCTGAATTTTATGGTCTAATTGAATTGAAATATGTTTAGTTGATGTTTAAAAAAATATTGAAAACACGATAATTGACTGATATTTTGAAAAGTACCATGTCAGTCAGTTACCGTACTTCTGATTTTTTTTTTATTTTCAAATCATCCAAAATGTATTTCAAGAATTCAATCATACCATTACGTTCCAGCTAAAAAAATACAATAATCCAGGAAAAAAGATCGTTAGCTCAACGCATATTTTGTATTGAATGTTGCAAAATACACACTGTTTTGCTCTAAAAATATCAGTCAGTTACCCGTTGAATTGCCCATATTTGAATGATTAAAAGAATTTCTCCCAAACTTCAATAATCGCTCCTTCTACAATTAACTGCAGAATATTTCGCTTTCATTTTACTCTTTAAATATTAATTTCCTTCGTGGCTCTTCATAAAAGAGCGGAAAAGCTCACAAAATTGTCCAACATCTCTTTCTAGCACGAAACCCACTTTTACCACTTTAGGAATAATCCCGAAAAGTAAGAAAACTACACCGTCTGCGAAACATAAAACTAAACCCTCTTCAAATTCCCACTTTTGCCGAGGAATAAACAGTGAACCCGTACAATGGCGCAACTGCAGTTATTTCAGCTTTTGACGCGTGAAACGCCGTGTTAAAATGTCACGAAGAGAGTATTAAAAAGATAAAAAGAAGATAAAATAATGCCTGACGTAATATCCGTAGAATCGCTGTTTGGTATGGCTAACCCTTTTTCGCTAGGCCATGAAGAAAGCCGAGTTGAAATATGAATAGCTCTACTCAATGCTCTTTCGCAACGGGTAGGAATTTTAGAAGATGAAATAGCGAAAAAAAAAAGAAAAAAAAAAAGAATATTTGCAAGTGACATAAAAGTTCGTCATTGTTTTATCGTGCTCAGGAAAGTCACTCTAAGGGATTGTCCATGAATGATGTGACACTTTCAACTTATTTTACCCCTCCCCCTCTTTTTTCACAAAGTATCGCACTTCACCTGACCCCTTCAAGGTTTTTTGTCTCATTTAGCGCCATTTTTCATACGTACATTGTTGTAAAAAACGTGTAATGTCACACTTCTTATTACACCCTCCTTTCCCATTGAAACTGCTTTATTTAAGACTCACTCACCATGTCACAAACTCACTATTTCACAAAAACTTCTCCCCTCTCTCAAAAGTTACATTATTTGTGGACGACCCCCAAACGGAAAAACAGCCTTTTAAGGACTATACGATTTATATGTCCCACAACTTTATTTTTTTAAGGAGAGTCAGTACCCCTGTACCGTCAATGTTAATTTGCACAGGTTCGTGTACATTTTTCTAAAAATCTGTAAAAGATACAATTATGAAGCTTTTTCTGTACTTTAAGTTGACTCTTTTCTCTATACTAAAGTAAAATTTTACAGAAAGAAAGATTAGTTTTTTTTTTTTTTTTTTAAATTCTAATTTGTAAATCACTGTATATTTTTCAAAAAATGCCATTTTGCCTTATTTTAACTTACTTCTAATATGTGCACGATCAAGAAGTTTATATCATTAAAAAGGCATTGAAATGGAGTTTCAAAATATGTAAAAATTAAAAAATTCAATTTTTGAAAGTATTTAGAGTAGTGACTTCCCTTAAATTAATTATCGCGAGTACAAATAATTTATAGATTATATTTTCCCCGTGTTATTAAGATATCAGAATTAGAGAAAAGATAAATAAAAAATAACAATAATACCTTATTTATATATATATATATATATTTTTTTTTTTTTTTTTGACAACATTACACATGAAATTCAGCTGCACTCATGCTATCATGCTTCTACTCTCATTCAAGATTACTTTTTAATTAAATATTAGATAGTAGTGTTGCGATTAGCAGTGCCAGACCTAGGGGGAGCAAGCCGGGGTCTTTGCCTCTAGCGGTAGCTTTTCCTAATATTTCCGATTTGAAACATAAAACAACAAATTTTGAAAAACTTTTCCATCCCTTACGGATCGTATAAACACATATGACCCATCCATTTACACAAAATCTGTAGAACACATTTTCACAAAACTTGACACGTTATCTACTTCGCCCATTTTATGTATTTTTATGCAAAAGAAAAAAAAAATTCAGTACTGCAAAGGTCATTAAAGGGTTAATCAGCATTTTTATACTAACGAATGATAGAGCAATTTTGGGTAACACTGAACCAGTTAGGTTAGCTCAGTACCACTTTATATGTTATATTATAAAGTATAACCTCATTTATCTGGCTCCCATTTATCCGGATCTCCGGTTTATCCGGATCAAATTTGTAAATTTAAACCATTATATTAGCCCGAATAATATGTACGAGGGTAAAAAGTCTTTGTGCCTATTTTTTTAGCCAAAATACGGCTGTGAATACAAATCAAACATATACATTCCCTGCAGTGACAGTTCCTTGAACCGTACCAGTCGTATCTGCTTTTTGCTCGGAAGAGCGGAGCTGCTATCAGTCATTTAAGATGACGGTTGTGCTTCAGACGTCCATTGCTTATGAGCGGCGAAGTGTTATTCGTTTTCTATGGAGCAAGGGAGCCCATAGCAATTCACAGAGAAATGCACCTACAGTCCAGACCTTGCCCTAGTGATTTTCACGTTTTCGTTCCCCTGAAGAAGTTTCTACCAGGACAGAGATTCACATGTGACGAAGAAGCCAAGAACGCGGTCCGACGGTGGCTCCACAGGCAGCCGGAAGAATCTACCACAGATGGATCTCTAATTTAGTGCTGCGATGCAACAAATGTCTGGACTGTTGTGGTGACTATGTGGAAAAACTTTTCGATTTACCCTTGTATAAATTACCATAACAAGAACGGAACTACAATACCCTAAGTATTCACTTTTTATTTTGATTAAATGTACAATTACTAAATAAGTCGTACAACAAATTATAGTAATCGAACAAATAACATGGCGTTCTTGGACCGTCAGCCCGACACCACTGCAGCTGAGCTATAAATGATAAAGTGCTTGCGGGAAGCGATCTTATTAAATTTTGATGAAAAGTATTGTTTTTTTCTGTACTGAAAAAAAAAGTCTGCTTATCTGAGTTGTTTAGTAAAAGGCTAATTTATAAAATAATGAAAACGTACAATATTTTCGCGTTCTGCTCTTTTGATATCTTATATAGAACACTTACACATTTTACAAAAACATTGGTTACTGACCTACAAAGTTTGTTTCATATTATAAAACTAGGGGTAAATGCTCACGTGCATATGCTTATTAATGACGTTGGTTGTAATGAACACATTGGGAAAGTCTTTCTGACATGATGAAACCATTGAAACAGACTTCAAGAAAGAAAATTGAACAACCAATATTTAATTTTTGGTTTAAAAAATAAAGAAATGAAATATATATGCAAACGGTATCTTTCTTTTAAAAACGCTTTTTTTTTCACTTCGAGTTTATTTTATGGCTTTGTAACTAGCATGTTTCAAAATTATCTAAAATTTGAAATATTTCTTCAAAAACAATTTTCTTCGATATTATTTTTCTTATTCTAATCACAGCTATTTTCTAACGTGAGAAAATATTTGAAAATTTAATTCAATTAGCACAATCGTATCATGTACAAATTGTTATTTAAAAATAATAATAATAATAATAATAAATAAATAAATAAATAAATAAATAAAATAAAGAGCATTGAAACTGCTTTATTTCAGAAATATAATGTTTACTTATACACAAATACATAAAAATTAAAAAGGAAAATTTTAAGTTCCTGTATTAACGTGCAAATGTACGTGTATAAATGTAAACTCGCAACAGTAAATTGGATACTGTCACGATTCCCTCTGCCTTACCCAATGCCCATTAAACAAACGACTGTCATGATATGTCCGTTTTGAAGCTGGTTTTGACCTTATAAACGACTAGCGACTTTTTATAAAGCTGAAAAATGATTGCGTCATAAGACCTTTGTATGTAATGAAGCATTATTTGTAAGCAGAATTGTGGAAATACTTTTAACTGAAAAATTCGCAAAATCTTACCGTAAACTTTGTGATACATAGTGAGATAAATACCAGATATTTTTTTTAACATTAATTTTTTCTCGTTTCTTTATGCAAGCATTGATAAGTTTTGTGCGGAAGATCCTGCCAATAAACATTTTTCAATATGCCATGTCTAAATATATTTCAGTCAATAGTATTTAGCTTAGCTTGAGCAAATATTACACTATATATAATACATGAAATGCACCGCCAGCTCAGTCATTCCAGCCGAGGACTGCAGTTTCGTGCTTATTAGCATTCATCAGTCCGGCATAGGAAGTGACTGAGCTGGAGGTGGAAAACCTCTTGAGGAAGCCGAGAGTGCCAAACAAACTGGTAGCTACAGTGGTGGTAAAAAATTGCATCACCCACGAAATCCAAATATTTTTAGCATTTATAAGTAATTATGAAATATTTAACGGTTCTTGCATTATATAACACGAATTAGCATCGGTACATGACGCAAGCTATTGCGTAAAATTGCATCATCCTTCTAACTGCATTAAAAAACCAGTTGAACGTTCGACGCATTCATTTACGATCTGGACTTATAAGTTGCAGTATGTCGAAATACGTTCAACTGACACCACAAAGGAAGAGTGTTGCCGTTGCATTGGACAAAGAAGGACTGTCGTCACGTTCCATAGCAAAAAGAATAAACTGTGCGCAGTCGACTGTTGTTTGACTACTGAAATAGCTCAAGAGCACCGGAAGAAAATTACGAAAGAGTGGCAGTGGTCCTCCACGAATATCCAATGCAGCGCAGGACAGATACGACTAAGTCTTCGGAACAGACAATCATCTTCCACAGACCTTAGAACAGCATGGGAAAACGAATCGCGTGTTCACGCATCCACCTCTACTGTACGAAAACGACTGTGTGGTGCGGGTTTGGTGGTACGTCGACCACGAAAAAAGCCATTGCTGACCGAAAAAATGAGAAAACAGCGTCTAGACTGGGCAAAAGCTCCCCAAGGGTGGACTGTCGATCAATGGAAATCAGTTGTGTTTTCGGACGAGTCCAAATTCAATCTGCATGGGTCCGACAGACAGCACACAGTTAGACGACCGACATTAGAGAGGAATATCATCCCGACTGCATTCAGCACACAGTCAAACATCCCGTATCCTAGATGATTGGAGGATGTATTTCTGATCAAAGAGTTTGTGGTCATTACTTCAGTTCCAAACGTCCTTCTCCAGGATGATTTTGCTCCGTGCCATAGGACAAAACTGGTAAGTAACAATTTAAAAACCTTTATCCTGCCATTAGACTTAAATAGACATGGGGTTAAGTGATTAGTTTTTCCCTAAACTCACACGCAGGTTCAGAAATAGAAAAATTAGCATGGGGTCAGCAGTTTGCCCTTGGCCCGGAAACAGTCCCGATCTAAATCCGATCGAAAATTGTTGGAATAGAACAGGTGTAGAAGTAATGAAACATAAGCTAACATCACTTGCAAAACTCCGGAAAACAATGATTCGTGTCTGGCACCATGAACTTAGTAAAGAATATATTCAATCACTCATCCGTTCAATGCCCCGTAGATGTCAAGCTGTCATTAAAGCTAGAGGCGGACCAACAAAATGTAAGGTTATATTTTATGATGTTCAAACCTTTCCATGTTACTTTTGTTTATTTTTGAACAGAAAGAGTGTTACGATTAAAACCTCTACTTACTATTTCGTCGTCCACTTGGCAACGTGGATGCATTTCACATTGTACTTGTTACAGTTTTGGCCATGTTTTTTCATAAATAAAGTAAACAATTATAGGATTCCTTCTGTTAAATGTTTATTTCATAAGTTTTGTAGAATTTCACATACATTCATCGTTAATCGGTCGACCAAAGCTTCTCACATATCCCATTGTTGTGAAAATGCGAGGGTGATGTAATTTTTTTTACCAGCACTGTAATATAGAATTAGCACTGACCAGACGAGTGACCGAAGCAATGGTTCTGTTCTGCTCGAAGATTGAAGGCAAGGCATGGTATTTTCAGTAAATAAGCACGAAACTGCAGTCCTCGGCTGGAATGATTGAGCTGGCGGGTGTATTTCATGTATATCTGCCTTAGCCCTGGCTACAGGGCGGTAACTTACTGAAAAATCTACATATAATAGTCACTGTGAGTCTAAAACAAAATTATAATCATTCTCCAAACCATTACAGACAAGTATTAAATCCTTCATTACCATGTAATACATTATTACTGTA
Organism: Uloborus diversus; assembly: GCF_026930045.1. Classification (NCBI taxonomy): domain Eukaryota; kingdom Metazoa; phylum Arthropoda; class Arachnida; order Araneae; family Uloboridae; genus Uloborus; species Uloborus diversus. Next base: position 88,123,899 of record NC_072740.1, on the reverse strand, counting down.
AGATGAATATTTTTATTCTGTGCATTACTGCTATTCGTACAGCACTTTTTACAGATTATTCTTATTAAAAATGACTTAATTAAAAATTAAAAATTATTGCAACTTTTGTTCGTTGATCTCTAGAGTCCTTACAAATATCAATGTTATTAATTATTGATAATCTATGCTGAGTAAACAGATGCTCTCAATGATTAAACAACATATTTTTTTATTGTTGAAAATATCACCGCTTTGTACGAAATCTACAGAACAGCTCCGTATGTTTTTCAAACAACCTCCTTTAAATGTTATAAAATATACTTAAATATATCCAACATCGACTCTAATGTAGTGTATTTAGGATCTATAGCCTTCTTCTATAGATTCTTAGCACTTTGACTGCCATGGCTATCATACGTGACAGCCAGTGATGTTTTCAATGGGACACTGGCTTTTATATATGGATAACCATGGTGTTTCAATACTTCAAACCTTGGCTTTCAAAAAAAGATGTTAGTTGCATAAAAATTGAGTTTGATAGTTGGGCTCCTTACATTGTTTGTGCAAAGTGATATATGTGCCAGTTTACTAAGTTGTTTACTAAGTTTAGTGGTAAATGAAATATTTTTAACGTGAAACAAAAAGATTGTGTATATAGATAATCTGCGATAAATATATATACAGTGTTTGATAAACAATTGCATTTAAATAATAAAAACAGCAGATATATGAATAATGTATAAAATAAAAAATATGTAAACAAAATTTAATTCTGTATAAAAGAAAAATATGCAAACAAAATTAAATAATACACCATAAAATAATAAATATATAAAAAAAAATTAAATAATGTATTAAATACAAATAATAGAAAAACTAAATAATAGAGAAGATAAACTTTAACTATAATGTAACAAGCTCACCCTTTCATATAAACATATTTAATTTAAGAGAGAGATTGCACTATAGAAACATAAATCTAAATAAATAATTTTAGAGTTAAATGACAAAAGTAGATGGTTATCAACAAAGATAGCCACGACTGCTTACGGAAGAATTCACATTTTACTTTTTGGTAGTCAGGGTAAAAATCTCCCCATGTGTTGCAAAATAAGTTTGATGGAAAAATGTTGTTTTTATGTCTAGTTTCCATGTCGAAAAAAATACAAATTATACACACACACACACACAAAAACCATTGGTGAACATTTGCAATTTTATCTTCGCAGTCGAAATGTTAATACGATATGGTTCGCATATAATAAGTGCTTCGTTCACCAATGTTAATAAATTGTGCTAAACGTGAAAAATCGCAAGGAAGGTTGAAGATTTAAAGGGCACTAGAACCCAAAGAGTTTAAATAATTGCATGCATGTTCGATCTATTGAGCTTATATTTAATGATACTCTCATGTACAATACCAGATCGATTTGTTGCTAATGATTTCACTATGTTATGAAAACCGATATTGGATTGTTACAACGGTAAACAGATTTGTTCTTTTATAGGGTTTACTTCGCAAAATGCATACATTTTCAAGCCATCGTTTTATTTTTCTTAAGAATACATAATGCCCAGCTCTCACCTAAGTAAGGTAAGGGAAAAACAAAGATCAGGAATTTAACTGTGAAGAAATACCATAACGTGGGAAGGATTAAACAATAGAAAGAAAGGCGAAAGTTGTTCAAAATCTAAGAAGCTAAGCAGAAATTCAACAAATTTGATTTAAATTTAACACGAGTTTTTATCCGTAACACTACATAAAATATTTGTTAAAATAGGTGACAGCGAACACTAAAATTGCTAAAAATTGATTAAAAAAAAAACGAAAATATTTTTTTTACGCGAAAATATTTTCACTCACAAATCGGTCTTAATTTCTATTGTGCTCGCTCCCGAATGAATACTGGGTTTTTTTTCAACCCGACTACACGTGGATATATTCCCAAGAACGTGTAGATGCCGAAATATCCCTTTTGACGATCCTTGAGTTAATTACATCGAGTTTTCTCGTGACGTCTGTATGTATTTGCGTATATACGTATGTGTGTATGTATGTCACATAACTCAAGAATGGTATGAGCTAGAAAGTTGAAATTTGGTACGTAGGCTCCTAGTGGGGTCTAGTTGTGCACCTCTCCATTTGGTTGCATTCGAATGTTCCAAAGAGGTTCTTTTACACCTTTTTGGGGGGACATCATTGTTAATTTCAATGCACAATCAAGTGGTGTTAAAATTTGGCAAACACCTGGCGATATAATTTAGCGGGGTGGATTTTTTTTTTTAAATCTGGTTTAAATTTGGCCACTATAGGTGATATTTAGAGAGTTAACCATTGAATCACATTAAAATTGCCAATTTTGGGAAAATTAATCTGTATAAAATGTTTTTTTTTTTTTTTTTGCTTCGTTAGCAACAAATATGGGATGAAAATATTTAAAGTGTTTCTTTGCTTACTCCAAGTCCAAGGAGCTATTATCATTAAATTATCGTAAAAGGAAGTCATGTGATCAGTGGCGTAGCTAAGGGGGGCGGAGGGGGCGGTCCGCCCCGGGCGGCACTTTTCTAGGGGCGGCAAATTGACCCTTTTGATTCGGAAAAAAATGCATTTCAATGCAAAGTTCAAAATAACTTTTCTGGGACATAATGGACAAATTAAGTATTTCTGTAGTTTTCAACTATTCCAAGAAAGTGACACCACGAACGAAGATTTGTGTGGCTCAAGTCATTTCAAACCAAACTTTCCAGGAAAAATATGCGTGTTTCAACACTCAAATTTATGATTGAAAGCTCGATAATAATAAAAAAAATTCTCTACCTGATTTGAGCCGCACTTTTCTTTGTTTGTGGTGTCATTTTGTTGGAATAATTAAAAACTAAAGGAATACTTAAATATTCCATTCTGACCCAGAAAAGTTATTTTGTCATTTTGACTGCATTATGAAAAGTGCATTGTATATTTTTTTTTTTTTTTTTGAATTTCTTATTTAGACTGTAGAGGTTAACTTCAGAAAGACGAAAACAATGACCTTTTCCAATTTTTGTTACAAGAAAAAGCTAATATAGGGTTTTAAGAGAGTTTCTTGAAAGCCAGCTAGTGAAACAGAAATTTCCCCCCTTTTTTACATCAGGAAAATGGTGAAAAGAGTAAGAAAAAGAGGGGGAGGTATAAAATGTTACACGAAACATTTTATTGCTCATCAGTCATCACATTTTATATGTGTCAGAGTTTGCTTTGATTTCCCACTCTTTACAAGAGTTCTGTTCTTCAAACGAAGTATAACGGATTCCCGTTTTCTCACTATGAGAGTAGATAATCTATCCGACAATTTTGGATCACTTGTTAGTCTATTCCTTATGATAGGTAAGCGAATTTCATTTTTCAACCAGTGGTTTAGACCCTCAACTTATCCAAACATAGGATAAAATGCGTTTTAAAGTATTCAGTATCAAATAATTTCGATTGGAAACCTGTCCCACCCCCACTCTGTATTCTAACAGTGCGAAAATGTTTTTAAGCGGGAGAGTGCTTTAATATCTCATCCCTGTTTCAGACATCAATGAAGATAGTTCAGAAATACGTTTTTAGACCTCAATGTTAAAAAATTTCTGGACAGAGCCCCTTACCCTGCCGTTTCCCCTAACGTTGCAAACACAGCCAAAAAATATATATTTAGGCCTTTAATTCTGAAAACTTTCCTGGCGAAAACTCCCACCCTCTCTTCTGAAGTCTCAGTTTAAAATTAGTCTAGCTTAAAATTACGTTTTCAAAGCTACTATACTTCAATATCAATTTGTGAAAACAGCATTTGAACCCTGACTGTCCTTGATCTTCTGGCGTGATCAAATATAACCTAAAATACGTTTTTAAGACTTCAATTTTGGAATTTTTTCGAGAAAGACACCTTAACCGCCCTCCCTCTTTCACCTAAAGTCTCCAAAGATTAAAATTGCGTTTTAAAACTTCAATTTTGAAAAGTTTCCGAGGGTAGAACTCTTTACCCCTTTTCCTAACGTCCGCAAAAATAGCCCAAAATTTTCTTTCTCAGAAATTTGCGTGAGTAGGAGAGCTCGCTATCCCTTCCTTCTGACAGATAGTCTAAAATGAACTTCAGTTTTATAATTGATTTTTAGAGGGAAACCTCCATCTGTCCCCTCTTCCTCCTAACATTATAAAACAAAACCCAAAGTCGGATGTCAATTACGGAAATTTTTCAGGAAAGAAACGCCTGGCTTCACAACATTTTTTATGCCATTAGGGAACCCCTCAACGTTACCAAAGACAGCCTAGAATTTCGTTTTTGAGACTTCAGTGACAAAAAATTTCTAAAGAAAGAACCCGAAGCTTCCCCTTTCAACCAAACCACCGAAGATTTCCTTAAAATTGATTTCAATTTGAAAACATTTCAGTAAGGAACCTCAGCGCCCCTGTCTCCCCGAGCTTAAAATTTTCGCATTGAGTATCTGACCAATCCCGATTTCCATGACTTCTCTTAAGTAGCCTAAGCTGCATTTTAAAATCGTAAAATTTTCTTTCATTACCCACCGATCCCCTAACGTCAATAAAAAAAACCCCTAAAAGATACTAATTTTGCAAAAAATCGGGAGCAAGCCCAACGCGCCCTTTCTAACAACTTCACTCAAATAACGGTTTTTGACTTAAATTTAGCAATTTTCTCCAAGTGTGGGCCCTAATCCCTCCCCCCCCCTTTTTTTCATTTGAAATTATATAAAAAATAATTAAGTCTTATTTTTTCTTCAATTAAATTTTCTAGTTTAAAACTTTGACAGTTTTATGTAAAAGCTATTTCACAACGAAAGGGCGGCAAATTGAGGAACCGCCCCGGGCGGCAAACACTGCAGCTACGCCACTGCATGTGATGCACACATCAGCTCGTTTTTTAATACTATATCAGTTACTGTATTCAAGGCAACAAGGTTTTTTTCATTCAATGTATTGTTTATATAATTATAGGTTAGTTTCGTTTTGCGCATCCGTGATCACGCCCCTTAGTTTACATTTTGCAAACATTTACATGAAAACAAACTTAAAATGTTCCATGCACCACAATAATAATCGGATTATAATGAAACTTTTGAAGCATATTCGGATAATAACTAGCTATAGTTGTATGCATGAATTTCAGTAATGACGGTTATGTAAAATTATAAATTCAACTTTTCTGTTGTTAAATTCACCGTATTCGCTGAAATTTCATATAAATTTTCATTTACAACCATTTTTTATTAACTGTCCTATTAAACATTACATGTAATGCATAAAATTATGTAATTATGCCTAATGATTAAAAATCAAGTGAAAATTCAAAGTTCGAAAAAAATTGTGCCGCATGGAGAAATTTGAAACTTGAATTTTTCGTTTATTTATTATTATTCTTTTAATTTTCAATGTCTAAAACATTATTCTTTTTTTTTTCTTTGCACCATTTTTTTATTGTTTTAGATGTAATAAATATACAAGCACACAAAGTTCTAGGCATCTAGATATATTATTGAAAGAAAAAATCGTGTCCTTTGTAGCCTTAAAATAATTGAAGCATGAAAATATGTGACAAGAAGTAAAGATGCGAGAAGCAACATATTATTTCTCTTAAATACAAAACAGTAGTCATGATACTTTGCGTGACATTTTACATTAACCTAAGAATAGCTTGCAAACATGTTTCCTCGTTTGCGGCTTTCTTTACAGAAAACATATAAAGTTTTCGCCATAGTGTGACATTAACAATCATTTCTCTAAAAGTTCAGTGACTGAAGAGTGTAAAACCTTTTCGTAAGAGTTCTTTTGAATTAGAAAAAGAATTCAAAAGTCTTTTGTTTTGTTTTTTGAGAACTTTTTTTAGTAAAATCTTGTTCTTATAAATGGAGTAAATCTTTAATAAATTTACAGATGATTTTAAACTGATTGGAACTAAGGAGATCTGTAATTTGAGCAAGCCTAACCCGGCAGCAATGCTGTGCTTAGGATCAGCGTGGTCTTCACAATGGTGCCAAGTTAGGTTTTCCCCAACTATATTACCACCATTTTTGAAACAAAATTTTTAGTTGCGTCTACACTTTTTTTTTCCTTTCAAATAAAGAGAGCCAACTTTTTTTAGACATGCAATGACTTTGAAGTTAACTTTTTTAGAGGAAAAAATGTTAAAAGGTACGTTTTAATTTAGTATTATCATTTTTATTTCTATCGATATTTCTTGCATTGCCTGGAAAAAAATTCACCTCTGCATAATAAGTAAATTTGTTTTTTTAAAAAACTGCAAGTATAGGAGTAGTTTTTTTCCCCTAGAGGTGGGTTGATTTCAATGCATAAAATACCCCTTAACCATTTTTAGAGGAGTGAAATTATTTTTAAAGATCAGAAGAATGAAAATAAAGTGGAGAAAATAATACTGCCTTGTGTAGGTAAACGGCAGTATCTGCAGAAAAGAGTTTTCGAGTTATTTGAAGAAATGGATGGTGGATTTAATACTAACAATAGCCAAACCAAATAAGCGAGCTTGCACACTAAAGATAAAGCACAATAGATGACAAAAATGCAAAAAAATGAAAAATAAAAAATTTGCAGTCACTGCCCTTTACCTGCACACGGCAGAATAGTGATCAATTCCATTTTTTAAAAAAAAATAGAAAAAAACTAACTTTTAATGGATGAAATGGAAAACGACAAAGGCAAAACGAGATGTGCATTATTTTGATTTTTAAAATTTAGAATGTTTGACATTGCGAAAATAAGTAGTAGAAAAACATCCAAACGTAATATTTATTTTCATTCTAATTAATTTTTATTATAATTTTCAGTGATGCGAGTTTTTATTTGAAATAATACGCGTGAAAACACGCTTGACTGAACTTTGGAGATGTATTTTTAATTTTTCAACACCTGAAATACGCTTGCAAAGACATTGGAAATATCTCTGGGAATGAGTATAACCAAACAGTTAGAAAAAAATAATAGGGGAATGTGAGGCAAAGTGAAATAGCGGGGAAAAGTGAAGTGGTTAAATATTTACTCCGCTCTTAACACCACCTATCTGGTAATGTTTTAATAACATAATAGCACATGTAGCCTATTCCAGTCAGAAAAAAAAATATATTAAAGCATATGATAATACAGGCTATTTTCAAAAATTGATACTCATGCTGTAATGTTTTGTTGTAAGAGAATTTTTTTTTTTAAATTTTAAAATGATAAAGTTATCCTTAAACTTTTTAAATATTAATGGAGATATCCAAATATTCGGTACAGTACTAATTAAGTTAATATTATGCAGTTACCTATTTTTATTTAAAATATATTGTACATTTAGTCAAGTACATGCGGGGCAAAGTGGATGAGGCAGAGCGAAATAGTTCATTTCGTTTACTCAATCAATCATTTATTAAATCACTTACATATTCATTTATTAATTCATTAACATACTTAAATTTAGTAATTATCTTACTTATCCATTCATTCACTTATTTTCTTATTCACTCACTCTCTTAACCACCCATTCATCTGTTCTCATATATTAATTAACTCATATAATTAATTCTTCGTTTATTGTTTCTTTTTTTTTCAACTAACATTCTACCTTTTATTCACTGGTTAATTTGATTAAAACCATTTGTTATAATCGAATAGAAAACATTTTAGGTTTTACTTTCCCCCATGAAAAAAAATTAAAATTTTCCATTTTTTTTTTTTTTTTGAAGGAGCAAATTTACTACCAAAAATGGAAAATAATGTTTCAATGTAAGTTTTATTTTCATAACAATGTATTTTCTTGATGTACTGTCATTTTCGAAACAAATTTTCAATTTGTTCACTTTGAAAAAGCTGAGTCATCTTAAATATTTCACTTTGCCCCGCATTCCCCTTACATTAACACCAAATTATCAATTATTACGACACAAAGCAGAGTTACGTAATAATTGTTTAGTTGATTTTAATAAGACATAGGCAAGGTCGTTTTTTTTTTTTTATCCTTTCATATTTTTCCTTGTACGTTGAACTCGTCCATTTGAACGACTTTGTTCGTTCAAAATAACTGTAGGTGATCTTTCTGCAAGAATCACTCACGTAAATTGAAAATGTTTCACCGTATCAGTAACCTTCGATGTTAGATGAAATATCCAGCACGAAAGTACTCACATTTAGTATTCCGTATGGCATTAAAGCAAGCGTATGCATTTGTTTGTCAAATTGACGGAATAAAAGTTACAAGTTCGTATTTAGTTTTAAAAATAAAAATACATTATTTTCTTCGCATTAATTAAGCAATGAGTAGTTAGTGGATGGGATGTTTCTTCTTAAAGAATCTTTTCTAATGATTTATTCTAACTAAACTAGTTTGAAACCAATCTTGAAAGTTATTTCGTGCTTTTCCCCACGCCAGTCTAAGTCACGCCACTAAAAAGATAAAAACACGAGACGTATCTGAAGTTGACTTCGGTTCAACCTCATAAATTATGACTTAGTCGAACTAAAGTTAATGTAATTACCTAAAGCATGTCATGTTATTTTAATTTCTTGATTTTATTTGATTATCAAAATACATTTGCTTACAAGGTTTTACATTTGGCAAAGTTGCCAAGACAATAATTCCAATTTTGCCTTTAAAACAGCTTACGTTGTTGTTGCTGTTATCGTGTACCAGATGGGCTGGCAATTTGGGGTGCAATGCTTCATTTTTTTACATGAACCGTAATTTGGTGTGAAGTCAGATTTTCACAGCACACACATGCCATATGGACCCGTTTATAGGGTAGGCAACCATTCATATTACAACACATTCACACAAAGAAAGGACAAGGACAGGAGAGAGGAGTACATCCGTGCCCGAGCCAGGGTTCGAACCCTGGCGCGCGGCAATACAGCTTATAAAAGCAAGCAATTATGATGGGGACAAATATAAACATTCAGTTACTATCGAACAAGCTTCTTACTCAAATTTTAAGAAGGTGCTCAATGACCCCTCAATTTAACATTAGCCGTAGCATAAAAAATGTCCCACATTTGAAAACATTTAAGTTTCCAGGCTGTTTTTTTTTTTTTTTTTTTTTTTTTGTAAATAATTTTTTTATTGCAATGTCTATGCATATTACTCGTGTATATTATAATATGTTGCTTTGTTTTTTTCAGTTCAATGTATTTTTTAACCCCTTCCCCATACGTATGAAGTTTGGGGGAGGGGTTGAGCACCCTCTTTCAGTTTAAATAGGAAGCTAAAATTCTTCCAGTATATTACTATCCGCAAGTGTAAAAATATTGAGGGGTGTCCTGTTATCTAGGAGAAACTTTTTTTTACATGTATTTTTGAACCACCCTAACCTTTATTTACAATGCAAACATGTCTTAACTTGCATGGGAGCTGAGCTCCTGCACTCATTTTTAATTTTCTGTGAATTTTCCAACCTGGACTGAGTTCAGGATATTTAAACATTAAAATACTTTCTGATGATTATAAGACTTCCGCACTTCCTTCATTAGAAACTAATCCCTGAATATAGGTAAATGCATAATGTATCAAAAGTTTGATAACCACTTTAAACTCAAAAAAGGGCAAAATGTTTCGTTGGAAAATTGTATTTGAAATAAGACGTAAAAAGATTCATTTCACTCATATTATTCCAAGAGTTATCTAAATGCTAAAAAGGTTTAAAATACATATAAACTACCACATTAAGATTGGTACTATGGCTTGAAGTATGAGTTGTGGGTGGTTGCCCACCAAAACCTCCTTGGTGCGCTTCTGCATACAAAAATTTCCATATTGTAAAAAGTAAAAATAATGTTGCATGGACAAATAAATCACCGCTGTAATAAGGGGGATAGAATCGAAACAACGAAAAATTGTGTTCCAATTAACACCCTAAATCTTAATGTCGCTAGAAATTATTCACCTTTAAGACGCAATTTTTAAAGCACGTAAACTCTAACCCAGCATACTGTTCTGCAATCCTATACCTAAGAATAAAATACTATTTTTAGGTTTAGGAAACGAAAAGATCTGTACTTGCATACAAAGTTTTGAAAATGATAGATACGTGAGGTTGTTTTGGCTTTCCACGTATCGCCTTGCTCATAAGCCAGTTTTGTGCACAGAATGACAAAACTTGATTTCTCAGTTCCTCATAAAATTCCGTTTTTAAAAAAACATAGCTGCTGAAAACAACCTAATATAACTTTTCTCAGATTTTCTCGTATGATTAGGAAGTTTTGATCCGATTTAGCAAGTTGTTCCGATACATCCAATTTTACGGCAGCTAAAACGTGATTCTTTCAAATGAAGATAAAAAAAGAAAAGAAAATTTGTTAATTCAAGCATAGTCAGAAATTCCAATAAATCAGTTGATGTCTGCGCACTCTCAGAGTATGGAAATTCAAATGATGCATAGACCTCCTAAAGCAATTAAGAGAATTAGTTAATGAAAACATTATCAGTGTTTCCCATAATCCAGTTGGTATTCGTGCACGCTCAGAGTAAGGAAATTCAAATGATACTTTTTAGTACCTCCTAAAGCAGTGGAGAGAATTAGTTAAGGCAAGCGTAATCAGAATTTCCCAATAAACCAGTTGATATTCGCACAGGCTCAGAGTGAGGAAATTCAAATGATACAAGCATAGATCTCCTATAGCAATCAGTATTTATATAGGGTCCGGAGAGTGGTAAGGATTCAATGTCTCGGTATATACATACACACGTTAATACATCACCCACAGAGTAGGTTCCGTCATTTTTTTTGAACATTTGTCTTTTTTGCCACATCACACCAAATTGTCACAGTCATGTGTCTATGTATGTATGCATATATATGTGTGTGTGTGGATTTTATAAAATTTTAGATTTAGTCGTAATTTTAGGTATATTAAGTTTTTATGATAACTTTATGTTTGGTACACTGTTGAAACTGCAAGTTGCATATTGCACTTTTTAGGGTGAAAAGTTTTAGTACCAGCGCCACCCCTTATGAGTGCCATTTAGGTACCCTATGGCACCTTTAAGGGTACCATGGGTGGCAAAATGACACCAAGAAAGAAGTGTGTCTGGTGCTACAACGTTTCACCCTAAAAATGCAATATGCAACCCGCAGTTTCAACTATATATATATAATAATTGCAATCTGCATGAAAGCAATCTTTCCTGATTTGGAAGTGATAATCAGGGTAATTCTCTACATGCCAATTGTTTCACATATATGTAAGCTCATTCCATTATGTTTTAATGCAGTAAAAACGTGGCGATCTAAAAATAGCGACGGACCAGTAGATTTGCTCCTAATTTTATTTATCGTCACGTAAAACCCATCAAGATTAAAGCAATGAAGATAAACAATAGGCCGGGACAATGGTGCAATGCCAACTACCTGAAACCGGGGCAAAAGCCGAGTTGTTATGAACACGCTTACAAATATCAACTGAAAATTCTTAAGAAAAATGTCTTAAGAATGCCTCAAGGCTATTGATCGGATCCTAACTAAATCACAGTTAGAATACAAATTGCTCATTTCTAGGCTCTGACTGCAATACAATGTCCCGTAAATAAAATCACGGTTCGAACTCGGAGCAAAATTTTCTTCAATTGGGGAACAATGCATTAACCAGTGCTAACAAAATCAGAGCACGACTGAATACTACGAAAAAAGACAAACAGCTGAGGTGAGCGATGAAAATATCGATTTCGAGACTCTGAAGGAGATTTTTGCAATTTTTGAGCAACGAAATAAACAAGCTTAAAAAATGAAAGATGATAAAATTATGTAAATTTAATTACTCTTTTCTTTCTTCCTTTTTAAGGCATGGACTTTTTCAAGGAAACTAAATTGATAGTATTAATTTCATTTTCTATTACTGGGCTTGAGCATAAAAAGGGGGGGGGAAGTCAAAAGTTACGGATTTTTTTAGTAAAATTGGGCTACATTATTGAATTTTAACATTAGGCATTAAATTAGATCTAAAAATGGAATGACCTCAAAAATCAAAACGGATGATAGCCACCGTAGACTCACACGTCCAATTCAAAATTCCATTCTTATAAAATTACATGAGAAAAGTATTTTTATTTGCCATTTTTAGTTTTTATTTTCGTGTTATTTTTGGAAGTGAGGGGGTAGTTGCCCCCCTTGCCCTCCGAATTAACCACCTATGACTTACTTCGTCTTGGAAATTCTTTCATTAAATAGTGTTAGCATAAACTAATCTCCCGGTTTTAAAAATTTATATTTCATAAACTATTACACTTACCACTATGAATGATAAATAAAAATAAACTGTCCAAGTTTCTTTAACTTTCGTAACTACTTAAAAGCGCACGTTCCGCACTAGAGCAGCCAAAAATTCCTTCTGTAGGATTTTTTCCGCTCACAACAGTCCTTACACGTGTATTAACTTCTGCAATAGAATTGGCGACAATGTTAAAACCAAGACCTCTGGGGGGTGTTTTTACCCCTACACTTTGCTGCGCCACTGACGTTCCGCAACGCTGAATTGGCCGTGCAGGTGATGGTGATTTACCCTTTATGCGTTAGGCAGCCACATCCCCAAACATAAACCAATATGATTTTCCATTTTTATGGAGTTTCTTCAAAGACGGTTTATACACCACTATTGCCTACAACATTGCAAGAACTGAAAGATCGTATTTGTGTAGCATTACGAAAAATTGACATCAAAACCCTCTAAAATGTATGTTAGATGTGTGACATTAACGCATTACGAAAGCGCACACATCGAACATTTGTGAGTAAAAATAAACTCTGACAGTTTATCTTTATGTATCATTTATAGCGCTGAGTGTAATGGTTTATGAATTATAAATTTTTAAAACCGGGATTTTTTTTTTTTTTTGTGATAACCCTGTATAACTCTGTCTCTAATAAAACAATTAAAAGTAATTCTGTTTAAATTTAATAAACATTATTACAATAAGAAAGGCAATAAAATGTATTTATTAATACAAAAGCTGTTCTACATAACGTCACAAAAATAAAGCAGGTTACAGGAAACTGACTGCTTCGAAAAAACTCTAATGGTTTTAACCTAATAAGGAAGAAAAAGAAAATCCTTTTCAAAATGTGTGGGTGCATTAAAAGAAAATACTATACTCCTGTTTGTGAAAATTGAAACACCATGAAGGAAGCATCGTAGTTGAATGAAATTTAATACACAGTTGAGTGGTAATGGTACAAATAAATGATTAAATTTTCAAACCAAACAAACAATAAAGAGAGATAGAAATTTGTATTTTGTGTGGTCACCACGAGCCGCAAGAAGAGCTGCTACACGACTCGGCATGGAGTGAAACAAAGTTTGAATATCTGCCTGCGGAAGAGTATTTCATATTGTTTGTATGCGCAACCGAAGTTCGTCTGTCGAAGCAACAGGACGAGGATCACGAGCGAGACGCCGCCCAACGAAATCTCACACATGTTCAATTGGTGACATATCCGGGGAATATGCAGGCCAAGGAAGAATCTGTACCTGCTGCGAATCAAGGTATTTTTTGACAGTCCTGGCGACATGTGGACGGGCAGTATCCTGCTGGAATACAGCCCCTGGCAATCCTTGCAGGAAAGGAATAGCTTGGGGCTGTAAAACTTCGTTTATGTATCGGGTACTGTTCAAATTGCCCACAATTTGTAGCAATTGTGAACGTCTATGATATGCTATGGTACCCCAGACCATAACTCCGGGTGTTTGCCCACTGTGGCATTCGATAATGCACTCCGGAATGTGCCGTTTACCGGCATGGCGTCTGACACAAAAATTCGGCCATCATAGTGCCACAAATTGAAGCGGGATTCGTCAGAAAAGACGATCTGCCGTCAATCAGCACGCCAGCTCCTATGCACATTGTCCCGTTGTAGCCGCAGGCGGCGATGGTTTTGCTTGAGAGGAATCCTGTATAAAGGAATCCTTGCGCGCAGTCCACGCTGCAGCAGACGTCTCCGAATTGATGAAGCACACAATGAAACACCTGTAGCTGTTGACCACTGTGCTGCCAATTGTCTAGAAGAAGCTGTGCGATCCGTCAGTTTCATACGCACCAGGTGTCTGTTATCGCGAGTTGACGTCACATTTCGGGGTCCACTCCCGAATTTCCGAGCTGTCCGATCCTCGTCCATCCACTCCTTCCAAACACGCATGATTGTGCTGCTGTTACGCTGCACACGAGAGACTACTGCACGATAAGACAACCCAGCTTCACGAAGGCCGACGATTCTGCCCCGTTCAAACTCCGAAATATGCTCAAACTTCGCTTTCTTTCGTCGAAGAGGCATCGTAAAGATGCAGTTAACGTTTACTCTAGCATATAACCACCAATAATGATACACGGCTCGCTACAGCCATCTATTTTTAGTCCGCCGTTCAGAGGGGCATGCGCACGCACTACCGGTCTGCAATTCTAATCATTTGCATATCATGCCCTACTTTACATTTCCTGCAATTTTCAGCTCACTCGCGGAAGTCCTTCGTGGTGTTGCAATTTTCACAAACAGGAGTGTACTAGATGTTCATAGTTTCCTATTTAGCGTACTAATATGTAAAGACTTCGCAATTAAATTACAAGTTTTGATGTTTGTAATACAAGCAATTGGTTTTAAAGTAATAGTTTCGAAACGATATAAACACACACACACATACATTCGTAAAAGTGAGAAAAAATCACTCATCGAGTACGGAGGAAATGGTAGGAGAGACTCATCTCTTTTGCAGTTAGAGATGATAATAGCAGCCATGGCAAGTGCTGTTATAACCAGGGCTGTTGAGTTGGATGGGTTTCTCCCCCTTCCCATGAGAGGGGGGATTGAAGTCTTTACTAATAATAAAGCTGAAAGTCTCTCTGTCCGGATCTCTGTGATGCGTATTGCGCCTAGACCGTTCGGCAGATTTTCATGAAATTTGGCACAGAATTAGTTTGTAGCATGGGGTGTGCACCTCGAAGAGATTTTTCGAAAATTCGATATTGTTATTTTTCTATTCCAATTTTAAGAACATTTTCCCGAGCAAATTATCATAAGATGGACGAGTAAATTACCAAGTTATCATAACGTGGAACCGTAACATGGGCAAGCCAATTGTTGAGAAATTCATCATACATTATTTGTAAATATACAGGCGAACCAAAAGACCTTTTAATTTTCTACTACGGGCAAAGCCGTGCGGGTGCCACTAGTAAATAAATAAAGCCAGAGTTGGACATTTCAAATTCCAGGAATCGGAGTCGGCAATTTTCCTTCCGACTCCGCATCCCTGGTTATAAAAGCATGATATAGAAAAAACGTAGGGATGTATTTTCATTTTCTTTCGAAATGTGTTTTATTGTGTAAAGTGGGCTTTCAATTTGAAGAGCGTCAGTGGCGATTTGAAATCATTAGAGATAATACGTCTCGTGATGTACGTAGCATCCGGAAGCAAAGTGGTTTAAGTACCAAAAACAAAAGTCAGAGATAACTAGTAAAAATGATAGGAGAAACTTTCATGTATTTTCGGCTAGAGATAGTATATTGCAAGAGCTGCCATAACAGCATGATTTAGAAAACAATTTCACTGAAACCTTTATTTTTGCATTTCAAACCTATATAAAAAGACCACTTACATCCTTTTGTTTCTTGCTGCATTAGGTATTTAAGAGAAATTAATTTGGAAATTCTTTACACCATTGTTCGCTAAATAGGAAACTATGAATGTCCAGCATTATTTTCCACGGGATGCGCTCTTACATGTTAAAAAATAGTTTTTTCTCTTCCGTATTAGGTTAACATCATTATAGAATTTTTTACCGATAACATTAGAGAGTTTCAAATAACATGTTTAATTCTGAATTTAATGAAAAACATTTTTCTAGGTCTTGTTTAACGTACTTTTAATGTAGTTGTGGTAAATTATTCGGGCTTGTAGTTTTTGACTGTTTTTCTTAATTAATGGCACTGAATACTTATGAGGTATTTTTATTATTATTTTTTTTATCAAACTCTTAACCGTCAGAAGCATCCCGAGGGAGGGCAAGGGAGCACTGTGACCTTCCAAAAAATTTTTGTACGTGAATTTTCTCTGACGATTCGGCAAAATTATCATCATTGGGTGAAGTTCGGAGCTCTATTCGGCAAAAGTATCGTTAGTCGGAAAAATTATCGCCATTTGGCAAAATTTGGAGTCCATTTGGTAAAATTATCATCATTCGGCAAAATTTGGAATTCCCTTCGGTAAAATTATCATCATTCGGCAAAATTTGGAGTTCCCTTCGGTAAAATTATCATCATTCGGCAAAATTCGGAGTTCCAATGGAAATTGATAATTTCCGCCCTCCCAAAAATTTGAGTTCGAGGCAAACTAAAGTTGATACGTTGGTATGAGTAAAAATTTCAGACCGAGAAAATTAAAACCTCAAAAATGTGCCATTTTTGATGAAATAGTGTTTAAAATCTGAGAATAACTTACTGTTTTTTTATTTAGGTCGAATTATACGATATGCGTCTGAGAAGCGGTCCGATTAATGTTCGTGCTACACGCAATTTGGCTTTCCCAAAAATCGCTTCGGTCCGATGAATTCTACGTCTGGAGATTGCTAACAACATCGATTCAAAAGCTGCGTAGTGGTGTGTTTACAAAGGCGAGAAAGTGCATGCGCTGTTGTTGTTTGCAAGTTCATTTGTATGCTGAGTCAGTTTGTAATTGTATGTATCTTTGTGATGCATATTTCCTTGGAAATAAAGAAAAAAAAATACTTAAGCTATTGAAAGTGTTTTATTGTATTTTTTCGTTCATGGAAATAATCAAACATTTTTTCTGCGTTTATTGCCACTATTTTATTTGAAAATTAAGTAAAAATTATACACTTAATGGCTCAAATAAACAAAAAATGAAAAGGCAGCGTCTTAATTATTTAAGGTGCTTTATTAGAAACAATGTGAATTGACGACCAGTTTTCAATATAAAAGATTTTTCTATTTAGCAACATAAATAATTTTTACTACATAATAGCAGCATAAATAATTAAAAAATGAAAAACCGCCAGATAATCTCATACTTTCATGCTTTTTCAATACTCGTGGATGGTTGAAAGCAGCACACTATTTTTATGTCACAAATTGAGTTCACTCAAAAAAGTGCCATCCAAATATACCGACGAAATGGTGAAAAAAAAAACATTTTTCATGAATTATTTACGGTTGTATTGTCAACTGTGTAAGTGGTGACTTTTGAAGTGTTTTCTGTAGTCCCATTCCCATTATGCTTCAACCACAGTCTCTCTCTTTTTGTCTTCATAATAATCTAAAACTTTATGAAACAGAATATCTTGATATACGTTACAACACAAAGTAGAAATTGCTTCTGGTTTTCCTTTTCAAAGCAACGGTAAAATTGGAGAAAAATGAGTCTCTAAGCTTTTTGTGAATTATCTTGTGGTAGAAAAATAAATCCGGTACATATCCCACCTGACTTTGGTGTCTGGATAAAATTATGCATCATAGGATTGGGTGAATTCATATCAATTTGGTAGCAAAACTGTTCGGATTTGGAGTAACGCAAACCCAGCAAATGCAAAATGAACAATCGTTTGATAAATCGAAAATAATAAATAATCTATGGTTATTGAAGAAAAAAAATAAAGAAAATAAGGATTCAACGCTTTAAAAAGGACAGAATAAAATGTAAAAAATGAGCAAGGTTTCAAAAAATGCCTCAAATCCTATGATATTCATATACAAGAATTCATATACAAATTATTTCCAATAAAAACTGTCTTCTGATCGAATTTCAATTTTGAATGTAAACAAATACATTTCGCAGAAAATTCGGATTTTGAAGCACCTAATAGAGAACCAAATCGAAAAACATGAATGTTTGTTATATATCTCTACATATCTCAGACAGAAAGTTCAAAAGAAGGAGAGACTTAGTAGGCTATGTTTTGTTGATCCCTGCACTCAACCTGTTTTTGTGCGGTCTTTTTTGTGCTTTTTTTTTTTGTGCGGTATATGACAATTTCTTTTAGATTGGGACTCAACTGACGAAATTATTCATAAAACGAGTGCGAGGTAGTATCTTGAAGTGACGACAGGGGCACCCCGTTGGGAGGTCACTGAGACCTCCCAAAAATGTCCTTATTCGGGAAATTTTGTTCGACTGTACGGCAAAATTATCATCACTTGGTTTGCTTTGATTTTTTTTTAAAAGTAAATCCTAGTTATTTCGTAAGATTTTGGGCTATTTTCCAAGTGAGACTTTTTTATGCGGTCCCTATCCTCCGCATAAAAAAATTATTTTTTAGATGTTGCGAAAACAACTTTTTATAGCTACTCCTGAAGTTTCGAACATTTTTTTTTTTTATGCGGTCCCTATCTACCGCATAAAAATAGGTTCTGGTGTAAATATTTTTGTAATATTTTAACTTTTGTCTTCCAATGACAGTGCCTTACGTTTTGTTATACATTTCAAGCTTTTCAAAAAGGAACATAACAGAAGTATAGAAAAACGTGATTGCTCAAAGACAAAAATTGAAGGACACTCTGTTTAAGCCAAACCTGAGTGATTCTCATGAAATAACCTATATATAACTAAGGGGCCATTCATTAATTACTTAAGGATGTTTCTTGCAATTTGACACCCCTCCCTCTCCCCCCGTAAGGGTAATTAAGATTTTTCAAACTCGTTTTCTCTCTTCTTACGTAAGATTAAATTTTGTTGTTCAAAACAATAAAATGTTGTTAGAAAAGGATCAGTTACAATATAACTCCCAGTTTAACGTTCATCAAAGATTTTTATTTTTGAAATATAGTAAATGATATGATAGTAGTTGAAAATAACACTATGCGGTTCTTTTATTATATTTTACACTATTCATTCTTTGTAAAACAAGTAAAATACAGCTCATCCTGTAATGCGTTTTCAACCTTTCACACGCAAATGAAATATGATCCCTGCCAAACCACTTGACCGCGCGATTTCTAATTCAAAATATCGACTTGGGGAAAATATTACGGAAGAATGAGTGTGACCCACCCCCTCCCCAAAATAAGGGTATGTATAGATTTTTCTAACTCCCCCCCCCCCCCTCCCCTCGGGACCCTTACGTAATTAATGAATGACCCCTAACCCTCCAGACCAAATTTTAGCATAAAATTTAAATGTTCCTGTAGGAAAACAGATGTCATATGCTGTTCTAGACAATAATGATTCCACTTCCGCTTTACTTTCAGACACCAGTATCAATGATATTACATCCTGTTCTTCCGCAGAACAAAGAAGGAAACGAGCAAGAGTGGAGATTTTTGCGATTAGTATCATTTTTCGCGCTATTTATTTTTATTTTTTATTATCCGCTTTTATTAAGTTTTTTTTTTTTTTTTGTTTTGTTTTGATTTTTTGTTTTTTTACTCGTTTAAGAACTTAATTGTTCCGCAATACGATACAATTTAGTTTGAAATACTTTATTTTGCATTTAGTTTAGTAAAATATTAAAGTTTACTTCAAATGAGCAAATTGAATTTTTTTGTAAAGTACAATCTTTTACTTATTTGGGAATAAAAGGCCCTTTTAAAAACTATTTTGCAACGGTGTTTTTAATTCTGCATCGGGGAGGATTTCCTAAAAATCGCTCCATTGTACTGTGCTGCAGAACAGAAAAATCCTAGATGAATAATGCAACCCCTTCATAAAGGTTATTCGTCACAAAGAAATTTAATTTCTTTTAGAATGTGTAACATTTGTAAATAAAATTTAGAGTCCTTGATAGTAGCCTCTGTGCAGACTGCGCCATTGTTTTTTTAAAAATAGTAGTAATATTTGGAGGTACATCACAGAGAAAAGAGGCGAAGTCCTTATTTCAATACTATTTACACCAGAGACACTTTTTTTTTTCAATCGTATATAATAGCGAATGATCGAGTAACGCTCCTGACGTCATCAACAATGAAACTCGCTCCACAGCATGATAATTTGGTGCCGGTAAATGCTTTATTTTGACGAGGCGGAACTGGAACTGGTATCTTAACTGTTTTACTGGAAAGACTGTCCTTTTAGGAGAATGAAGAAACGAAAAAGGGGTCAACAATGAACGCTATCTACTGGTCTTTAGGATTAATCCAATGGATTAGGGTTCAAATTCAAACTATCAAAATATCACCAAACAAGCAATTGCTTCTTTCAAATGTTGAAGCAATTTTCACCCGTCATACCTTGACGGACGATTTTTTAGTTAAACAAATAATGCAATAAAAACATTTTAGCGTAATAAAAAAATTGCAGAAATGAATAACTAGAAGAAATAACAGCTCCTCTTTCATAATTAAAATGAAACAAACGAAAAAAGCTACAATTAAATTTTTGTTAATTTAATGAAACTTGATGGCTTATACCCGACCCCAAAACTAAAATAATGTACACATTTTTAAATATATGTATAAAAAGAGTTTTAAAGGTAATCTTTTTTATGCTATTAGAACAAAATTTAAAATACTTGTTTTTTGATAAAACATTTTTTAAATATGACTTTTTTTTTACATTATTGTTTTCAAAACAAAGGTCAAGCGCGAGCTAAAAACACAAAATTATTTTGTTTTTATTACTCTCATATATAGGACCAGGCCTCAATTTTTGGCAAGGGCAAACTAAGCTTTTGCGCAGAACCCCTGCTGCTTGGTGGACTCCTAATCCGGATGTTTATTTTTTTCTCAATATTTACACAGTTGTTTAACAAAATGTTTGGCAATGAGTTGAAATTCGGATTCGCATACTTCTTATCATTTTATTTCCCCCTAATTATGCATTTTTTAGTTCTGTGCCACAGGGCCAGACTAACGTTAAGTCCAACAATGCTTTTTGGATTATAATTGCATTGTATACAGAATATTATTCCGCATTGATCCAGAAAAATAACTTTTTTCTTTCTAAAAAAAATCCTTTATAATTATTTACCGGTGCCATAAGATTAAGAGCTCTAACGTTTGTATGCATCTCACAAACGTTTTTACGCTCCCTTCGAAAGTAGTGATAACGTGACTTACGTTAGTCTGGCTTAATTGAGGTATAGATTATATAATGAGTCTTGTTAGTACTGTACATTTCCGCGCATCAAGCGATTCTTACAAGAGTATTTTTTCTCAAAGCGAAAACTAAAGAAAACCTTATGTTTAGGAATGAATTTAGGTTCAAAAAACTGCTTCTTCAAAACTTTAGTTTCTGGTAGCATAATGCAGGATTTATCAAAAATACATGTATGAAAATGCACATAAATGGACAAAAATAAGTCTTTAGAGCTAAAAACTTGCTACTTCCTATCTTTAGTGGCATAAATTTGTGCATCAATGAAATATAACTAATTTTTCTTTATAGCACGTGAAAATATCATTTTTAATGCAGTGTTAAATGTCAAAGAAATCCCCATTGCTTCCCCTCCCCCGAGTATCCTAGAAATCAAAATCGGGCCCTATTTACGACAATACGGCCAAAAGTTTTGCTATAAGAAATCGCTTATGTAAAATATATATTTTTTTTGGTCCACCCCACTATGCACTGGAAAATACGTGACGTTATAGAGTGACGTGACGTATCGTCGCCACAAAGCAACATACATCTAAGTCTGAGAAAGTAAGATATTCTACTGTTGTTCTGAGGTGACGATGAGTCTTGGAGTTGAGGCGCAGTATTCAAAATCCCATCTAATGGACCATTGCAAAGGATTTAAACAATTATGCCCAACCTTTTTTTTTACCCAAAGGCCGCACCTCATATTAAGATGAAGATCGCGGGCCTGAACACATATAAAATGTAAATGTATTTGTATTTCCTCCTAGATAACCCTGAAAAATACGGAAGTGAAAATAAAATAACATACCAAAACTTACGACTAAGGTGAGTATGACAAAAAAAAAAGCCGTGTTTACCAATAAGACTAACTCCCCAGTTCTTTATATATGATAGTAAATTTAGTCGATCGTGATTTTATCGTCATGAGAAAGCCTAGCTGATGATAAAGCATTCACAACAAGCAGTTTGTTATCAACCGACGAAAATGTAGCAACAGTAGTTATTTATAAATAAACAGTCGAAATTTCCTGATCTTATTTTTCAGTAAAATGAGTTTCTTCATAGTTCGTTAGTATAAAAAAGTTAATTTTTCTCGAAAGCCAAATTTGTCTAGTTGAAGAATTTCAAAAGATAAATGTCGCTGCGTACCGTCATTTTCCCCTGCGATTTGATAGTCGTAGAAGAGGAGACTGTAGCTCAATATGGCCATTATTGGAATTTTTTAGGACTCCGGTGCCCTTATTAAGGCAATGTATTGGATGGAGGATATGATATGTGCACGAAATGTGCGCAGAAGTGACCAAAAAAAATAGAAAAAAATGACTTATCCGTACCTTGAATATAACGATGTTTTTCTCCTTTCCACTGAATGAAATATGGATTTTTGATACTGCTTTTGAGTGTATCAAATGTAGTTTAATATTTTTATACATTGATAATGCATAACTTATTCTTTTTAAAAGTCTAATAGGACTCTTTGACGTTTCTTCAGAGACCCATTTTCCAAATAAGACCGATTCGTCATTTTTTGTGAAATAGCTGAAAAACAAAATTTAAACTTAAAATGTTTCATGAATATTTTTTTTCCTGTTTTTTATGGGTCATTTGATGAATGTGCTAAAATTGGAGCCGATTGATTCATAAACGAGCGATATATAAGGCCCTGAACCTTCAGTTGATCTTATTTGGTGCCCTAAAATGCTTTTTTTTTTATCAATATGAAATTTTCACCTGCATTTTAAAAGCCAATTATTGCGCATTTGGCTCCCAATAAGAAAAAATGTTTCTTTATACCAAATAGAGATGGCTAGTTTAGTAAGTTTTTAGAACCTAACTACGACCCTCATGGATCAGCTCCGCTGGCCGCCGACTAGGAAGCACTGGATTAGAATTACCAAAAAATTAAAATAAAAATTCAAACAAAACCAGTTTTCTAATTTCATAAGTAAACCTACCGCAGGACACATCTGTAAAAAGAGTTTTGCAACATATTATTACGATTCAGAAACTTAGACTGCTCAATAAACGGTTTTTCTTTCACTCTTGAGGTATGTGACAATGACGAAAATGTAACGGTCTGTCAACTTTTCGCAAACTACCACACCACCAATGCTAAAGAAAAGCGACAATAACCTCAGAAAAATTCTTTTAATTAGAAAAAAAATCCTATTAGGCATACAGTCATAAGCGGAAAAGATCATAAACCACTCCCACTCCCTCAAATACCAATTAAATCTTTTACCAAAACTTGTAACTCAAAATATAAATCTACATAACATATACAGGAGCTTAAATTGGGGAAAAAGGTTTTTCGTCGAAAAATTCAAAGCTTCAAACTGAGTTTTGGGCTTTACTCCACAAAGATAGCAAGAAAATGAAAAGAAAATACAATTTGAAAGAACTGCAATCTAGAGCAATCTGAGGGAAACCCCATCAAAAATAAAAAACCTACCAGTTAAAGAAATAATTGGCAATTACATACGGTTTTCATTTCACGATTATCATACTAAATACTACGCAAATGCAAAGTTTATTCGTCCCCCCCCCCCAAAACCCCAACAAGGAATATACAATTAAAGCAACATTACTTTTCTAGGAAACGAATCGGGGAAACGTTTTTGCCAACCAACTTTTGAGAGAAATTGGATTACCTTTAAAATTTAAAAGAATCGTTAGCAATGCCTTAATGCGAATTAAAAAGGGCATAGAGTTTGCTACTTTAGACTTTAATGAGTTTCTTGTGAAATCTGTCGTAATTGAATTGTATTTTACCATTGTAACTGAATTGCATTTCACCAGTCTTTAAAAGCATTAAAGGGAAAGACTATCTCTTCATAGAATTTTAAAGACTTTAAACTTTTCTTTAGGAGATAAATTATTCCTTACGAGCTGTGCCCATTAATTATTTGAGTAGTAGTATTTGCATATATGTAAAAGACTATGCTATGCCAGTTTTAACATTTCTTTTTTACTTTTTGAAAATTTAATGCTGCAAAATTAAATTTTCACTTGACTTCTTAGACACTAAAAATTTTCACCCTTTGCACCAATTGTAGTTAAAGCAGTGAGAGCGAATGCACACAGTAAGTTCATTTGGTCTCACACTCATGACGAAATTCATTAAAAAGAACCATTTCAGATGAAAGTGTTTTTTTTTTTAAATTTTAATCATTATCTCAAAAATACTTTTTCCCACACTGTTAATACGCTTTAACGTGTGCAATTCTAAGTAGATTTAAGAGTAGATTTAAGTAGCTTTTGCTAGTTCTAAGTAGCTTTAAAAAGTAGTGGCACCAGAATTTACATTCTGGGAGGTGAGAGTTTGTTCGTAATAGATCTAATATGGATATAAACTGCCACTTAAGAATTGGCTACATGTGTTTGAACCAAAGGTTCTAGCGGGTTTAACCCTCAAAATCCCCTTGTAGTTGGCAGTTTTTTTTTTTTTTTTTTTTTTTTTTTTTAACAGACACCATTTTCAGGTTTTGATTTTAGCCCCACTTACATACCTTTAGCTAATACTGTATTAAAAGGGAAAAACTTGAAAAGGGATCAACATAAAAAAGAATAAGGTATAAATCTGAAATAGTTTTTTAAAAATAAAATGCCTTTATCAGTGCAATACTTAATAAACACACTGTACTGCAAATAGATAATAAAATGTTTAGAATTCTATGTAATTTGTAAAATTGCAAAAAATCATATTCCGTTCACGTAAACAGAAATACAATACTTGAATGTTAAGAAGCATGTGTACATTATTCAACAAACCTTAATACTCTTATTTTTAAGAAGAATCGCTTAACATTAAGAAAACCAAACAGTTGCTGTAGAGTATGGCGATATTCTCTTTTTTGAATGAATTAATAAGTACGGTTTTGTTTTTAAACAAATATTTATTATTACTTGGCTAGTATTAAATTTCTGATGTCTCAAACACATGGGAAAAATACAATTTATAATTTTTTATTAGATAATTTTTTAATAACTTTTGTACTTAAGGGACACATATGTCCCATGACACTTACAGGGTAAAGCGTTTGGAAACTTAGATGGAAGGATACTAATAGACAAAACGAAATTAACCAACAAAGTAGGGTTAGAAACGCAAGTAGAGAGCGCTAGAGGGCGATGTTGTAGAGTTTATTGAAAACTCCGAGCTAAAAATTCGATTTCCGACATTTTACTCGGATTATAATTTAAAAAAAATTGAGTGATTCTGAGTTAGCAGCAGTGTGTTCATTATTTTCAGGGGCGGCTTGAATTAAAACTGTTGGTGAGGAGGGGGATTTCAATTTGCCAAATGAAACTCCAAATATATTTTTCCAAATGGTAAAATATGAGCACATCATTATTATATATACATATTTTAAATCGCAAGTTTGCAAGGCTGTCCCTAAATTTGCCTAATCGTCAGACAAAATTTACCAAATAAAGAAATTTTTGGGAGGCCACAGTAACCTCCCATTGAGGCGCGCCTGATCATATTAAATGGTAAACTGTAAAATGTGAAATGCTTTGTGTCTGTACAGAGAACAGTGTAACATAAGCTGTAAAAGTACATGTTCGCCTACACGTAAGTGTGTTGCATCGTTTCTTGTTAAGGTGACCTAGCTCAGACATCTTCTTGCACATTTACAATGTTAAGAGCAGAAACAAGAATAAGCTTTTACTATAAAAGAAGTATCTTAAAGTGAATGATTTTAAAAGCTTCCTTATCTTTCCGACAAAATAAACATTATATGAGGCAGTGAGAAGCAAAGGGATGCAACCAGACATTATCAAGTTTCGAGTAAAACGACTATAAATATAACGTACTAGGTAGGCTTTCATTGATTCTCCCCCCCCCCCTAAATCATGCTGTACAGCAGCACCTACCCGGGCTACTAGTACCATCTCTTGTCCCAAGACAGAGGGGGGGGGGGGGGTTCACATATCATTTGTGCTGATTATCGCAAAATTTTTAATTTTGCCACTTACATCCCTTTGCTTCTCACTGCCTCATATGAGGCAGTAAGAAGCAAAAGGATGAAAGAGGAAATGAACCCGGAAGAGGGATGAAACGCGTTTAAATATACACTCTTAATTCAAAAGAACGAAAAAATAACTCTTAAAAAGAGTGAAATGCATTGCGGGTGCATTCATTCTTTCTGAGTGCTAGCTTTATCGAAAAAAGACGCTTTATAAAAAAAACCAAGACTAAAACTTTTCCTTATTGGCGTGAAATTCGGAAACACTCTTTTGAAGAGCGAAAAATAAAAACATTCTTTAAAAGAAGGACTCAAAAGCATTTTCATTGGTTCGATTCTGTCACGTGATTTTGTTTAGAGAGAATCTTCTATACCTCCACGTTAGGCTTAACTAACGTTGGTCGCGAATACCAAGTGGATGTCGCTATCTGAATGTCTTCATTTAATGAATTAAAACACTATTTGTTGCCGAATGAGGATTCTGAAGGAAATGCACAAAAACTGAATGGTAAGTGCGAAGAATTTTCTTTTTTATTAAAACTTGTAACTGTTAATATTTCTTGAACTGCTATATCGTTACAAATCACCCACGTGCAATGTTACGGCGAACGTTTTGTAACTTTTTCTTCCAAATTAATGAAACTGTTATCAACAATTTTATTTCGGTCATCGAATAAAAAATATGACATTTGAAACAGTCGTTAGCATCTTTGGTGTGTGTGCACTGTATATATATTTTAGGCAGGTGTTACAGACCCGACCATGCGCAAATCTATAGGTCGGATACCGAATCCGCTCCCGATGGTCGGAGCTCCAACCACTGCGTATCTATATATATAATTCTCTTACGTGCCGGCAAATGAAGGGGTGAATTTCTAAACCTCTGTTGGCAACACTTCGCCGATAAATCATGTAAACAAACTTCTACGTTGTTTTGAAATCTTGAATCACAGAATACTCAACGAACTTTTTTTTTTTTTGAGATGAGTTTGAGTCGGGCTGTGGCCCATTTCAACCTTAATCAGCAAAGAAAAGCTCAAAGAAGGCAGGAAACCGTTCTTGAATCCAATTTAAGACGAGCCATTTCCAGAGTTGTATTCTCTGATTCGCTGCCGATAATTTTTAGCGGCTGGGGAATTTTCAGTCAGCAGTTCCTTCAACAGATCAGGTGCGTCACACAATGCCGGTAACCGCACCTTTCCGTCATGGCAACATTTAGTATATTTATTTGCAGTATTACGCTCTTTCTGCCAATAAAGAGCACCACAAAATTCGCATTCTTCACACATTGCTCCACAATCATGTTCATCGGCAATGTTGTTTTGAACGCGTAGGCGCTTTGAGCGTCGTCTATTCTCTGCTTCAGTACGACAGTTCAGTTCAAAATGAATAACCGAGAAAGAATTTACTTTATTCCTTTTATTCTCAGCTGAAAGGTTTCGCCAAATTTGTTTAGGGTTATAGTAGTTTTAGTATTGTGCAAGCAAAGTAGCCTTGGCGAGTTTTCGCGTTTTTAGTTAAACCATTTTTTGTTCGTGACGTGGCAAGGATTCAGAATAACAACAAGAAGGACAAACGTTTGAGAAAATATGTTTGGTGCTCTCTGAGCCTGTTTTTAGTCATGGCCAGCTCTATGTGGCATTATCAAGAACAAGATCTTTTGAAGCAGTGTCAGTTGTGGCTCCCAAACGGGACATTTTTAATTGTGTATATGAGGAAGTTTTCTCAGATTAGAATATATAAGAGTGTAAATATGTAAATATATAAGAGTGTAAATAATGTAAATACATCCCTCGGGGGAGCCTGTAACCCCTAGAGGGCGCGTCCCCAGGTGGCGGATAGGGGAATGCCTTCATTGGTTTTCCAATGGGTGGTAGAAGGGAAATAAAATACCTTCCGCGGACCAACAGGTAGAAGTGCAATCTCTCCAAAGCAATGACAGACACTTTTGTATCTATAATGGTAAAGTTGTGCACATTGCCAAGGCAGTCATCTTACATACAGCAAAGTTAAACTGTCGAAAATCTGGCTAAAGCAGACAAATTAACATTATGAACGTAATTTTCATATTGGTTAAATGGATGGTGACCTAAATGCAATTACCAACTTTAATTTTTACGGAAAATTTTAGCTAGGCTAATGTATTGGCATACAGCGAGCGAGCGAAGCGAGCATGGATCGCGAAGCGATCCACAGGGAACTGCGTAAGCAGTTCCGGGGGTTGGCGAGCGATAGCGAGCAGGGGGCGATAGCCCCCTAGTATTTTAAATTAATCAAACATTGTTTTTGTGTATAATAAACTTTAAAGAGTATCATAAACTTTGTATAATACACTCATTCATATGTATAATGGACCATTCATTAATTCAGGGTCCTGAGGGGGAGGGGGGGGAATTCTCTACATACCCTTGCTTGGAGAGGGGGGTTGGTGGATCCATTCTTACGTAATATTTTCCAAGCCGATATTTTATATTAGAAATCCGCGGTCAAGTGGTTTGGCAAATATTATATTTCATTTGCTTCAGGAAGGTAAAAGTATGTATTATAGGAAGAGCTGTTTTTTACTAGTGTTTCAAAGAATGAAACGTGTAAAATATAATAAAAGAATCGCACTGTGTTTTGCATGTGTTATTTTTAATTATTATCGCATCATATACAAAAATTATTTGTCGAAAAACATTCGGTCTAGATTCCTTACAGTAAACATTTCTTTACTCAAAAATGTTTTTGAAAAAATTAAAAAAAAAAAAAAAAAGATAGTTAATTTAAGAACAATCCCAGTGATGTAATATTTGTTATTATTGTGAAGAAAAAAAATCTTACGTAAGATGGGGGGGGGGAGTCTTACATACCCTTACATAGGGGGAAGGGAAGGTCAAAAATTGCCAAAATTGTCCTTACGTAATTAATGAATGGCCTCGAAGAAACAAAATTGAATTCAAACGTTTCTTGTCACAATTTATGAGTGACTTTTTAAATTAATTTGAACTGATGCAACTTTTAAAACATTATTAATGTTAAAAGGCATACCGAAAATATCAATATAGAGTTTCAAAATTTTAAATCTATTTATTTGGAACTGTGTTGGTTTTTTAGTTTTATTTTAATCTTTAGATTCGGAAATGTACGTAATATTGCACGTGGGTGATTTGTAACGATATACGAGTAGTTCAAGAAATATTACCAGTTAAAGTTTTAATAAAAAAGAAAATTCTTCGCACTTACCATACAGTTCTTGTGCATCCTCTTCGGAAACACTAAAAACATTTTTTTTTCATTTTTTAAAGTGAAAAACTAATTTTTTTTTTCAAATGACATAAGTTTTAAAAACAGTTTTAAATTCAAATACACAGCATAAGCACATGAAAACACGTTTAAAAAACAATTTCACCAAAGGAGAGTGAAATGATTTTACCTATTTTATTCTAAAAAAAGAGTGAAATAGCGGCTTTCCAAAACGGAAAGCAACCACTCATTTAGGATATTAATTTAGTCTTAAAAAGAATGAAAAACACTTATCAAAAGGGAGTGAAATTAGCTTATCCAAAAGGAGTGAAAATAACCGCTCCGCAAAAGGAATGAAATTCACTCCTATAAGGAAAGTGCGTTTTCGACACTGGAAAGGAGTGAAAATTTACTCAGTCTGAGTTAAAATCGCTGGAATTTTTTAAGAGAGTAAAATCCTAGGTAGGCTTTCATTGATTTTTTTTTTCTTCTAAATCATGCTGCTTAGCAGCACCTGCCAGGGCTACTAGCACTATCTCTTGCCCCAAGACAGAGGAGAGGTTCACCTACCATTTGTCCTAGTTATCTCCAAATTTTTAATTTTGTCACTTACATCCCTTGGCTTCTCACTGCCTCATATATTCTAACTAAACGAATAGCAATCTGATAAGTGCATGGCCAAGAACAATTTTCAAGCAAGTTACTAGAAGTAGCAGTTTTCATGTTGCATTTATAATACAGTTGGTTTCCTATTTAACGACTTTTAAGAGACCACAAAAAATCGTTTATAAGTAGAATGCGTCCTAAAACAGATTTTTTTTTTTTAACTACAGTGAAAGGCTGAGGACCGTGAAAAGTCGTTGTTAACTAAAGAAAGCCGTTAAATAGAGCGTCATAAAACAGAGAGCCAACTGTGGTATCACTAAAAACCTCACATTAAGGTGCTAACTTTGACCCTTGACTTACGGAAATGAATTGGAATAAAACTTGGATTCGCATCAAAAACTCAAATACTTGTTCAGAGGCTGTAAATACAGTTGGTTCTCGATTTAACGACTTTCAAAACACCCCAAAAAATCTTTCGTTAGTAGAATGCGTCCTTAAACAGAATTTTTCTAAAACTACAGTGGAGTGCTCAGGACCGTGAGAAGTCGTTGTTAACTAAAGAAATTCGTTAAATAGAGCGTCGTTAAATAGACAGCCAACTGTACTGCATTTTCAGTGCAAAATAATAAAGAGCTGTATTAAAAAATGCACAAAACTTGTATATTATTATTATTATTTCTTCTACCATATTTCACATTAAAACACAAAGAAAATACAATTCATGCACAAAAATGTTTCTACCTTATTTAATTATATAGCTTGCTTTCAACTTGACTATTTACAAAAACTGTTCATCTACTAATTCTCTCTTTAATAAAACCTTAAGAAAAATTAAGCTTTCTATTTAAACATATCCTTTGAGCAATCTGAAGACATAGGTTTGATTTCAATTGCTAATAAAGCTGCATATAAATTAGCTACGAAGAATACAAATTATTATTGATTTAACAATAATTCCTTCAGATTTCAGTACAACTAAGCGTATTTAAAGGGAATTTTCTGGAATCTATTCGCAATTATTTGAATCATTTTAACTTAAGGCTTTGTTTAGAATATTTAATTTTTATTATCAGGTTATCATTAGTTTACTGCAAATCCATTCCCTTGATGAAGATAGCATAATTTTAATGCTAAAAATTATCGTACATATTTTGATAGTATCGATTATAAACTGTTATTAGATTGAAGCAACTAAAGCTTGCATTTACATAGTTGAAATGATTGATATCGTATTAGTTTGAAAGTTCCTGAATTAATATATTCTTTTCTTTCTAATGAGGCTGCATCTAATGCACTATCATTTGTTCACGTAGTGCGATTTCCCGATATAGTATAAATTCTTTTATGTAGTACCACTATAGGGCGGATGCCATTACCACTAGAAATTATACGCTTAGTTTTCCCACCTGGGCTATATTTGATGCGAAACTGCACGAGGAATTTAATTATGTCAAGAGCACTCCAAGCCAAACGAGTACTCGAAGAATCTTTTACATGTAGCATAATCACACGAAAAGGACGCTGTTGATTTTCTGAATCTTAAAAATACACTGAGTGGATCCAGGTTCGAATCTGCGCACTTTGGGCGTAAGAAATTAGCGTCCAACCACTATACCACTCTGTCAGAATCAATATAACACTTATTTATTAGTAATGAGACCATTGCTTCGTGGATAAATTAGAAAAAAATATCCAGGAATCTAACGACGCATTCAGCATTATTATTTTAAAGATTTCTGAATGCGGAACATTGAAGAAACATTCTAATATTGAAAAGCGTAATGACATTTCATATGTTTAATAATGTTTTAATACCATATTCCTCAATAAGATTATAAGACCTTTTAAGATTTTTATAGAACTGAAATATAATTACAATGTCGAGATAACTGATTTGTTTTTAATTATTTTTAAGATTACCCTAGAAGCACCATAAATGACTTTAACGCCAACAGTGGTATTAAATGTTATTGTGGGGTCAAAAGCATGGAGCGAATTTCGTGCTTGAATTTAAAAAAAATAATAAGGTGTGTATATGTTTCTTTTTTTAAAGAAAAGACATTGAAAATATTTATGTAACACAATTCAAAGATTAAGTTCGTATGAGCTGCGTTTGTGGTACGAAAAACATGCAGCCAAAATTCAATTCCACGTCAAGTGTTTGCAGCATTTGAGCAGTAATTTTGCCAATGACTTGAATGATTCTTTGTTAACTGAGTGTATGCAACTCCAGTTTAGGGTATCGATAAGACAAAACTGATTTGTTTTCATAGAACCATAAAACGCTTATTGCTTTTTCCTGTACAGTAGCAATTGGCAGACTGAATCAATTAGTAAATTTTCCGGAGAAATGTTCTCGCGCCATAGATTGGCCTATGTGAAAGTTTTATAATGTGAAAAAGTGTCGTTTATAACTGTTTTATGTTGTTTTTCTAACAAAAAAGAAGCACGCACTGTTAAAAATTCAGGAAGATACAATACCGAAACAGTTTACAATAAATAGTACCAGAAAAGTAAGCGAATCCAGCGCTAATTGGTTGCTCTGACCATTTGACGAAATGATGCTTACTGTTACCGCGATAGCTTTGCAGTAAATAATACCGGAAAAGAAAGCGATCGCCTCAACACATTTTCTTCTTTGGAGGTAAAATTCAAGCGCATGATTTTAACTTTCCTGTCTATTGAAAGGTCAGATTTATTCATTTAAGATGCAATTTCTTCGAATTTTTAAATCAGAAAGAACGTTTTTAGACAGTTTAACGAAAAAAAAGTTAGGATTAGCGCTGCTCTTTTATTTTTTGAGGATGTTTTGCGCTCTTTTTACGGTTTATTTATTTATTTATTGTTATGCGTTTTTGACGGATAAAGAGCAGGTTTTTCGACGTTTTTGTTATTCTAGGCTTTTCACATTCTTTCCTGCTTTCTTTCATTTTCTTAATATTTTTGACAACTGCCTCCAATTTTATTTAATGTTTTACATTTTTGGGCAATTTGGTCGCATTGATTTTTACTTCCTTTTACAAAATAGGAAGTATTGTATTCGCGAAAAAATTTTCACTCAAAAATCGGCCTTAATTTCCATTTTGCTCACCCCCGAATGAATGTTGAGTTTATTTTTCAACCCGACCACACGTGAATATATGTTTAGGACCTTACAAACAACCGAAATATCCATTTTGACGATCTCCGAGTTAATTACAACGACTTTTCTCGTGACGTCTGTATGTACGTGCGTATGTGTGTATGTATGTCGCATAACTCAAGAACAGAATGTCCTAGAAAGTTGAAATTTGGTACTTAGACTCCTAGTGGGGTCTAGTTGTGTACCTCCCTTTTTGGTTCCATTCGGATGCAGCAAAGGGGGTCTTTTGCCCCTTTTTGGGGGGAAATCATTGTTAATTTTGATGTAAACTCAAGTGGTGTTATAATTTGACGGACACTTGGCGATATATCGCCAGTCTTTTGGTCGCCAAGTTTTGTTGCCAACTTGGCGACAAATTTGGCGATTTTTTTTAAAAATCTGGTTTCCATTTGGCCGCTGTTGGTGATATTTAGAAAGTAAACTATTGAATCACATTAAAACTACCAATAATGAGAAAATTACATTAAAATGGAGTAAAAGGAAGTCATGTGATGCACACATCAGCACCTGACGCAATGTTCCGTAGTCTGCATCCAAACTGTATGAAATCACACTTCTGTTGCCCCCTTCCTTCCCCCTTGCCACCAACCGTCACAATTTTACACCTCCCCCCACACACACATTAGCGCAGCCAGAAATACCTTCTGGAGGGGTTTTTTGATGAAAAATATCTTCTGGAGGGGGGGGGGGTGATGAAAAATACCTTCTGGAGCGGGGTTTTGATCAAAAATACTCTCTGGAGAAAGGTTTATTTTGATGAAAAAATTTGTCCTAGAGACAGTTTTTTGATTAAAAATACCTACTGAAGGGTATTTCTTGATCAAATCAGCCCTTTCATATGCATAAACTACAGTATTAGAATTTGCATTTATGTTAAAATAATAAATACCAATGGCTCTGGCGGGTGTTTTCACCCCTCTCTATTCGCTGCGCCACTGCCCCCTCATACTGTGACATCATTTACGGACAACCCCTTAATACTGTCACCGGTTCGAAACGGTAAACCGACATTATCGCATTCGACGACATCAAGGGCAACGAAGTTAAACGAATGCTCCTGTACGCATCCTGAGATTTCGTCACCGTCACGGTATCGGTAACGTCAGCATAAGGCTTCTTTTTTTTTTTAACGACGGCCCTGGGTTATCGTTAATTAACTTAATAAATATTTAATATACAGCCTGAGTAAAAACTTTAATGCCAGTAAAAAAATTTGAGAAAACGGAAAAATGAAATTTAAAGGATTTTAATATTATTGAGTAATTAATTATTAATGTTCATTTGTAAGAAATAACGCAATAGACAGGTTTTGTGAAGTATGCAACTACCAGAAAAACAGTGATATATTCAAAGTTAGTATTTCAGCCTGAGTAAAAACTTTAAGGACGATAGTATTTTTTAAAAGCTACATGTACATTTACTGTAATAAATATCACAGCAGTTAATAAGAATGTGGAAAACTTTCAGCTTGTAACTTTTTCATTAATTTCTTCGAAGTTTTGGCGCTCTTTGTGAAGATGTCGAATGGTAAGAAGTTATCTGGTCATGAATGAGGGCAGACTGAAACTTTTTCTTCAGCGGAGATGAGTAGTTGTACTTTTGCGAAAAAATAAGAAGATCGAAGATTGCAGTCAATATTTTTTTAAGATTGAAGGACAATTATTATGAAAGGAACACTGGTGGAAGACCTAGAGCTTTGTCCTCAAGTTATGAAAGAAGAGTATGCAAACTTTCATCAACTTGAAAGTACTCAACCATGAAACTTATTCAGACGACAGGCTTAAATGTTTGTCAAAATTCTATACATAACACAATTAGAAGGTGTGAAAGTTTTATTCATGCAGTAAAATTGGCTAAGTCCCATTTATTGAATCGGCACAAAATAAAGCGTTTGAACTTTAGCCAGAAAGTCATGACCTAGGATAACCAATGGATAAAAATAATTTTTTCTGATGAAAATAAGCTGAATTTGAAAGAATCAGATAGATGGAAGTACTATTGGCATGATTTACAAAGAGTAAAAAAAATATTTTTAAAGCGTCAATAGATGGAGGCTCTGTCATAACTTGGGGGTGCTTTATTTACAATGGTATGGGCCCAGTTGAGTTTCAGGTGAAATGAATTCAGAAGCAGAACAAAATGTCTTCGCAAGTCATCTTTTACTTAATGCTGAGTTTATTGCTGGAAAATATGGGAAATATCAGCAAGACAATGCATCTATCCATTCGAGTAACAGTACAAAAAATTGTTTCCAAGTAAACAATGTTGAAACTTTGGAAACGGCCAGCTAAGTCTTCAGATCTCAAACCAATCGAGATCTTATTGGGCGACATAGCAAGACGAGTTTATGCAAATAGGAGACATTTTACTTCATCAATAGAGCTGGAATTTACTGTCGAAGATGAATGGTATAAAATAGATCCCGAACTTTGTCAAAAACGTGTTTCACTTATGAAAACAAGAATATTTCAAGTAATTCGAAGAAGTTGCTCCTACACAAGCTTCTAAATGTTTCTAATATTTTCTTCCTGTGCTTTTTTCTATGCTGGCCTTAAAGATTTTACTCAGACTCAAATGCTGATCCGTAACATTTTCTGATAATGAAATAATTACGAATGATTTTTTTTTTGTCCTCTTGACTTGTATTTAATGTTAATAATTATCAATCAAATTATGTTTTGATCCTCAGTTAAATGTGTGTCCAATTTCTCAAAAAAGTTTACTGGCCTTAAAGTTTTTACTCAGACTGTAGCTCGAATGTGTTTTATTCAAAGCCATGAACACACACTTAAAATTTTGAATATCAGAACTAAATACACGCAAGTGCTTCTCCTTCACAGCATTAAAACTTAAGCTCTTTTTAAATGCGCTTATTTAATATCAGTGTCACAAAAGATAAATGTCAGCTAGATAGTTAATTACAAAGCACTGTTAAAGTAAAAATGACTGATTGTTTAATAATTTGAACACAAATCACCAAATACGATCGAATATAAAGTGTACGAAGAAATTAACTACTTGTTGGATGTTAATGGCACTTTAAGAACTTTTCTCATAAAATAAAAGATAATTTTTGAGTAAGATACTAAGAAATACTTGTGAAACATGTAATGTAAAATTAGGTTATATTTTTAAGCATCCGAAAAAAAAAAAAAAATCTGCGAAGAAAAGTAGTAATGACAAAATCAATGGTTAAAGTTAGATAATGGCAGAAATTTTTGAACTACGAGCAGTTTTAACGAGAAATGTTGGCACAGATTAAAGTTTTTTTATTCTCTACCGTGTAGAAAAGTGCATTTTCAAGTCAGCAATTAACCCAGTTATGTCAATAATCGAAATGGAGACTTAATGAGTTAATACTAGCTAGTAACATTAATATAATCTAAAGATAGTTAAAATACCGCTGAAAAGTACAGTATTTGTTGAATAGTGTCTAATAACCAATGCATCTTTATTGTTATCTTTAGGAAATAAAAGTTATTTGTTCACCTATATATATCAGTAATCAGTGCTTGTTTGGAGTATGTGCCGATAACTCTTAGAATATTAAAACCGCTGTAAATTTTCGTTTTCTAGATTTTACTCGAAAAGTTATTGAAAATTAGTATTTTATAGCTAAATGCTGATGTGCTCGCATAAATTGTCTTGTTTAATTACGCAAACACGTTGAAAATTAAATTTATAATTTAAATTGTAACAATTTTTTTAATTTCTAAAACTAAAGCTTCTGTATAGTTTTAATTCAGAAATAGATAAGTCTTGAGTCGAAACTAACTTTTTAAAATGAATTTTCAATTCTTAACTTTTTAAAGTGCTGAATCAATCCCTTAATACCCGCTTAGCTTTCAAGGAAGGTCTAAATGAAAATAAGCTTTTCAGCTTTTAGTAGATAATAATCTTCTTAGAAAGTTATGTCAGCTTTGCGTCAAGGAAACCTTCACCCGAAGAAATTTCTGTAAATTTACATAATGTTTACGTAAGAGTTTTAGGTTTTAAGCTGGTCGCTGAATTCTGGACTGCAGAATAACTCCCAACTTATTATAAAACCTTTCAAACTCATTTTAACTAAATGCATATTTTTATGTACATAGTACACTGCTTGACAATTGCTAAGGAACAATTACGTTTTTTGGAATAGTTAAGAATACATAATGATTAGAGAAACAGAACGAAATATATAGTTAGTAGGGAGGATGTGCCCTTATTATAAGTACAAAATAATACAGATATTACTGCATCAATGAAGTAAAATCTTAAAATAAAAAATAATCCTACTTAGATGATTTTCATACAACCATAAGAAAATGATCTAGATTAGAATGATGGAGAAATGAGTACTTTAAAATGATGAATGATTACCAGGGACACTAAAGCACAATTTACATCTGTTTTCCATACTCCCCACTAATCATTGAGGAGTGCTTGGGGGATTTTTTCCTACTCCTCTCTCAATGCGGATTTGAGTTCTTGTACTGTTCTGGGAGGGACGGTTCTTCGCGCAACACGTCTGCCAAGAGCCTCCCATGCAAGTTCAATTGGATTTAAGTCGGGAAAGTAAGCATGACACTGCATACAGAGAATGTTTTCACTTTGTAGTGTTTCTGACACTTCAATGCTCCAGTGTGTACGTGTATCGTCGTCCGTAAAGAGAAAGCTCCCCTAAAAAGACGAACATGGTCCAGCATAACATTTCTGAAATACATTTGCGACGTATCGCTTTCTTATTCAAAAATGTGAAGCGGTGTTCTGCCATTGTGCATGATGCCTGCCCACACCATGACGCCTGGGCCGTACCGATCACGTTCGCAAACAAATTTTTGTGCATCACGTGTTCCACGCTCTCTCCACAGTAGTTGGTGACCAGAATCACTTGTCACACTGAAACGAGATTCGTCAGAGAACATCACTCTAGACCAATTTTGGCGATCCCGCCAACATGTTCCTTATACAAGCATAATCTCACTCGACGATAACGTGGTTAAAATTGGATGAACGTACGGGCTTCCGTGCATACAAACCGACATTATTTACTCGCCGTGAGATGGTTCTTGCAGAAACATGCGTACCGGTAGTGCTTGTTAGATTTGCAGCTATCCGTCCAGGAGTGAAATTTCTGTTCCTTTTTGCCACGTGGGCTACATAGCGATCCTCTGAAGGTGTGGTGCTCCTACCACGACCCCCGGCATGCTTTTGCAAAACATTTCCACCTTTAGCGGCCTTCTTTAATCGGGATATGGCACTTTTTGATACACCCATTGCAGCAACCACAGTGGTGACACTTTGAACTGCGTCTTGAACTTCTAGTCGTCCAACCGCTCGTTCACGATCGTTGATACTCAAATGATGTCTTGCTGACATTTTACTCTTAAGTATTTCAAGAACCAAACAGAATTTCAGAGAAAAACCTTTTTTAACATTCAGCACTATTTTTGTTAAAAACCAAACAGCGTGAATTTTCGTACGAATCTTGAGCGTGTATGCACTGTCTTTTATACAGATAACGAGTCTTGGTCTACCGCGCCATTTGAACTTGAATTTATTTCCATTGGCCTGGTAGTCGAGGTACAAATTTGCATAAATCACTTGTTCCTTAGCAATTGTCAAGCAGTGTAGTTGGATAATTATTATAAGCATTATCAAACAAATTTCAAGTTGTTTTAACTTTGTTCTTGGAATTCGTGTTTTGTAATATAACTAAATAACTTGATTTAGTGTGCTATGCAACTTTTTTTCTTTTTTTTAATTTTATGACTTTAGCAGTGATGGCGGTAATGAAAGGTTTTTTCTCCTTTTAAAAATCACGAGAAAAAATGTGACCGTTTGTGAATTTAGCTCTATATTAAATTTTCGAAATATTGATTACACACACACACACATATATATATATATATATATATATATATATATATATATATATATATATATATATATATATATATATATATATATATATATATATATATCTTACACTTGCTTTCACCTCATTTTTTGCTGTGCAAAAAACAGCTAACAGTTTGAAAGTCAATGTTTTACACCAGTTGTATTTTCTAAAAAAATTATGTTTTCATTTATACATAAAATGGAAAATTTGTGGAGTATTTTTTATTAGATTTTGAAGAATTTTTAATCAATGTACTTATTTTCCTTGAATGAGAAAAAGCCTAACCAATGCTTTAATCTTCAACTAAAGTAGATTTCAAATTACAGAATAATCCCGTTTCAAAGGGGCCGCAAATTCTGTTTGTTGTGACAGGGATTTCGTTGTATTGAAATTCAAACAATGTACTGGCAAGTAATGCGAGACTAAAATTCATTTCGCTGAAACAGGTATTTCGATGTATTGGTATTCGTTGTAACGGGATTTCACTAGAATTTCGTCGAATTTATTTTTTAAAAAAACACAAATCATATTTTATTTCTATAAATTTCATTTTCGATTTGCATATTTAAGAGACAACTAAGGCACAAATGTCAAAAACAAGCAAACTTCACGTTTAACATTAGATAGACAACCTAAATAATTTTTTTGTCTTCTAAAAATACAAAAAAAAAGCAATAAGAAAAAAAAAACAAAAAAAAAACAATGAACTGATGATGGATTGACTTCAACTTTCCCTTATTGTTTCAGAACATTTAAATACATAACTTATTTTTAAAATAAATGCTGCTAGTTGCTGTAAAAATAACGTGACAAGCATAAACAGTTTTACTTAATAAATCATTGCATTTAAACTGAAGAAATCTAAATATTTAGCAGATTAAGTAAAAAAACAAAACCATTAATTTTATTAAACATTTGAAAAGTTTAAGACATCAGCTTGAAACTTTGAAAAGTTTTCGAATATTCCAGAGATTTTTCGAGCGACGCACAAACACACACACATTTAACTGTGGAGTTTCTATTCGGGAACAGTTAAAGCGTAAAATAAATCTAATGCATTTTGTTTTCTTTCATCTGACGACATTTCTGATTTAATATTAATTTATTCGCTTCGGGAAATCAAAAGGTAATGAGTTAAAAGTTATCATTAAAATATTTAGAAAACATTCCCTTAAGTTAAGGGCAAATGATGATGATTATTTTATTGGACGAGAAAGATTTTAAAATGCCTTTTTATTTCTGCTAAATTAGTTTAAACACCATTACATGCCTTTTGGTTTCGTTTGACATTTCTATAGAAGGTCAAAAACACGGATTAAATAAATAAATTTAGGGTATCAGGGGTGCCCCGAAGTAAAATTGCTGGAAGGGCGAAAACTCGCAATTTTCTGAATGATGATAATTTTGTAGAATGAAACTTCAAATTTTGCTGAATGTTGATAATTTGGCCGAATCGACAGAAAAAATGACCGAATTATGATTATTCCACTGAATGGAACTCCAAATTTTTCCCAATGCTGATCATTTTGCTGAACCGTCAGACAAATTTGCCGAATGATGATATTTTTACCGAATTGTCCAACAAAATTTGCCGCATAAGGAAATTTTCGGAAGGTCATAGTGACCTCCCGTGAACACAAATTTGTGTTTGAATTTAGTTATGTACCATCTACAAAATTGAGGACAAACAGAAATAGTTTTTATGCCAATCCTTTACAATTTTTTAAAGTAAGGGTTTTTTTTTTCTTTTTTTGCAAACTTTTGTGTTCCGAAGGTACTTAAAATTACTATTTAATTCCATCGTCATTAATTACGAATATAAGGTAATAATTAGTTATTATTGCTTATTTTTTAATTTTCTCTAACGTAATAATAAAAAAATACTTGATATAAACTTTCTATGCTACTGACAATGTGGTAAATAAAAGGTTAAAATGAACTATTTGGGTGGTTCAAAGTTATATTGGTGTTTAAGGCAATTTTGGGCACGCCATAAATGAGATGCAAAATAAATTATTTTATTTAAAGTGGCCTAACTTTAAAGCAGAAGAAAAAAGTAGCAAATATTTAAATACTTGTTTAAATACTCGTTTGTACTTCACTACATCACAAGATATCTATCATTAATGATATTGCATTAAATATTACTATGTTGGAAGCGAAATGTCCACAACTTCTGAAATAGCTTTCAAAGAGGAACTTCAGAATTATGGAATGATGCAATTAGCTGTAATTAATATTGTAAGCTTTTTTTTTTCTATAGAAAAAAAAAAAAGAATAGAAAAATAACTTCATAACCTTGCCAAGTGCAAGTTTCTCCTCCCCCTCCCCGCAAGTCAAATAGACTAAGACAATTAAAAGTGGCACAAAGTTACCCTGATAAACTAATACATTTCTAGCTCTATTTGTCGTACTAGCTTATTTTCATAACATAAAAATTATTTACTTTCTATAGATGTCAGGATTTTAGATTTAACAAAACTGTATTAGCCTAGTCTAGGAGTTGGATAACTGCGTTTGTTATTATATATGTTTGCTACTCTTCAGACTTGGGACTCGATGTGTTTTGAGCCAATAGTTTTCGCATTGAGATAAAGCATTTTTTATTGAATCGGATGGAGACACGTGTACTAATGACTAAACAATATTTTTGGCCAAAAATGAAATTTATTACAATGTGTCGTCACTGAATACATAGCGCCGTTGACATAGCTACTCAGCAAGCAAATACAGTTGTATCTTCGATATAGTCAAACTCTAAACAAACCCAGGCCGCTTTTAAGATCCTTTAAAGCTTAAACGATTCAAACTGTTAAAAAGGGGTGAAGAAAACCGGTTTGCGTTGTAATAACGATTACTGGTAGTGTGCCAAAATAAGAATTTCTCCTCTTTGAATCCTAACAAAAATGTGGATCGTCAAGAATCAAGGAACAGACTATACATCGATTCTTCATTACTTGCACTTCTTTAATTTTAAAATAAAGCTGCCACCCTTTTAATTAATTCCAGTTTTACTCTGCTTAAGGCACATTCGATCGCAGAGAGTGCTTTCGCCCCTCCTGAACATACTGTATTATGTTTGGCGACATAAAGCAATTTAGTACCCGAAG
Organism: Uloborus diversus; assembly: GCF_026930045.1. Classification (NCBI taxonomy): domain Eukaryota; kingdom Metazoa; phylum Arthropoda; class Arachnida; order Araneae; family Uloboridae; genus Uloborus; species Uloborus diversus. Next base: position 88,081,952 of record NC_072740.1, on the reverse strand, counting down.
AGCGAACATATTAACTATGCCTTCAGCATAAAGAAACTCATTTATGAAAATATGAGTTTTAATGAATGAAAATAAAAACTATTTTGTTGAACTAAAGTTGTAAGGAGAAAAATAAAGTAAGCAACATATATAAGACGAATGGATTTTTTTAAATGTAGCTTAAAGGTTTATTTACTCAGAACAAAAGAGACACAGTTCTCTTATAGAAATTTTATCATCGTATAAAACAATAAAGGAATTAAAGTTCTAAATTTCTGTTATCATTGCAGTTGAAATGAAAATGAAGAATTCAACGTAAACAGCACTTGGATGGTTTATTATGGAACTAATATTTTCATTCTTTGTATACTCATATTTCTAATATATGTCTCCATTCTACTCCTCTTCACCCCCCCCCCCTCCCCGTTCTTTCTGATTAGCTCAACTATCTCAATTATTAAAGCCAGCCCCCCCCCCCCTTTTTTTGGCGAGGGAAAAATAAAAAAACGAAAAAAAGATTGAATTTGCTTCTGATAAATTCAAGTTTTAGCAGTCACCGATTGCAGCCAGGAAATTACTCTGTCCTTTTTAAATTTTAAGTTTTGCATACATTTCCGTCTATCTTTACAGATTTTTTAGTCATTCTACACACGATGTTGATGAAGTTTCACAATGAAAAAGAAAATGTATTAAAACACCTACCAACGATTTATAAACAATTTTTTTTTTTAAATCCTTATTCCATTTTTTCCCCAATACTACAACATTAGCTTGCGATATAGGTAGCGCTAACATCGAAAACTTAAAATGGCGTCGGTGCACGCAACTTTATGAGATGGAAGTGTGTTTCTGTCTAAAAAGGTATATTTTTTTAATTAACTATCTCTATCAATGAAAGACTTTTTAAACGCCATGTATATCGTACAAAAAATTCTAATGAATGGTTATAGAGTTAGTTGGGGTAAAAATGAAATATGGAGCAAATGGTAACAAACTCTATTACCACATTCGTAATGCTTTTTGAAACTAAACTGTTTGTAAGGGAAGTCTAGTTAGCATACTGAAGTGATTCTGATAGATCCACGCGTTTCTCAATAATTGCATAGTCGTCATTATTGTTTGAAGATGAAAAAGTGAAAAAAAAAGTTATTTCTAAAAGTTAAGTGATCTTTTATTTTCCTCTCTAACACATCTACAAATGCGAAGTTAACTGCTTCAAATACGTTACAAAATACCAGACAGTTTGGTTATCACATCCAGAGACTGCAGTTTCGTTCTTATCTCATCATTTCTTAACAGAACTCATCAATCAGGATTAGTGAATAACCGAGCCGGAGGCAGATGTCATCTCAAGAGAGCTAAGAGTGCCAACAAACTGCAAGATACAGTAAATTTATCTCACCAGCCAGTGCAATTTATCACATCCAGAGACTGCAGTTTCGTTCTTTTTAGAACTCATCAGTCGGGATTAGTGAATAACCGAGCTGGAGGCAGATTTCATCTCATTGAAGCTACGAGTACCCACAAACTGGTAGATGCAGCAAATTTATCTCACCAGAGAGTGTCCGCAGTATGGTGTGGTTCGACTCGTGAATTGAAGGCAAAGCAAGGGTATTTAGCAGTATGTTACCGCCCCTAAGCCAGGGCTAAGGCAGAACTGCAAGCAGTATTCCAGACAGCCCGGTTATCACATCCAGAGACTGCAGTTTCTTTCTTATTAGAACTCATCAGTCTGGATTAAAAATTAAAATAGTTTTACTTGACATATGGAAGGTTTCTAAAATATTTATTTGTTAATTTTCCCTTCCCCGCTATTTTTGATGCACAATTCAGGTGTTTTCATTCATCCCATAAATACGCTACTTTGGGGTAAATGTAAAGAGCTAAGTTTTTCAGTTTTCCTGTTTTTAGGAAGATGAATTTTATTTTAAAGTTTTACTGTTATGCGTATCTTACACAAATTCAGAATATAATCTTTTCTTTTTTTTTTTTTTGTGTATAACTTTTCTGTTTAAATGGTTTCAGATTACATTTGGAGGATTGAGCGGGTTGCATGCGATATACGAGCCACACATGAGGCACTGAGAAGCAAAGGGATGTATAAAACGCGTTTAAAGATAACGTCCAAGGTGGGTTTTCATTGATTTTTTTTTCCTCTAAATCACGCTGTACAGCGCACCTAAGCTACCAGAGTTACTATAGTACTAGATCTTGCCCCAAGACAGAGAAGAGGTTCACCTACGATTTGTACTGGTTATCCCCAAATTTTTAATTTTGCCGCTTACATCTCTTTGCTTCTCACTGCCTCAAATAGGGCATTGCTGGTGCAGAAGTTCTTAAAACTGCTGAACTTAAAATGTTGTGTATAATGTAATTACATCAACCTTAGTGTGAAAAGATGAGGCTTTTCCACTTACCACTTATTCTTCGGGGTAATAAAAAACTTGATTTAATTCGCTAAAAACGGGTTAAATTTTTCGTACTCAGAGAGTGAAGTCTTAGACACAATGCACAAAATTTTTATGTCTTAATTCAAAAGCTAATGAAGGATTTAAAAGGAAAAATTTAAAACCTCTGTTTGCCTGAACCCCATCTGATACTATTATATTAAAACCATAGAATTATTTTCTACACGATCAAACACTAGTTAGTTAAAAGGAGAATAAAAAAAATAGTTAAAATAGTTCTGATGCATATAATTAAACCTGCTACTTATCCTCAAATTCAACAAAATGAATTATTTCACGCGCATTGATTTAAAGTTGAAAGAAAACGCAACTTTATATGTATTACCACTTTCCAAAAATTCTGAACCTTTATTCTAATAACCATCGAATCAAGAAACTCTATTTAAGAGGAAAATTTTTAAAACTGCAACTATTGACACATTCATCTCACAAACAAGCATAACTGGCGAATATGATAAAAGATTTGTCTTTGGCATAAATAAACCGTCCTTTAGTTTCCGAGATCCAATAATAATCTTTAAAGAGATTTTTAGATAGCTGCTGAGCTTGCGACGCCTGTAGCACTGGCGAAATGTCTTTCCACGAGAAAATATCGATCTTCCAAGCCGACCTTCAAAGGCAGAGAGATTTGGAGTTAGTGTCATTTTCTAAATAACAGTTTTCTCTCAGGATAAAATCGAAACGCAACTTATAAATATTTCTGTGTAAAACTGGAGACCACAAGTCAATATATATTTTCCTGTCTACTTCAGTAACTATTTTTGGATCAACTATATCCAATTTTCAATCATTATTGATAATAGATAAATGTAAGTTTATGCAATAGAGCTTGCATTGAACGGAGCGCATGAAAGATACTCAGGGCTGTATTTAAGAGTACAAAAAAAAAAAAAAAAACAGTTGTATACAGCGTATAGTTTTCGATTTCTTTTGAAAATTATGTTTTTTCCTATGTACTTCAATAACTATTTTTCGATCAACTATATCTAATTTTCAATCATTTTTCATTGTAAACAAGTGTGAGTTAACTGATGAAAGATAATCAGTGCTGTATGGGCGAGTACACAGCGGTATACGGCGTATACCTTCTGGTTTCTTTTTAAAAAGTACATAATTTTATGTCTACGAGTGCTTCAATAACTGTTTTTGGATTAACAATATCCAATTTTTAATCATTATGATGGTAGATAAATATAAGTTTATGCAATTGAGCTTGCATTGAACGGAACAGATGAAAGATACTCAGTGATATATTAGAAGGCACCAAAATACATAAATAAATAAATAAAACAGCGGTAAACGGCATATACCTCTTAGTTTCTTTTGAAATAGCGTATACCCTCTTTTATTTAATTTAAAATTCTAGTTTAGCGATTTAAAAAAAAAAATTATGGTAACATAGCAATATAGGACAGGTATAAATGTGTATATTTTCAAATTTAATTCTCATCCTTTAATCCTCATTACGTATTATAGGTTTGTCATTCGAGGAAAGCACAAATGATTTACCCGACTTAAAAAAATCATATTTTTGCTGCACATATTACAAAAGGTAAAACATGAATGTAAAGAGTAATATACCAAGTTTTCTTTTCAGTTGCAAATGCTCAACGGGTGACCCTATTGTTACTCGCCAAACATTTAATCTGCAATCCAGTTCGTCCTATACATTTTGTAGCACCTCTCTATAAATGATTCATAATATTGCTCAATGATGTAGTATCGTGTCAAAGGCTAGTAATGTTGCACAATCTTTTCTTTGAGATGCTCTTGTAGAGTTTTCGGAATCGGTAGTTGATGAACAGTGTCTTTAGTGTAAACCCATAAAAAATAATCGTAATATGTGTGAAACGAACTGAATGGTCGATTAGATTTTTCTTGTATAGCAAGAAAGCCACACATCACACATTTGTAAATTAAAAAAAATGGTACATTTCCCTTTTCATCTGTCATTTGTTTTGATATGTGCAGTAGTTTCGGAAATATGGTTTTTTGAAATCGGGTCCATCGTTTCTACTCCCCTCTCTAGTTTATAGATGAATATGCAGGAGAATGGTTCGAGAAAATATACTTTTTTTTTTATTTCGGAATGGCGTTACCTCACAAAAGTCGAATTTAATATCCTCAATTGGGGAAAAAAATGACTTGACATCTTCAGTTCGCACATAAGGCTGAAAGTTTAAAAAAATGTTAAAAATTGAATTTTTCAAAAAATTTAAAATTATTTTTAATTTTTATTGCGCAAACAACTATAAATTATCGGTCTATAGCGTAGCTTGAACCCCAAAATTTTTTTATAGCTTTTACATAAGATCTTTAGTCGTGCATACGTAAATTTCAAAATTTATGCGATTTTAGAATGAAAAGACATTTCATCCATAAGCTCATTACTTTTTGCATTGAAAGAGGCATTCCTTGTAACGCCGAAACACGTGTCGGCAGTAATCTTCAATTTGTGCTTTTTGACGTTGTTATATCTTACTTCACCCTAATGCATCTCACCTTGCTATATGGATGTATTTTGAGAAAAGTAAGAAAAGTAAAAACTATTTGTGCCTATTTTTTACATTTCAATCATGTTACAAACCACCTTTCTTTTATAAATTAAAAATATACGATCTTAATTTATGTTCAGTATACCATCTATTTCTTTTTTTATTACATTACTGCTGATAGTAGAAAGTATTTCGGTTAAATAATTCACGATGTAATTAAATTTCTCTTCCCCTTAAAACACGAGTATAATTCAATACAGCACAGCCTTACCGGAGCAGGTAGATTAATTGAACAATTCTAAAACAGTGACTAAATTTACTACAATATTCTCTGATCGAATTAATTAGAAATTTAAAACAAGTAATGCATTAACAAGTCAAATGTTAATGCTGGAAATCTGCAAACTCTAACCTCACAGTCAGAAATATAACACTTTTTTGCTAATTTTGAATTTGTTAGAAAAACTCGGTCATTTTCAACGATTCTTTTTTTGCTGCGTCGGAAATGTTGATATCTCACGATTTTTTTATTTTTTTTTTCAATTTAACAAAAGGTTTACTCTGAACATTTTCCACGACGAAAGTTCCGAGTGTGTTTAAAATTAGAAAATTTGAAATTAGTGTGTCGCAGATTTTAAAACAATTGAATGAATTTGAGTAAATACTTTCATTAATTCATATTCAGTAATAATTTCAGCAGCATAATTCCAGCTGTAAATATTTTTATATGCGTACAAGCATTATAGCACTCGTGCTGCTATTCCAAAATTTACCAAAAAAGAGAGGCAATGAACACTAAAATAAAAAAATATCTGTCAAACTTAATATCTTTACTGTATCAATATAACGATACTCATTTTACACACTTATTTTTTCTAGTTATTCATTACCGTTTTTTTATTTTTTTATTTTTAATCATGCTAAATGTTTTTATTGCATTATTTGTTTAACTAGAAATCGCCCGTCAAGGCATGACGGGTGAAAATTGCTTCTACATTTGAACGAAGCAATTGCTTGTTTGGTAATATTTCGATAGATGAAATTTTAACCGTAATCCAGTGGATTAACCCTAAACTCCAGTAGATAGCGTTCATTGTTGACCCCTTTTTTGTTTCTTCATTCTCCTAAAATTACAATCCTACCATTAAATCAGTGACGTTACCGGATCCAGTTTAGCCATAAAGTGTTTCCCTGAATGTCAAACATTATCAAAAAATATTATCAAATTATCATGCTGTTGCACGAGTTTGATTACCAGTAAAATAGTTAAGACACCGGATCCAGTTCAGCCTCGTAAAACGAAGCACTTACCTGCATGTCAAACATTACCAAAAGATATTATCAAATTATCATGCCGTGGAGCGAGTTTCATTGTTGATGACGTCAGGAGTGTTACTCGATCATTCGCTATTATATGCATGAGGATTATTTTCGAAGATTTATAATGGGCTAGTCCACGAAAATAAAGACATTTTGTCCCGCACATTATAGATCTGTATTTAATTTTAAAACTTGTTAGAAGCAAAAAATTTTTGCCAAAGAAATCATACGTTTATGTATGGTTTCTTAGGTAAAAAACTGTGTCTATCATTTTTTTTTTAAATATTACTTTGACGCGGAACAGAGGTGTAACATGTAGGACAAAATGAGTGGGTTTCGGTGGAATATGGCCTAATATTTCTTTCTTTTTGCAACTAACACTATAAAATAATTATTAGGAAAGCAAAGTATATATTAAGCAAGTTAAATAACTGTAGGTACTTCTGAAAAGACACAGTTATAAAACCCAATCACAAAAGTGTCTTAAGTGACAAAAGTCGCTTATTAGCACGCTAAAATGCAGTTCAAATAAGGAGTTCGGATTTTGAACGATTTTGTCTGCCTGAAATGTCGCCTTCAGCGTAAAATCAAAACTCATTCACGTAAAACAAAATAAAGAAGTCAAACTTTTAACCGTGTATATTCAAATACGCGTAAAATAAACCCGCGAGAAATAAGGGACCTTCTTTGAAATAAGGGATGCTCTTTCTGAACATTTTCAGTTTTATTTATTTTTGTTACTTCGTCTATTTATTATTTATTTTGCTATTTTATTGTTTTCATTAATGAAGCGTTTTCTCTTTGTCAAAGGGGACAAATTAATTACTAACGTGTGTCATTCATCTTACAGATCGTAATCATCTTTTTAGTTTAGTTGATTGAAACATGTCCAAAATTTAACGCAAGATTTGAATGAAGTAGAAAATGCACCTTTTTTTTAACAGTATTTTTATTGAAACGAAGAACATTGGATAGAGTTACATACGAAATAGCACACTGGGTAAATGGTATTTATAGATTCCTGGAATATACGTTCTTTTTTGTCGAAGTTTACGATCATTTTGCATAAATGAGTCTGTGAGAAGCAAAGGGATATAAGTGGATATTTTCAAGTTTTGAGTAAAAAGCGTTTAAAGATAAGGCCCTAGGTAGGCTTTCATTGATTTTTTTTAAAATCGTGCTGTATCGCAGTACCTACTAGGGATACTAGTACTATTTCTCGTCCCAAAACAGGGAAGAGGTTTGCCTATCATTTGTACTGGTTATCTCCAAATTTTTAATTTTGCCACGTTTGAAGCAGTGAGAAGCACCCTTTGCTTCTCACTGCCTCAAACGCGGCTGAATTTTCTTAATATAGTGGAATATCCTCATTCAATGTGCAGGTGGATCTGGGGTTGTTGACATAGACTTTCGACTTCAATAGTTCATAGAAAGAACGCAAATGGTGTTAAATCACATGATCAAGGGGCAATTCTGATCGCGGAAACAAGAGAATACTCGATCAGGAAATGCCTTATGCAGTAATTGGATTGTTCAACTGTGAAAACGTCTTGTTCTTTCGTGCAGTGTTGCATTTTTACTCACTGTCAGCTGCCAGACTGTTTCCTTTTCTCGTTGCCAAAGCAAAATTAATTTATGTATAACTCAAATCTTGCGAGGCTTGGACACCCTTTATATTTCTTGAAAAAAGTTTTATCCAGAAAAAAGAAAGAGAGGGAAAAAAATCGTTCCAAAATTAAATAAGAAAAAGAATAAATAAGTTTATAATCGCATACAAGAAAAAATGATTTTGAAAATATAATGTAGTATGGAAGTATTAACGCCTGATTCTCGACGAAAGGATTAGATTTTATGTGCAGAGCTAAGAAACTCCTGTTTCCGATTTTCATTGGATTTTACTTAAACACCGAACATAGGACACTCAACGCATTAAACTCTAAGCCCCGCTGTACTTTAACACTAATAAATAACTTTATTTGCAATAAATGAAGAAATAACTATTAACAGCCGCTGTAGATTATAAGGGTGAAAGAAAAAAAGAGAGTTTATGACTCAGATTTGATGACTAAGGCGTCAACCTGTAAAAGAGTACTTGATTATGCAACAAAGGAAAGAAAACAAAATAACTTGTTGGAGAAAATCATAGTAAGCATCTGCGGGTTGGATGAAGATTTTCTCCTTGCATAGCTTGCTGGAGAGATCGATAAAAGGGAGAGAGAATAAAGTTTTAAAAATTTGATCAAGAAAAAGAAAGAACACCGATCAACAACCTTCCTCTCGGGAGCCTTCAAATAAAAGAATTTATCGTCTGCCTTTTTTGTAAATTATTTTGTTTCTGGACGACAAAAAGAAATAAATAATAGTTAGTACACAGAAAATAAAAGAGAGATGTGTGTATGGAAGGATGTATGTTGAAAATAGTTTGCGTGTTGTTAAGGACCATTAAAAAATAATGAACGCTTTTTTAATGGTTAGCATCGTCATCAAATTAATGAAAATCACAAGAAACACATTATTTCTTGGTGTTTTTAATTTTTGAATTGAAAGAAAATTCTCTTAATGCATGGCATTATCCTTTTTCTGCTCGTTGTTATAATAATCCATATCATTAGTTAGTACTGCCAGGGTTGTTTAGAAATAAATTTCAGATTAAAAAATTTGCAAACTTTTTTTTGTGTAACTCAAATTTGCTACATATTTTTCTTTTCTTTCTTTTTTATCTGAAATCAATGCAACTTTCTTATAAGGTGTACAAATATAAGGCAGAATAACGACGTTTTCTGATATTAAATAGAGAAAAAGTCCAAGTAGTTTCAATTCAATTCATTTTATTTCAATCGGGGCACTATTTTTTACAAATATGAATTTCACATATAAAATAAAAGAAAAAGAAATTACAAACAGAATTATATTTCACCCTGTCTATTTGAAAGTCCCTGATTGAGTAGGTGGGAGTAAAGACTGTAACAATAGCCTGACTAGCTCCCACCACTCAGAAAAGAAATTAATTTAGTTTGTCTTTATATTCATTCATTTTTCTCACATTTCAAAAGAGCCCAAAAAGCATACTTAAGCCAAAACTTCATTTTAGTACTTAATTTGCTTAATTACTTAAGATTTATAGAGCTAAATCATCATTTTAGCAATCTGTAGTGCATATAAATCTAAACTATGTAGAATATTTAAATGACAAAAGAAAACTCTTGTCAAAACTTCGCAATTTTTAGGCCTCCACGATAGACGATGCAGTCAAAGCAAGGAAAACAAATGTATAAAATTTTGAAAAAAGAAAATATCCGCGTAACTCAGCGCTTAAAACAAAATTTAATGTCAAATTTTCACCTTTTGATGCTCTTTTTAATCGAAATATAATAAAAGAATGATGTATGAATGGTAAAATAATACATAAACATTATCAATGAGATACATAATATTGTAACGGATTCGGTGCGACTTCCACTTTCTTGAAATGAAGACACAGTTCTTGATAAAAACACAGGAAATTTATTTACACTATGTACAGGAAAGATCTTCAACAACTGCTAAATTATTCATCAGCAATTAAGCAATTATCGCACAACACCGTAAACTCAACGTTTACACACGTATTTACTTCCAAATACGAAAACAACACAGCGAAATGCCTCGCTATAAACAGAGCAAAAATCTTCTCAGTTCGAAATCTGAATCGAAACTGAAACTGTTTATCCATCGCTAACGGCTTAAATACACCGAAAAGAAATTTCTCAAATATTCCACACGCTTCTGTAAAGTAGTAGACCGTTATCAATGAAAAGAAAGAAAATAGGGGTCGTATACTTTAGCCGAATGAAAAAGGGGTTGTATATTCATTACGGGAAACTATTTACAGGTTACGTTCCTACAATAATTACTATTTACAGGATTTGTAACATTGCCCCCTTCCTAAGGACTGCACGTCCCGGGCAGTACAATCCCCAGAAAGGGTGCCAAACATCTATCACATGTTCACAAATACACACATTAAATAATAACCAATAATGCATAGGAAACACAATAATAACAAGAAATATTACTAAACATTAAAAGCAAAAAAATTATCTACAACTTTTATGTTATCAACCATGGTTGTTTACGTAATACTCATGAACTATGGCCATAGTATGGGGCTAACCGATCATAATGTACAACCCTAGGTTTTGCATTAGGTGATTTTTGGATCCTCACTACGACGTCATTTAGTCGGTTAACGACTTTGTAGGGTCCATCCCAATGCGACTGCAATTTGGGTGAAAGACCTTTCCGTCGGATGGGATTCCATAACCAAACCTTGTCGCCTTCGTTGAATTCATGTCCAGTAGACCTTGTGTCGTATCGGGTCTTCATCTTCTCCGCCGCGATGTTGATTCGCTCTCGTGCGAAGTTATGAACGTCTTCCAACCGGGCCTGGAGATCCTGGATGTACTCCTCAGGCGATGAAGGCGCATCCGGAGGACGACCGAAGACGAGATCACAAGGTAGCCGAAGCTCTCGTCCGAAGAGCATCTGAGATGGGGCAAATCCGGTAGTCTCGTGGACAGCACTGCGGTAGGCCAGCAGGAACAAAGGTAGCTTCTTGTCCCAATCCTGTTGATTTCTGGATACCATAAGTGAGAGATTATTCAGGATTGTGCGGTTAAATCTCTCCACCATGCCGTCCGATTGTGGGTGTAGTGGTGTTGTCCTAGTTTTCTCAATTCCGAAAATTTGACATAGGCCCTTAAACACAGCAGAGATGAAATTCCTCCCTTGATCGGAATGAATCTGCAAAGGTGTTCCGTATCTCGAGATCCAATGTTGGACTAGAGTCTCTGCTACGGTAGTAGCCTCTTGATCTGGAATGGGATATGCTTCCGGCCATTTGGTGAAGTAGTCGATGGAAACAAGAATGTATTTGTTCCCATCAGCAGTTCTTGGTAGAGGACCCAGGATGTCGATCCCAATTCGTTCGAAAGGAGCTCCAACGTTGTACAGATGTAGCTTCCCTCTGCTTCTCTTCTTCGGTCCTTTACGAGCAGCACAGGCGTCACAAGAATGGCACCACTTCTCCACGTCATCCTTCGCCTTGCTCCAGAAGAAGCGCTCCCGAACTTTATTGAGAGTTTTCAAGACACCAAAATGTCCTCCAGTCGCACTACTATGTATTTCTTTCAGAACATCTGAAATCCTGGATCGAGGAAGTAGTAACTGCCACCTAGATGTCTTGCCGTCGTCAGATTCCCATTTCCGGTGTAGCACGCCGTTCCGTAAATGGAGTGAGTTCCATAAAGCCCAGTATCTTTTTGTTGCAGGACTGAAGATGGAAACGTCCTGCCAGCTAGGGCGTCGACTGTCACTTTCCATGAACTCTAAAATTGGTTTTAGGTCAGGGTCTTCAAGTTGATCTTTTCGAACTTGGTCATCACTCCATGGATCAGGTTCTGATGATGTTGGAGTCACTGTCACCTGATAGGCGGTAGGGCTAGTCGTTCCATACTGTTTCTCGATTCGGGAACAATAGTGGCAGTTCTCAGGACAGGGTCTCCTTGATAAAGCGTCAGCATTACCGTGAGATAACCCTTTTCGATGCTTGATCTCCATGTCACATTCCTGGAGCCGCTGTATCCATCTGGCTATCTGGCCTTCTGGATTCTTGAAGTTCAAAAGCCAAGTTAACGAGGCATGATCTGTCCGAAGCAGAAATTTTCGGCCGTAGAGGTAATGATGGAAGTGTTCTACAGCTTTCACTATGGCCAGTAACTCCTTTCTGGTGACGCAGTAATTTCGCTCCGACTTTGATAAGCATTTGCTCCAGTAAGCGATGACATGTTCATTTCCGTCAATTTCTTGGGATAAAACAGCTCCAATTCCCTCGTTGCTCGCATCAGTGTCCAGGATGAAGGATTTTTCAGGCTGAGGATAGGCGAGGATAGGCGTTGATGTTAAAGCCTCCTTCAGTCGTAGAAATGCATCTTCGCATTCTTTGGACCATTCAAACTTTTGCTTGCTCTCCGTCAGCTTATGCAAAGGTCGTGCAATGTTGGAAAAACCCTTCACAAACTTCCTGTAGTACGTGCAGAGCCCCAGGAAACTTCGCAACTGATGGATGTTTTCGGGACGACTCCAACTCCTGACCGCAGATACCTTCTCTGGATCGGTTTGTACACCCCCAGAAGAGATGATGTGACCAAGGTAGTTCACTTCCCGGCGGAACAAATTACATTTGGACGGGCTTAACTTCAGATTGGCTTCCTTAAGCTTTTGCAGCACCTTCCTAAGATTTGCCAGATGTTCTTCGAAGCTGCGTCCCACGATGATGATATCGTCTAAGTAGACCAGACAGGATTCGTAAGAGAGTCCTCTTAACACTGTCTCCATAAGACGCTCGAACGTAGCTGGTGCATTGCAGAGGCCGAAGGGCATCACTTTAAACTGCCATAAGCCTTGTCCAGTTGTAAACGCTGTCTTCTCTCGGTCCTCAGGGTGTATCTCAACCTGCCAGTAGCCGCTCTTCAAGTCCAGGGTCGAAAACCACTTGTGTCCGGAAAGAGTGTCCAAGGTATCGTCTATCCGTGGAAGAGGGTAACTGTCTTTCTTGGTGATTTCATTCAGTCGTCGGTAATCGACACAAAATCTGGTGGAGCCATCTTTCTTTCGGACCAAGACGATGGGAGAGGCCCAAGGACTGGATGACGGTTCGATTACATCATTCTCCTTCATCTCTTTCAGGAGGGTTTCAACCTCTTCCTTCTTAGCGAACGGTAGTCGTCTTGGATGCTGTTTAATAGGGGGGTGTTCTCCTGTGTAAATCCTATGCTGCGTTAAATTCGTACGGCCAACATCCTCCGATGTAGATGAAAACAGATGCTTGAAGTCGTCCACCAATTGTTCCGCAGCAGTTCTTTGATCCTTCGATAAGGGTGCACTCCCAATTAACTTCGATGTCAAGGACTCGGAAGACATAGTCTCGGGGGAATTGATTCTTCTAATGATGCAGTTTACTGGAGTACAAGTTGCCAACACTTCACCTTTTCGGATATTCCTTGGCCTTTCACTCACGTTGGCGACTCTCACAGGAATTACATCCTTAGAAAGGTCCACAAGCGTAGATGCTACCAGCACTCCTTTTAGGCTATTGCTTAGGTTAGGGTATTCAATGAGTCCAAATCGAAAACTATTGCTTTCTTCAAGGGAGCCAGGTATTAATGATTCTGACCTTGAGGGAATTGATAAATCTGTTTGGGCAATTATTTGATGAGCGGATTTGACATCACTTTCTGCAGGGAAAACGGCTATGTCTTCTCTCATCGAGTGCAGCTCATTAGTCTTGAAGTCGAGAGTGAAGTCATATTTCTTCAAAAAGTCCAATCCGAGAATGAAGGGGTCCGTGATATTAGCGACGAATGCCGTATGATGGTAGGTGGCATTCCCAAACACTATTTCCAAGTCCACTTTACCGTCAATCTCAATTTTGTCACCTGTCACAGTCTGGAGACTTACGCGTGGCGATGTCCACAGCAGTTTCAATCCAAATTCACGAGCCACATCTGTCCTAATGATTGTCACATTGGCTCCAGTGTCAACAATCAGTCTGCAGGGGTTCCCATTTACATGTGCGTAAATGAAAAGTCCATCACTGCCACTACTAGAAGAGGAAATCTGCAGAGCTTTAGTGGTGGTGATTTCCTTCCCTCGCGTAGCTTGGCGAGCCGGACAACTCCTTCGCAGGTGTCCTTCACTACCGCATTTCCAGCACTTCTGCTCTTGTTTCTTTTGGGCTGTTATGCTGCTCAAATGTCTTGTCAAGTCACCGAGTTGTCTCTCAAGTTCAGCGAGGTGGGACGACCTGGAATCAGACTCATCAGCTTCCTGAGTCCGGATTAGATGGCGATCCACACGGGTTGCTTCTTGGGCGGCCTCGTATCTCATCGCATACACAACGGCAGAATTCAGGTCTTTGACATCCGCCATCCGTAGAGCTTTCTGGGTTTCCGGATCTCGAACCCCGTCGATGTAGTAGTTGAGTGCCAGGTTGTCTCGAACATCCGCAGGGCAGTCGTAAAAAGCAAGATGAGACAGTCTCTCGATGTCCGCCGCAAGCTCTTGCAGGGTTTCCCCAGTTTTCTGGAAACGGGACTTCAACTGGAGTCGGCTGAAATCTTTCTGGCACTTCTTACCGAAGCGAAGCTCTAACGCAGATGTGAGGGCGGCGAAATCCAGGCGCTGGCTGTCCGGAAGGGTCTGGAGAATGTCCGCTGCGTCACCTCTCAGGGATGCTGCAAGATGACAGGCCTTGGTAGCAGAGTCCCATCCGTTCGCTTCCGCCACTATCATGAATTGAGTTTTGTAAACCTGCCACGAAGTTTTCCCATCAAATGTGGCAAGTTTAATGGACGGTCGAGCAACCGATGTGGGAGCGCCAAACTGTACAGAGCTGCTTTCCGCGGTCGCCAATCTCCTTTCCACGTCCTTAAAGATCTCTTCTTTAAGTAGATGAAATCTTCTATCTTCATCTTCAAATTTATTTTCTACAGCATTGAATCGGCTTTCAACGGTATTAAATTTTTCTTCAATAGCATCAACTCGATGCTCTATGTCATTAAATTTATTTTCCATCACAGTCTTTACCGAAATAAGGTCGTTTTTAATTTCTTCTTGGTTAGACGTTAAGTCCTTTTTCAGCACCGTTAAATCGCTTTCTAACTGGTCTTGATTTGCCAACATACTTGCAGTCAGATCATTTTTTAATTGTTCTTGATTAGCCGCCATATCATTT
The DNA here is from genome assembly GCF_026930045.1 of Uloborus diversus. Classification (NCBI taxonomy): domain Eukaryota; kingdom Metazoa; phylum Arthropoda; class Arachnida; order Araneae; family Uloboridae; genus Uloborus; species Uloborus diversus. The sequence continues at coordinate 88,066,917 of NC_072740.1, read as the reverse complement.
TTTAATTGTTCTTGATTAGCCGCCATATCATTTTTTAATTGTTCTTGATTAGCCGCCATATCATTTTTTAATTGTTCTTGATTAGCCGCCATATCATTTTTTAATTGTTCTTGATTTGCCGCCATATCACTCTTCACAGAGGTGATTGCGTCAAGAAGTTGTTTTAATTGTTCATCCATTGCGCGAGTAATCACCATAAAAATAAAGTCCTAATTCAAAAAAAAGTCTTTATGAAAAAATGTCCAAAGTCACTTACTCCAAGAAAGTCCAGAAGAAGCCCCACGTTGGGCGCCAAATTGTAACGGATTCGGTGCGACTTCCACTTTCTTGAAATGAAGACACAGTTCTTGATAAAAACACAGGAAATTTATTTACACTATGTACAGGAAAGATCTTCAACAACTGCTAAATTATTCATCAGCAATTAAGCAATTATCACACAACACCGTAAACTCAACGTTTACACACGTATTTACTTCCAAATACGAAAACAACACAGCGAAATGCCTCGCTATAAACAGAGCAAAAATCTTCTCAGTTCGAAATCTGAATCGAAACTGAAACTGTTTATCCATCGCTAACGGCTTAAATACACCGAAAAGAAATTTCTCAAATATTCCACACGCTTCTGTAAAGTAGTAGACCGTTATCAATGAAAAGAAAGAAAATAGGGGTCGTATACTTTAGCCGAATGAAAAAGGGGTTGTATATTCATTACGGGAAACTATTTACAGGTTACGTTCCTACAATAATTACTATTTACAGGATTTGTAACAATATTAAAAGAACAGTTTCATTATTTGGATACGTATTGTAAAAAATAAGGAATACATTAGGATTTGAAAAAAACTCCAGAGCTTGTCTTTTTGCTAGAGGCTTTTACTTAAAGTGATTTTTTTTTTAAGAAACTGCACTCTTAAATGCATTAAACCAGGAGAAATAATGTCAACAATGGAACACATGATTTTATTAAAGCCTATTTGTCCTATTTGTTTAAATCTTCTCAGTGATACATTACGCATAGTATTACACGATCTGTAACTTTTTTTTATCTTTTAGCAAAATATATATTGGTTATTTGATTTTTAGAATTGTGCAATGTACATCAGATTTGTGATTCATTTGTATCTAATGCAAAATACTTTCTATGCTTAGAATACTTGACTTTAATTTCACTATTTATATATTTGTTGTTGAAAGCTAAAATTAGTAAAATGATTTCCAAGATTTAAAAAAAAAAAAAAAAAACCAAGAATTAAATTATGTCTTAACTCTCACAGTAAATTGTTTCCTTGACTATTCATTCGTACTAAGGTCTATTTATTAAATTCGTGGCACATTTTTTAGTTTAAGATTTTCAAACAATATTTCCCCTATAGAAAGCTCTACTTAAGAGGGAATGAAGTTGCAAGATTTTACTTCTAATGATATAATTAATCATCTAGTAATTAGGTAATAGTATGAATATTAAACATTCATTAACAATAAATTCATTAAATATTCACGACTTTCCAAAAATAAAATGGTTTTTCTTTAAAATAGTGCTTAAACCAAATAATTCCGGTTTAAACAAAAAAAAAGTTTTTTGGGGGGTTTCTTTCCTTGAAAAAGACTTTTTTTTTAACAAACCTTGACTACTGTTATTTTCTAATGATAATAGTGATAAATTGTTAAAAACAACAACGACAATAGCAAGTGATGTAAACCGACAATAACATAAGAGAGCCATTGGAAGGTAAAGGGCAGCATCTGCAAATCTTTCATTTATTTTGCATTTTTGTCATCTATTGTACTTGAACTTTATTGTAAAAGCTTGCTTATTTGGTTTCCGATAAAAATAAACTACGAACAAAACTTCAAATCCCAGCATTTCCCTATGGTTAATATGGAACACAAAACGCGTGACTTCAGATGTTTTAAAAGCTCATTTCCGCAGTACATACTTACCTTTACCTTCCCACGGCAGTAATCTTGACGGTAAAGGTTTTTTGAAAGATATTTTCAGGAAGGAGGATGGGTGTATCCAGATTTACTTCGGTACCCTGGGGGATACTGAAGTAAAACAAATAAGCAGCTTTGACAAACCCGTTTAGGTTTTTTTTTTTTTTTTTGAAATTTATGAACACATTCGCCGCAAACATAGCAAAACTGTCTGAAGTTTCCAAACTGCTCATTGCTAAAAACTTCTATAAACAGTTTTAATACGATGACATTAATGATATGATCAAAATTAACGTACATATATGCCTGTAATGTACGTTAATTATGATCCATAAAAGCTCATTGCTAAAAACTTCTATATACACATTCTTAATACGATATGCATTACAATACAATTGGCTCTCTGTTTAACGCGCTCTATTTATCGACTTTCTCTATTTAAAGACGACTTTTCATGGTCGAAGATCCTCCACTGTAGTTTTAGAAGCATTCTATTTAAGGATGCATTCTACTTAAGGACAATTTTTCGTGGTCCTTTGAAAGTCTTCAAACAGAGAGTCGACTGTATGATCATAATCAAAGCTCAGTGGCAGCGCTTCGCACATCTAAACCGGGTAGGCACGGTTTACTCAGCCATTCACCCCTTCAGTGGATCGATGGTACCAAGCGAGCTTGGAAACTAAATCCTGTGGGTTCCACTTTCGGCTGACCACATAACCGAAACATCTGCCTTGTACCCCAGAGCCCTCGGTCAGGAAAACCGAGATGGGCACAGTAGGCCTTGGCCCCCATGGGCTGTTACGTCACTGAGTTTTGGTTTGGTTATGATCACAATTAACGTGCATATGCCTGTAAAGTAAGAATATAAATAATGAAGTAGCTAGATCTGACCAAAAACAAATATCTGTGGTCTTAAAAACTGCGTCATATGAGTAATGACTTGCTGCTATCAACTTCACGGCAATAATGTACAATTTTGTTACGTAGAGTAATTATGTATTTCACGAAGTTTTTAAAGTAATTTAAATTTTTTACAATAGACGAAGGAACGATGCATTCGAGTCCCTTCAGAGATGAACTAAAACCGGAACCTATGCATACTTATAGTTTTTAAATTTAACTGTACAAGGGGAATTAACAACATTAATCGGATGTTTTACTGATTTTTTTTTTTTTTTTTTTTTTTTTTTTTTGTGTGTGTGTGTGTGTCACGCCTATATAGAACGAAAACATATTAAGATTCCTAAATCCGTTTGAAACGTATAGCTTAATGCACACGGGTTTTCTTAGATGTATTTTCGAAGCAATGTCTAGTATGAAAGCAAAAGACAAAACACATAATTTAGAATTTTAAAAGAAATTCTTTAGTAGTTTAATTAAATACGTGGCCGAAAATGTCTTGCATATGATAGTAATAAAGTTTAAGATACAATAAATTATGCTTAACCAACGACAAATGATTAATTCATTAACTGGACTTAAGTCGGTTTGGAATAATTGCTGAATTATGCATTATAATGATTTTAAATGAAAGACAATACTATTCTCATTTGAAAATTGACAAGTCGATCCATTAAAATTTCCCTAAAGAACCCTCCCCTCCTGGCTAAGAAGGAAAAGTAGAAAACGCTGAATCAACATTCTTACCTCATCTCTTGACATCCGGAATGTGTTTTTACTTGGCAGATATGTTTATATGAGTGCTCATCGTGTCACCGAATAATGATTTTCCCTCCTTCTCCACATATAATCATTTCCCCACGATACATGGAGAAGCTATTCGCACACATATTTTTAAGACTGAGGAACAGAGGAAAAGTGAAAACTTCGCAATGAGTAGTCCCTGATTTCAGCGACTTATCTGTTGAGAGGGGTCGTCCACAAATGATGTCATGCTTTGAGAAGAAGGATAATTCGTGAAATTGTGACAGTTTGTGACGAGGGGGAGGGAGAGATGACAAGAAATGTGACTTGACACATTTTTTATGACAATATCGCACACCGGCAAAGAAAATGACAACTCAAAATTTCAGAAAAACGTACGAACTATTGATTTAAAATAAAAATTTAATGGTCCTTCTTGCCATAAACTCGCCCAAAGTCAGTTTACAAAACTGGTGCGTGGTGGCGTAAGAACGATATACTCTCAAACCAGTTTTTTGTGCGGTAGATAGGGACCGCATAAAAAAATCGCAAAAAAGATTACTGAAAATTACACTATTAAGCTCTCTTTTTAAAGATAGGTTAGTCAATTGAGTCCCAATTTGTGTGAAATTTTCAAAGACCGCAAAAAAACAGGTTTGAGCGTAATCGATAGGGGAAAAATCATTGAAATTTCCTACTTTAGAATAAAAATTTTCGAACTTTGAGTATGCATTATTAATTTAAACAACACAAAAACTAACCAATAAATATCCCATAATAATGGTTTTAATCCTAATGTAATATTTGAGACGAAACCACATAAAACTGCTATTGCGTAAAATCTTAATTTTCTACTATGCTTTTTTTTTGAGTTGTGCCATTTTTCTTGCCAGAGTGTGATATATTTATAAAAAATGAAATGACATGTAGCAAGGGAAGGGGTAAGTTGAAGTGGGAAACTTTGTGATAAAGAGAGGGGTAAAAATGCTGAAAAAAGTGTTACTTCATTTATGGGCAGCCCTTAAGCGTAAATGTAACACCGTTCAGGGGTGACGTAGCGCTACCAACTTCGGCGAAATCCCGTAAAACGTAGGAAAGAGTCCTTTAAGAAAGCCCAACTTTCAGTTCTGTGTAGGGTTTACTCAAGCCAGGGGAGTCTCAAGGTCCCTTTTCTCTGTGCTTACGAGCCCTATATCTCTACTAATGATATCGTTGTCTCTGCAAGTTAAGTAAAAAATTAAAAGAAAAAATAGTTTAGAAAATAATGAACTTTATGATTTTGTTTAGCTTATCGTACTATAATTTTCTTTAAACCAATTCCAAATGCCAGATGATGATATACAAGATACCATCATAAGTATGTCTATTTCTCACTACAATTAATAAGCATTTTTACACTATTGCAATAAATATTTAAATGCAATAAATCTAAAATTTTTGCTTAGAGAATACCTAATGACTTTTGTTCCATATAAAGTCAACAGCGATGCCTTATTATCGCATAGTTAAACTGGGTGTTGTTTCTGAGAATCTAAATTTAACCACATCTTCCCCCAAAAGCATTCCCACTTAAAAACAAATTTTTATGTTTTTTGCGCAAGAAAACGACCTTTAAATTCAATGAATCTGAAATTTTCTCAAATTCAAGTAATAGCAAGATAATCCCAGCTTTGCTTTAAGTTGTTCCTATACCCCATTTTAATTTTTTCCTATATCTGTTTGTTCATTGTCCATGATAGAAAAATAAAATAATGGTACAAACGTTTGAAATCTCTCATCCGTTATGTAATACTTCACGGAAAATAAAATTGCCTAATTTTGCTTTGTACGGGATATATTAGAAAAATTGTATTTGAGTGAGTTGGGACTGGGCTTATTTGCTGTCCAAGGTAACAAAACCTACGCACATTTCTTCCGATTACAAATTATATACATTTCTATAAAAATGAATGCAAGATTTTTGACTTAAATTGAATGAATAATGGTTTCATAATTTATGAAATATGTATGAATTAAACACACCTTCTCGTCGTAAAAAATCTTTTGATTAATGCAATTTTAAAATAATAATTTGAGTCTCATTCACTCTGAAAAATGCCACTTGATGAAAATGTGTTTTAAACTATAATAAATTAAAACAAAAATCACAAGTTGCGTCAATATTTATGACACAAGATTTTTTAAAAAACACTTTGTATTTTTAAAAAGACTGTTTAGTGAATATATTTAGGCTTATGCGACAGACAAAATTATGTTTTTGACATCCCGAATAAACAACACATTGTATAAAAATTGCGGGGCAGTATGCAATGTTTTGATTTCAAAATCAGAGGTGCCACGTTTTATGAAGCATATTACAAAAGAAAATTAAGAGGAGGCTGTAGGATGGATGGAATTATATGTTTTATGAGAACAATGGAAAGTTAAACTTTAGTATTCTATATTTATTGCTTGGTATTTGAGTAACAAGTAATGGAAGGTGGTGACCCCGAAATTTTTCATATCCAAACACCAGGGGCGGGCACAGGGTGGGAGAAAAGACAGGTCAGTGCTGGAAGGTAATGAACAGTTCACCACGAGGTCAAATGGTGTTTCATGTTCATTTGAATTTAATAAGGCTTTGTTTCTAAAAATAAACAACTTTTGCACATTTCCAAGAGGAATAGGAATTTTGTCTATTACTAATCCTGTTTGTTATTGGGTGTCATATTTTTCGGTGTCTTGTTACTGGGCGTCGGATCTTTTCGCGAAATTGAGCAAATGCAAATGAAATTGTCTAATTCAGAGGATCCCGAAGCAGCCAAACGTTAGATCAGATGTAGTTGCAAGAGAGAAAAATAGTTTAAAAAAGTCTTACAACCTTAAAAAGTTCAGAATATTGAGTTAATCCTAGAGCAATGTCTTAAGCATGTCTGTGACTGGTGCCATTACCCTAACTTAGCAATGGGAAGCAAAACTTGGACAGACTTAAAACTGCTAGAAGTTCAGGCACAATCAACTGTTTATTCTTCGATGAAATGAATTCAGCAAGAGAGGTAGGCTCATAAAGTTATCACTTGATGTGTGTTATTTTATTTATTTGTTTTGAAAAAAATCGTCAATGAAAAACGGAAAACTATTCACATCTCGTTTCTCTTTATTACGACGCAGTATGTCAAACTCACACACAGCACGTCAAAGGATTGATTACCTGACATAGAAGAACTTTGAAATTATGTCTTACAGCCCGTATTTTGTTGATTTATTGCCTAACGATTATTTTTGTTCCCGAATGTCAAAAATGAAGGGGAAAAAATAACAACGCGTGAACAGTCATTTTTATCGCCTCGAGAAGCTATTGAATCCTTTCAGATTCATGTTTTGACTTATTTCAGAATGGGAAAATGTTCTTAGAATTGGTTTGAACGCATGAAAAAATTTAATAAATCTTGAAGGAAAATATGCTTCGCAAACTTTGATGAGCGAAAATATGATTTGTACCGTTATTTTTATTTCATTGTTTTTGTAAAAACTTGAAAAGATGATCCTGAATTGTCCCTCTTACGTATTTTTTTTTTTGTTTTGTTTTGTTTAATCGAATTTATTCCAAGCAATGTAATCTTTTGAATTACGTGGGATTAGCTCATCTATAAACTATTTCGCTAATTTCGTAATATGATTTCGCATTATGAAAAGTCGAAATATGAAAATAACCTAAAAGATAAACAAAGAAAAAAGCAAGTAAATAAAATTACTTAAACAATAAAACACTCTAAAATGCAATTAAAAAAACCCTGAAAGAAAAAAATAATCTTTAAGTCTAAAAATAAACAGAAAAGTTTAAAAATTAAGAATCCAAAAATGCAAATATCATCAAACTTATTAGGTAAAATACGGCAAAGCTAGATAAAGTTTAGTAACGGCACATAGTGAAATTGTAAAATATTTGAAATTTGCCGTTCCAACTATCCAGCAGAATTTTAACTATGTTCTTAAACATATGGTTGATTTCAGTCCAAAAATAAATAGCTCTAAAGATCAAGAAAACTAATAAAATAAGACATTTTCGAAACTTGCTACACACATTGTAAAACCTTGTGGTTAATAAAACATAATTTATTACTTTAAAAGGATATAGTTTTGGTAATTAACATTTTAAATATTAATTGAGATCTACTGCTGCCCAGAACAGTACTTGTTTTGTTAATATTAAGCATGTTTTGATAGTAAGTGTTTAATACCACATGTCAAGTGCACGTGAGCAAAAGTGAATGGGGCAGGGTGAAAAATGTTTATTTTGTTTACTTATTCATTTGTTAAATCACTTACGTATTCATTCATTAACCTAATTCATTTACTTTCCTTCACATATAAATTCACTTATTTATTCATTTATATACTTATTTTCTTATTCATTCAATATTTTACACCTTCATTTATTCTTCTCATATGTATATATATTGACTAATTTATTCGTTTACTGTGTCATTGTTTATTCATTAATTAATTCATTCTTTCGTTTATTCATTCATTTGATGAAAAGTACTTTTAATAATCAAATAGAAAATATTTCATAAGAAAAATATTTATTTTTCAGTTTGACCTGAACATAGAACAAACAAAAAATGTCCACTTTATTTTCTGGAAAGTTCAAATTTACTGTCCAAAATGAAAAATAAATTTCAATGCAAGTTATTTTGTGAAAGACATTCTTCATTCTTTAAAAACTGTAGTTACAGTTTTCATGGAAATATATATATTTACTATAGTATTCAAATAGTGGAGGAATTTGGGGGGAAAATATAGAAGTATTTTTTTTTTTTTTTTTCATTTTAAAGACAATTTGATACTGAACTCAATGCAAAAATACAACTTTTTGAACTAAAATAATTGAATTTATTAATTTGCATTTATAGCATCAATTCTAACTGAATGGCATGTTGAATTGAAAGTTTTTTTTTTTTTTTTTTTTGCATTGAATACAAGCAATAAATTCTCTTGAAAATGAACATAAAAGTTTGAATTTTGTGGAACATAACATTTTCTAAAAACATGTAAAGTTGAAAAGTATAAAACTTTTTCCAAAAGTGATCATAATTTTAGCCACTAATGTTTCTTCTCTGGTTCCTTTTTCATTTTGCTCTTCAAGTATCATTTCAACTTCAGGTTTCGCAAGCGCCTCAATATAACAACGATCATCATTGCATTAGAAACATACTCAAGGACAGATTTCCGAACCGAAATCCTTGGCGAAGCGGTTTATGAGAATTGGCTATTTATCCCAGTTACTGATCTCTGTAGTTTAATATTATTTTTTTGTATTTACCGAACTGTTTAACAAAAAATATTATTCTCCATCACCTCCCCCCCCCCCCTCGTACGATTTGTGTCATGTTTCTTGACTCAAAGCATGATTTTACGCACATTTTTGTCAACGAAACAAAATTTAAACACTAGTTTTATACACAACACAGTTTTATAGTTTTTTATTCAATTGAACCGTTTATTTCAAAAACTGGTCAAGCACTAAAATTTTGAAAAAGCATTTTTAGCATCATGTTGAAATTGCTCCATATGGAATACAATATTTTTCAATGAAAATTTTGCACATGAAGGGGTATTTCTTTCAATTAAAAGTGTTGTAATCCCCGTTGAACAGTTGCAATCCCTGTTGAACAATCTAAAATTATGGTAGTTTTTTCCCCTGATATTAAAAAGCATTGCATTTGCCTGGTTTCTGAAATAAACGATTCAGTTATTCCTTTTTGTTTTAACTATTGGACGAGTGCAGAATTTCTTTGTTAAAATACGAAGTTATGACCAAAATAAAGTAATATCTTCTCAGTGAATAGCATGTTTTAATATGAACGTTTTGGTGATTTTCTTATAAGCTCTTATTTTAAATTCAGCGTAGTGATTGTTTCGAGACTTGTTGAATTAATTGCATTGAGAGCGTTGCTTTTTGTAATTTAACGCAACTGTGATATAAGGAATGTATTTTTCACAAAATATTTTTAAGAATTCAACGTAGCATATCAACATAAGTTTTAATACGCAATGTGAATGCCCATGTTTTTTGAGTGTAAAAAATGCCTGATAATTATGCATCTCAAATATAGGAAAATTGTGGGTACTACACTTAGAAATTTAAAACCTTAAATTCTCTCATAATTTAAAGATTAATCCATTCTGACATAAATTTACCGATGCACCCAATTATCCTAAACATTCCACGGTTTATTTAGGATGTTTGAAAGGCCATGCGTATTAATAAAGATAAATAACCATAATAATGCAATCCCGATAGACTTTTGCTGAAATTACTTTTATAACTTATATACTTATTCTCCTCCGTTAAGCTCCCCGCAAACGCCATAGGTACTAAAGAAATGCGCTCGAAGAGGGGAGAATAAGTTTGATAAATGATGCAGGAAATCCTGCCTTATAATGAGGATGAGGAACAAGAAAGAAAATGAGCGATTGTAGTCAAAGGAGAAACTTGATTGTTGTTTTGAATTCATTTAATATACCCCTTGGAGGTTTTAATTGTAATAATCATATGGCAAGAGATAAAATCTTGCCAAATGTTAGTAATAGGTGTGCGATTTTTGAATAAGAGATTGAATTGCTGTTTTTACTCATTTCAATCTTGTTGCTGCCCATTTAATAGTAGCGTCATTAGTGTTGAAAGGATATCAATAGAAATGTTGGTGGTTACATCGGTGTTAGTAACTAATGAAGTTTTTAAAAAATGTATATGAAACCCCCCTGAATATGAAACATAATATCCGACTAAAAGACTAATAAGAAATATACTACTTTGACCGAAATGGAAGAATTAATCAGCCTTTTCTTGCAAATATATATTTTTGCTACTCTGTAATGCACAACTCAATAGAGACAAGAATTGTTTATAAGTACTGTTACATTTTTATTTTATTTATTTAAAAGCAAACATACCCAGCGTTGCCTGGATCAGTAAAAATATTGAGAAACAATTTATTCTTTCCTTTATTTATTTTTAGCTGTGCCCCGCGGTCTCACTCGCGTTAATAAGATAACAAATGTATTAAGAAAACTATTTTAAGTACATCCCGATATGATATATAATAGTAAGTATTACAAACTCTTATCCACATCGGTGTTTTCCGTTAAATAAGAAAACCGAAAAAAAATGAATAAAAAAGTAATTGAAAACCCTGGATTTATAAATTAATTAATTTTAGAAAAAAAGACTGAAGAAATAAATGCTGAAAATCCGCCCGCAGCCGGGTTTGAACACGAGACTCGATTGTTGATGGCCTAGCGCTTTACCGACTAAGCTATACGGGTATCAACAATTCGAGATATTGATGCAATAAAAGTGCATCATGATTATTATTGATTTTATTTCAATTTAATGCTGCTGCCCTCCTATCAGTCATATAGCGCGATGTAGCCTATAGCCTTCCTCAATAAATAGACTATTCAACACAAAAAGAATTTTTCAATTCGAACCAGTAGTTCCTGTGATTAGCACAGTTCAAACAAACAAACTCTTTAGCTTTAATTATTAGTATAGATTTATTTATTTATTTTGAATTTTTATTTATTTATTTATATTTTACCTATTAAAGCTAGCTTCTACTGTTCGCACAGGATACTTCATGATCTCATACTATTTCTTAGATAGTATATATAGTTATGATGTCATTAATTCTGAAAGTATACGGTGGCAATTACACTTGACTCTGAAAAAGCAACAATTGCTCCTTTGAATATCTGTTAACCGCTGAATATAACATAACTAACCAAATTGACTTCAAAAAGCAAAATACAACTGCTGCAATGTACTAACTTATTGCCATATTGTTGCAAACACAGTGTATTTCTTGTGTGCTAAATGCTGCGAATTTCAGTTTCGTCGGCGATATTTCATTAAAAACCCTTCTTAAAAAATAACTGTTCTTTTCTGTATATATATTTTTTAAATGCTGTTCCATTTTTTCTCATGTTGTTAATTTATTTCTGATGAAGTTTGTGCTGGGAGCTCAGATATCGATTTATGTAACAGAGATTTAACAATGCTTTAACAAAAAATCGATGCTTAAGAAACACTTCTGAACATAAAACCACTAACCCAACTAAACGATTTAAAGAAGGCTATATGAATTGCCCGAAAAATGTTAATGAATTAATGTTTTAATACAGAAATATTACTTCTTCCAACTGCTCAAAACTGAGTTTCAATTTAGAGACGATATCATGCGATAATTTCCCCTTCCCTCCCCTTTTTCCTATTCATAATTTCTTAAAAATATTCATATTTAAATCTCTGAACACTAACTCAAACTTTTTCACATGATTTTGTTTCATCGAGATCATATATTGCTCCTTATTGCAAAGTATAATTCTGAAGAATTCACATACATGGGTGTCTAGTATCCTTGTTGAAAAAACTTTTTCAACAAGTTGTTTTTTTTTTTCAATTAAGGATAAAACAATTATTCGCTTTTTTATATATATTTTCCTCGTTTGCTTCCTATTCAAAGAGGCATTCTAAGTTTATTTGCAAAAAGTACATTAAATTTGTTAAAAACATCCCCAGCAGAGTTGTTTTGATAAAAGGTTAAATGCAAAAGCTACGTGCTAACTGAAGAAATCCAGTAACCTGTTTTATTACTGAAGAAGAGTAAAGAGTAAAATCGCATCAATGTTATGGGTCATGAAAAGCGTTTGCACCATTCAGCAATTGAAAAAGTTTATGTTTTTTACTATTGTTCGAAATGTTTAAAATGCAGCGCATTTTCAGTAGTATACGAAAAAAAATGTTTGATCAACGTTGTTCTTACCAATGAAGTGTCGAGTTACTTGAGATCAAGTACATGTATATTCTTTGCTCGGCTTGGGGTTGAAGCGCGAAATTGCAAAAGTAGTTTTACAGCAATTGTGCTCCATTATAACAGTAGCTATAACATGAGTTAAAAAATTTTCCATACAACAGCAGCTAAGTGGCAACAAAATTTCAATTTAAAACAAGATTCAAGTGCATATTCAACAATTAGTTTTGTGTCAGTCGCAGATAAAACTATCTTGAAAAAGCAAAATTTTGTACTTTGCATTGTTGCTTAGTAAGTTTATGATTCATATTTTAATACTCTTTGAATCATGAGCTAGAGTCGACCGTAAATAATGAGAAAAAAACCAATCGGGACCAACCAAATATTCGGTTGTCATAGTGTTGATATTTGCTCTTGATGGCGTGCTAAAATAAAATCAACAGGGTTGAGTAGATATAATATAAACGAGCTTTTTACTTTACCTTTTAAATAAAATACCTAGATTTATATCTGAATAATGATATTACTCAAAAGTACACGAGTTTAAATGCCTGAAATTATCAAAATGCGTAAAAAAAGGGAAATTTTTTCCAGAAAGATTTTTATTACAGTCGTAACCGGTTGATAGAATAGTCAATTTGCTGCGAAAAATTATTCTAATAAACGTGACGTTCCACTTTCTGGGATAAAAATGGCAAACTGCAACGGTTTGGTGCATTGAAAATTTATTACATTAAGCGGAATATACTTTTAATCGATATTCCAATAAGCAGACTACTTTATCGTTGGAGCCATCGAATTAATTTTATGAGTATAAGTGTGATTTCTACGAGTCTCATCCCTAAAAAACTTCCTATTTGAATGAAATTGCTTTTAAAAGAAATGAAAAAAAGCTGGTGACAAAAATATTTTATTGTATGATGAACTTTAATTAAGATTTTCATGAATAATTCAAAGAAAAATCATAGTTTGAACTACTATATTTTTTACGGTTCTGCTAATTAAATAAAATTTTACATATGTGGCAGTGAGAAGCAAAGGGATGTAAGTGGACATTTTCAAGTTTTGAGTAAAACGCGTTTAAAGATAACATCTTAGGTAGGCTTTCATTGAAATTTTTTTCTAAATCATGCTGTATAGCAGCAACTATCAGGGTTACTAGTACCATTTCTTGACCATGTGTACTGGTTATCTCCAAATTTTTAATTTTGCCACTTACATCCCTTTGCTTCTCACTGCCTTATATGTTAAAGTAAATTGTCTTAGAATTTTATTCATTAATTTTTTTTTTCTGTTAAAAAGTGGAAGCTTAAGATTCATTTTCAATTGTAATTTTTAAATATGCAGTGTTAATAATTCTTGAACATAGATGGACAAAATTAAAAATATCAGAAGTTCATAACATTTTACAATTTGCATGAGCGCTTCAAATTTTTGGGCAACGACGAATTGCTCTTTCGTTTTGCAATGTTGCTCTTCATCATTTTTCCTTTAAAAATAAAACATTCAAACTGGTTATTATTTTCTCCATCTCATTCAGGGTGCAGTTAAATGGCACGACCTTAACCACCATGTTAGTCGTACTGACGAAACAATCACAATGTGTTCTACTTCTTTCAGCTCATAGAAGGCGTTTCATTAAACTTAAGTAATGTAGTATTTCATACAATATTGCGTCTTTTTAGAATTTCATTTTCATCGTACATTTTAGGTCACTTTTGATACTTTAGCTTTTTATTTTAATTAATCTTTGGTCATTTATTTGCTGAATATTTTTTACGTTTTTTGACTGTATTAAACTTTTCTATATTAGTAAGACATTCTGAATTTGCGTCCCTCTCTCGAGCGTTCCATCTGACCTACCTAAAAGCAATATAAAATGAGAAAAAAAAAAAAAACATTTAGAAATAACTTTAAGGTTCGGGAACTAACAAATGGTAAGAGCGTTCATATTTTAATAAACAATGTTGCAACGAAACACCTTACGCTAAAATAAAGATAGCAATGAAGAAATAGAGTTTATAAACGAAGTTTTGTGTTTACTAACTCCCATCCAAAATTTTGTTTCTAATATTTACGCTGTATTTACACGAAAAAAAAAACTTGAATTACTTTCAAATGGAAGTAAGTCATTTTATTTTGTTATTTGCTTGTGCCAAGAGAACTTAAATCATACACTTTTGTTACAAAAGGGCTTAATCATTTTTATTCTTTTATTTCTTAAACAACTTTACTACTGTCGGGATTTTATTAACCATACAGTTTAGTATTATTATCAAACTTGAAATTCTGGGAGAAATTATATCTTCATTAAATTCAATATTCAATCTTGATTAACAAAACCCTATTTTTTCAAGAACATAAAAAAATTACCTTACACTATTTTGAAACAAGATTTTTCTTTTCTTTAAAAAACAGCCTTCAGAGATAATGATACAGCAGGCTTCCTGAGTTCTTTAAATAATACTACCAAACACTTCCAATATGCAGCTGGCACTAATAAATCACGTAATCGTTGCATTTTTAAGTAGATATGTTCAGCTGGTGTATATGATTATGGTACATTATTGCTATAGTTATGTTTGTGCGGCATAAAGTAGGTGCGTCTATTTATAAAACTGAAAAATATTTTACAATAAATTCCGATCAATACCGTTGTTATCCTGTTCTGCCCAAATGTGAAATCTAATGTGGCATTTTGGTGCAAAACATTTCATACTTCAGGTCTAATTCAATGGGTCTAAATGTAATTTGCAGTGAAAATAAATAATCGCAATACCTTTGTGCTGCAGACCGCACAAAACGCTGCAAATCTAAATGATGAAGTTGCAAGTTCCTTTTTCTGAGTAACTTTCGTTCAAATTACATAAAAAGTACGGATATTAGCATAAAACGATAATACATTATAAAAATACGAATTATTTGTCAGTAAAGATCGTGTTCGGGATCCTCCGATGGAAGAGGACTAGATTTTTTTTTCGGGAATAAACCTGAACACAATAGCTTCAGGACAAACACTAGTTTCCTATTAACTGTGATTAGTGCAAGGTTTGTGCAGAAGTTACCTTCCATATTTGATCGAGATTAGAGAAAATCAGTTGACAATTTGAATGTAATGAAAACACAAAAATTTCAAATATTGAAACGTTTTTTTAAATTTTGCTTTTATTAGTGAGTCAAACGCTGAAACTAAGAAGTGATAGTGGACGTAAATAAAGAGGATTGCTGCTTGGTGACAACATTTGTAACTTTCATGAACTGCTCGATGGATTGCCGAGTCTGTTCACGAACGCTTATCTGATTGGCACTGTTTCCAGCATCGCAGCGCCAAGCAGACAACGACATCGCCAAGTATCACGTTGCTTTCTTCACTTCCACTATCACTTCTCGCTGAATGCAGTATATGTTAGTAGTTGCCATACACAATTTTAAATTACATTCGTACGATTTCCCTGTTATGTTTTAGTGTATGATCAACTGGGGTAAAAAGAAACAGGAATTCCCATAAACGCCAACTTTTGATGGTAATTATTGTCGAGACTTGTAGTAAAGACAACAATGCTCGTTTAGCTTTTTTAGATGCAGTTCTGTACATTCAATGTGAATTTTAACGTTATAGCTGGTCTAGATTTTGTCAACAATGTACCCAATAAGATCAAGTTGACAGGTTATTAATATATCCCTGAAGACCACCGGCTGAGAATCGCTGGTATGACACTATATTTTGTAAAAGTTATGACTCAGTTCTTTTTTTTTTTTTTTTTTGTAGTTTTGAAAATGATCTAGTGTAATCATTTCCTGGTTTCGTTACATATACTATTCTCAAGAATGTTCCAATACAGCATTTCAAAAACGTCTCATGCAACAATCACCTGATTTCGATTCGAGAAATCGTTTCGCAACAATTCTACAAAAAGCTAAAAGAAAGATTTGACACAATAATGTTTCAAAACTCCTTTATTGATAAATATAAGCCGAATCTATCACCATTCAAAAATGTTAACAAAAAGCATTTTCTGATTGCCTTCGAAACTATTGTTGGCAGCTCAAAAATCGGGTAGTTGTTACAAATGAAACTGTCATGTTGTTACCGTTGCTAGGATACAGTTCGCTTAAATATTTTAAAAATTGCTTATTTCAAGCACAATGTGTGGCATAAGTGAACTGCATATGAGCTTGCCAAGAGTCAGTTAATGACAGGTGACTTGAAATGTCTGCAGTTAAATTGTGACGATTTCGATTGATGGTATTTGTGTAAAAAAGAAAACTTACGAATTATTATGAAATTAATTACAGTCTTTTCCTTTCATTTTGTTCATTTCAGTTTAGTTCATCTCAAGTAATCCTCATATTTTCTTGAGAAATTATTAAAACGAGAGTTGAATTAATAAATAAAGATACATTCTTTACACTAAATCATAGAAACTAATGTTTATTTTAGCGTTAAATTCTTTGAGGTAAAAAAAAAAATATGTATGCATCGAAGATACAGTAAGCATAATGTCCCTAAAATATTGGAAAGGTCTTACAAGGTAGGTGCACAATTATTACATAGCAATTATTTTGATTTGTAGGGGAACAGAGCCTTATAATAACCGTTAAAATTCTTCCGTGGTGTCTAGACAAGTAAAAAATCCAAAGGCATGAACATTTGCCACAGGGTGCTCTGCCCCCTGCTCGTTTTGCTGGCCGACCCTCTTTCTTTACCTGCGGTGGCTCAATGCCACCAGCGACGAATGACAATTCATGATTTTGACACTTTTACCTCTAGATGTCCTGAGAACATCCAGTATGTCTGGCCCTTTAAGATTTTGAAAGGTGGGTGAGGCAGGGTGAAATACCTCCTAAATGTTCTGTATCTAACGGTACTAATTGACCTAGTAGACATTCACAGTCTGGAGGAGATAGGGTTACAGACAGACACACAGACGCGCACGGATTTTAATTATATAGATGTTTAATTAATTTAAATTTATTTAATATAATATGGATGCTTCACTTGCCAAATCGATTAACTCCATAAAACAAAAAGTCTAGTGAAGTGATGAAGAAGATAGTGTTTCCCATAAGGAGTGAATAGGCCCTAGTGTTACATTTTGTGAAGTTTAATACAAATTCACATTCTAAGTATTGATGATAGTAAAGTTCACTATCAAAACAGAAATAAGGATTTTTTTTCTTAAGTGGAGTTAATCGATTTGGCAACTGAGGCATCCATATATCGACCTTAACATTTTGTTTTTCATTCTAAAACAGAAACGAAAATAAGTTAGTTACGATATTTAGCTGGCATATTATTAAAATTGTAACAGAAATTTATTTCGTAATGCGGTCTAACGATATGAGGCGGTCCAACTCCCCTTTGAAAGTTTGTTACACCCTTAATGTAAATTAAGTTAATGCACTGAACATTTTCGAAAAAAAATAGGACGATGAGAAAATGTTTAATGCAATGTGTGATAAAAAATCAAACAGCTCATTTAATTTTTTGGCGAGATAAAAAATGCCAAGTAAAAAAGTTGCCTAACGAGCCCCTACTCCTTCTACTGAGTAAACGGTTGCAAAAATCAAGTTTTAGTTTATACCCTTTCATGCAATCATTAGGCATGCATAATATTACCTTCTGCATTAGTGAAAGTTTTGACTTTCTTTTCGAAAACTGGTCTTTATTTTTTTATTTTAAATTTTTAGAAATAAACTTTACACACCATTTATTACCCTATACATATAAAATTTTCTATACCTTATCAGTTTTACAAAAAAATAACAAAGTATAAAAATAAGTAATTCTAACGAAAAAATTATTTTACTAATTTACTTAACATTGTCTCAGCAGTTTATTTTTTTCGGTAATACATTAAAAAATAATGATCTTGGCTTTCATCGATTAAATTTAAAATCCCGAAAACAAACCCCAAGTGTATTAACATTATTAATATTTGAACTAGAAACCTTATCACAAATTCTTCATTAAAAATGCAGTTAATTAAGAAAATTAATCATCATTTAGCGACTTTAGAAACCCTTTCGTCAACTACATTATTTAACGTTGTGTATAAATCGTTTGGAAATACTAAGTACTTATTACACAATGCGGCCGTGGCACTTTTATTTTAGGTTAACAACAACAAGTTCTCGGCACGTTTTCTACGCTTCAGGGTCAAAAAGACGGTGTGGCAGAAATTTTGACCTTAAACCTGAAAATATTTAGAACTGATATTGGGTGTCTAGAAACGCGTTTGAAGGGGAAAAAATGAGAAACAGTTCTTGAAATGTATGAAAATGTTTTCGCGACATACTTTTCCTGTATCTAGGCAAATTGTATTAGTTTCTCTTAAGATATTTTGTTAATTAATTCAATGAACGGTTTCTTTTAATATTCCGTATTGAGTACAAATGTCAAGCCAATTGGGTAACTTATTTTGATTTTTGATCGGTTTTCTTTTCTTATAAATATCATTCCTGAAAAACTTATCTTTTTGGTTGCATTTGATGAAACAGTAATTTAAAAGTTTTTTTTTTTTTTTTTTTTTTTTTTTTGTGTCCTGTGAAGCATAGACTTTTCGAGTTAGTTTAAGATCAATAATTTTCGATCTATACTTTTTGGTAGTGTTTAAGGAATATGGATAAGAGGGGGGAAAACCAAGGAAAGAAATTATTTAAGTCAGTAATTTTATTAAATCAAAATGAAATTTCTAAGAGATTTAATAAAACTTTAATGTTGCGAATTTCCTTTAGTCAAAACGCGATGCTAGATAAATTGTGCTTTTATAATATATTGCCTTCGTTGGCTAGCAACATCATAAGACGTGGTACTGTCTAGTGGAGAGCATTGCACTGTAAGATGTGACTAGGGAACAGTGAAGATTTGGTGCCAGATGGATTTAGTAAACACAGGGGTTCACAACGCCCTCACGGACGTTATTGTCTAAGAGCCAGTGGCCGGCAGATTTACAGTATTTTAGCCAACTTCATACTTTCTTCAGACATTATCTTACACCTGCCGATCATTAAATGGAAACTCATTAAGCTGACTGGTGGTTCCTATAGGGGCACCGGAATGCAAAAGGCGCCAAAAAAAAAAAAGATGACAAATCACGGTATTTTAGAAAAACTGATTTTTTGATTTGTTACAGTAGTCAGTAATTACTACGAGAAAATGATAATGGCAGATGTCCAAGCCGGTTCCAAAGTCATGACAGACAACCGGTAAAGTGCAAAGAAATGTTGACAATTTATGATATTTTAGCAAAGCTGATTTTTTGATGTATTAAAGTAGTCAATTATTACTATTGAAAAATAACAATGACAGACGTCCAAGCCGGTTCCAAAGTCATGGCAGATGACCGGCGAAATGCAAACAAAATAAAAAAGTTGAAAATTTACGATAGTTTAGAAAAGCTGAAATTAATATATATTGCTGATCTACATATTCTGGCTATATCCAGATCGGCAGACAGCTGTTGCGGTGCCAACATCTCGGCAGACTACGAATTGTTGCCGTCGTTGCGGGTTAAAGAACGCATCATATGGTGGGATATTTCTAATTACGAATAAATACAACCTTTAAAAAATTAGTTTCTAAAAGAGACGATAAAAAACCTTTGAAAGTAGATATGTTTTAAGAGCAGACGATAATTATTCCATGACAAAAAAAAAAAAAAAAAAAAAATTTGAATAAAAACTTTTGCAGCTAAAAACCGTTTTCGTTTATCGTAGAATGAGTTTTTTTTTTTTTTTGTTTTTTTTTTTGAGCAATCACGATTGCTTATTGTTCTCATTTGACCGTTTTTGGTGTCCGTGCCTTTTTCAACTTGGAGCAGAAACCTCTGCAGCATCACCGCCCACCGTCCTCTGCTGGCGGCGCGGCTGCTCCGGTTTTGAGCTATCCGCTTCTCCTGGTCGGAGGCGTCCATGTCCTACACACATGCACGCTCACACACTCACACACACACGACTTCACACACTCACACACACACGGCTTCACACACATATACTCACACACGCCTACGTGCATACACACTGGTCTAAGCACACACACAACTATGCCCACGTAACCGCCAAGGAGGAGAGGCAGGCTTGGGGGGGGGGGGGGGACAGGAGCCGTTTCTAGAAACAATAACTCCAATGAGTAGGGTCCTGTCTCAGTTCGTGATTGCGAAAAACATAATTTGAATTCAAAATTTCAGAATTCAAATTAATTTTTTTTTAAATTTATTTATTTATTTTTTTAATTTTAGGTTGCGTAGTATTTTTTATAACTAAATAGAGAAATATCATAGTAAGTTTGATTTATGTATCATACTTTCTTTACCGATTAAATCATGTCGACTGATTTAAAATTTGCATTTTGTTCTTTTATAAAAGATAAAGTATGCAAATAATTATTTTCAGAAGCAGCTTTTAAAAAATGTAAGGACATCTTTCGTTTACGGACCTAAGGGGCGCAGTGATATTAATTTACCGCGTGAAGCTTTTGATGCAAGATATCACCGTTCTTGCCACAGAATACCAGACTTCTACGAAACTAAAAGAAGTTTTTCATTACCAACTCAATCAATGCCCAATTTCCGGTGAGACACTACTGCAGAGCTCCACCACATTTGGATCAGTTCGGTTGAAGGTGAAACGGACGGGCAATGGTATAAACGTCAAACAAAATTTCTGCTTTCTCATGATCGAAATTTTCGGAAAAAATAGAAACAACATAAGTTTTTACAAACGCTCATTATACACTTTTTTTTTTTTTTTTCAATTCGAGAGGTTTCTTAAAATCAATTATCCGAGAAAGATTAGCCTTCAGGGAGATCTTAGAGGTGGAGGCCTTTTCTCAGTTGAAATCAGAACCTAGCGGTATTATTGTTTTCATTCATTTGATTGCAAAATTCGTGTCAAAACCAGTAATGTTAAAACTGAAAAGGTTTTTTTTTGTTTATTTTATTTTTTATTTATTTATTTATTTTATTTATTTTTTTTTTTTAGCGGATCCGATGGTGTACCGTGCGTCGATGCTTAAGAAAGCAGGCTCAAAAGAGCTTTTTGTGAAATTTCTTTGCGAAAATATCCAATATGTTAATACCTAAGCATTGGTGCATTAACTGTGTCGCCAGTGTCACAATTGCAATGTGCCCCCGACATGAGGACCCCGAAAGGGGTGCGAAATGACAAATGAAAAATATTCACGTTGTTCTGTTCATTAATGCAGGGCTTCAAAAAATGAATTGCGATGGGTCCCCAAACCAGTACAGCCGCCACTGTACTAGGAGTTTTAAATTCAATATGCATCTGGGAAAACTAAAAAGGTTTTCAAATTAATAATAGCCTTATAGTTTGGAGAAAAAAAAATAAAGAAAACAAAAGATTTTTGTGCTTATGGTTTTCTATTATATAAAATTACAGTCAAAAATTCTCATTCTCCGTTTTCTAAAAAATCCAGCAATAGGATTTTTTTTTTTTTTTACTTAACCAGTTTCTGTGTCTTTAGGTGAAAAAAGTTTCAGTAAACTAAAAATTGTAACAAACTATTTGAAAAATAATATGAAACACGAAATACTTTCAGATTTGGCCTATTGAATGCAAAATCTCTGAAAAAATCTATTTCATCAAAATTATTGATACATTTGCTTCACAGAAAGCTATAAAAGTAATTTTATGGTCAATTACTACGCAGCCTGTGTAGAAAGACTCTGTGATTTGCACTTATACTTTTCCTTCCGCGAGATTTGTGCTTTACGTAATACTTTTTATTTTTATTTGATTATATTTTCAGAGTAAACACTTGTTTTGCATTTCCAACTGCAAAATGTCTATTTTTATTTCAGAGAGTTTCGTTTATTATTTTGTCGCTCGTATAACCTATTAACTGACCAGGTTTTGCACTTCAAAGACTTTTTGCGCCGTTTATTAATGTTTTACTGTATGATCTTACATAGGTAGATTTGTTTATAACATGAGCGTTATGCATTAGGGCCATTCCACGAAAAAGTCAACTCGTTGTCCCGCACGTGACGGTTCAGATATTTTAATGAAAAGTAATAATTTTAAAGGATAATCAAAAAATATTTCGCTTAAGAAATCCCACATAGGTTTGTAATTTGTTAAGCAGAAAAAAAGTTCATTAATATTTAAAAGTATTATTTTTAATGAAATATATGAGGCATCTAAAGCGGGACAAAGTGCTTGTTTTCCGTGGAATGGCGGAAATATGATAATTTCTTTCGAGGGCGGCGCATTAGGTCTTTACAAGTGGGCGACCGCCATCCTAGATCGGCCTTGTCTCCCATGTCTCAATGTAGTTAACATTTAGTTCGCATCGAAAGTTCACACCTGCACAATCTCTTCTGTTTTGGTTTTGAGCAGTAAGTAAATAAAATGAATTTCAGCCAAAAAAAGTCTTCTGTTTAAGTTCGAAATTCACCCAGTCTCCCATTTTACTTTTGAATTCGAAGTTCATACCTAGTGCACACGAAGCCTCCTTTCTTCCTACCTGATGACACTGTTACTTTCCGTTTCTCACTCTCGCTCGACCCCATATTTTTTCTCCCCCCATTCCTTCTCTCTCTCTCCTTCAGGGAAGCGTATATCATTTGCTTAACTAGGGGTTGCCTGACCTTAGATTGACTTTGTGCTATAGGGGGACACATGTTCAGTTTTGTGGCACGTAGACACCCCTCGCAGAGTCTGTGCCCCTCGCCCCTCGTTCCGTCACGTACAGTTGAACACTCTTAAAACGATCACGTTTAAGACGTAATCACGGCTAAAACAAACATTTTATCCGTTAAGTTTGGTTTGCTATTTAATTAGATTAAAAATGTCACGTGTAATACGTACATTAAATTGAAAATCTCGGCTAAGCCGAACGAAAATTTCTGATCTCTTTACTTAAAATGTTCGTGGTTGACTACTGTAACTTGCTTTTTTTATAAATTATTTATCATTTTGTTAGGTAGTAGAAGTCCCATTGCGTATCGAAAAGAGAATATTTAATATTTTGCATAAATATAAAGCCCGTCTATTTGTTTACCTGTAGACATTTCAGTTTACTCTGAGATAAAACGGATCATCTTCTATTAGGAACTACAACCTACTTCACGATTATCGAATATCATCTTCCTTTTTCGATATTTTCTAAATATATTTATTGATAAAAAATAAGTTATTATTTTCTGAATATGCTAAAAGTTACATTACAATGTGTGTATTAGTAGCAATATTTTGTAAGTATAGGTAAGCATTCTTCGTTTTTTCGCAGTATCACTCATTTACGGTTGTTACGAATAGCGGCTAATTTGAACCAATTCGTAAAATTTTGACATTTCCTATTAACAGAGTTCAACTCTGTTAATAGGAAATGTAGGGTAGGAAATGTAGGGTAGGGAAACCTCTGTAGGGTTTTCTACTCAACCCTACGCGTATCTTCATAATTCTTTATAAAGGTGTACTCATAAGTAAAAAAGTAAACAAGAATTACTTTTGCACATTTCAGAGCATCGAGTTTAACTTAGAATAAAAGAAAAGACAGGCATTCATTTTCTTTATTTTTTAAATTTTTTCTCGAATACTCGTATACGAACTACTGAATGAATTGTTTTGTGCCTTGTGTCGCTTTAAAGCCTGTAGAATTTGAATAATGTCTGAATAAGAACGCTTGGAAAAAATTTTTATGATAAAAAGCAGTCCGACGCTCATCTAGATTCATACAGATGATAAAAAAAAAAAAAAAAAAAAAAAATCAAAATCAAAATGGAAAATTAAATAAGTATCTTCACAGTTCGTAAAATATAGTCTGATTTTGATGACTTGGTTTTGCACAAACATCAAGTTGAAAAAATATGGTGTAAATCTTAAAGCTAAAATGTGCTTCAAAATGTAAAATATTCCTTTACATTTCTTCAAGAACCGTGGTTTATTCCTCTTCAAATTATTTGGGGTCAAAATGTTTCATCGTCTGAGATTTGGATGCCTTTTTTTTTTTTTCGTTTAAAGGATTTTCAAATGGCAAGTAAATGATCCCTCTCCCCTTTTTTTTCACACAGTGGTATATTCTTTAAAAAAAAAAGCAAGACAATTATTGCGTTACTAAGCATTTATTTTAACGTGTTCAGTAATTTAAGTATGTTTATTAAGTCTGTCAATCAAATAAGACAAAAATGTTTACTGTCATCTGCATTATTACACAATATAAAGAAAAATAATTGCGGAATTTTCCTCTACAGAGTAAGTTACTTATATCAAGATAGTTTTTAATCTTAAAATATTTTTTGTATTTTCATCACTATATAATTTTTCTCTTCGGAATAGAATACCCTTATTTAAATTCCATGTCGACGGATACATCAATTTAGCAGTGAAATAAAGTGTGCACTCACAAGGGTGTGTCACAAATTTGAGCTATCATTTAAAAAAGGAAAAAAAAAATATAGACTGTTTCAATATGAATTCATTATTAAAATACTTAAAGTTGATATATTTCACCATTGTCTCTAAAACCTTTCCTGTTCTCGACAGAAGTTCTTTTTGTTACCTTGATGTTTGTTAAATTCCCACATTAAAACTAAGACATTAAAAATATTTCATTAACAAAGGTACTAAAATACTCAATTTTGCACCAGATTGTAATCTCTTTTCGTTACGCAATTACATACCCCGGTTCAGTCAATGTATGTTAGGAAAAACTAATCCTTATTATTAAATAGCAAGCCAGCAGTTAATAGAAAATCTAGTTATATAACTTCGTTCAGGAATCAATCCTTACATATTATAAACGACAATTAACAACATTTAATTTTGCTTTTAAACAATATTTCCATTTCAAAGAGCAAGTTGTAAAGTAGGGGAATGTGGGGCAAAGTGAAATGGTTAAGATGACTAACCTTTTTCAAAGTGAACAAATTAAAAATTTGTTTTGAAAATTACAATACACAAAGAAAGAACATTGTATTTTATGATAAATCTTGCATTGAAACATTATTTTTTAATTTTTGGCAGTAAAATTGCGCCTTCAAAAAAAAGGGGGGAAACTTTTCACTTCTTTTTTTCATGGGGCAAAGTGAAAAATTAAATATTTTCCGAATGAAATATTTTCTATTCGATTGTGAAAAATACTTTTGAACAAATTAAAGAGCAAATAACAGGATATTTGAATAAATGAAAAGATAATGAAACAGTAAACTAATAAATAAATAAGTTAATTAATGCATGAGGAAAAAATAACGAGTGAATAAAATATTGAATGAATAAGAAGATGAGTAAATGAATGAATTAATAAATGAATGATTAAATAAAGGAAAGTAAATAAATTATTATGAATACGTCAGTAATTTAGTAAATGATTTGATAAGTAAAAATAATGCACAATTTCACTTTGCCCCGCATGCACTTGACTAATTGTGAAAAATATTTAAAAAAAAAGAAAAAAGCTAAATATTTGCTAAATAAATACTGCACCGAATAACAGAAGGTCCCAATTAAGGTTTTAAATGTTAAAAAGAAGAACTTTATCATTTGATAATATCAAAATAATTTTTGACATAGAACAAAATATTACAATTTGAGTATCCATTTTTGAAAATTGCTTGTATTATCACGTGCTTTGATTATCAGGGGTAATTTTTTCTTGGCTGGAATAGACTACATATATTACTACATAGTTAAAATATTACTAGGTAAGTTTCGTTAAAAGCGGAGTAAATATTTCACCATTTCACTTTGCCCCATATTCCAATATATGTATAAAGCAAAATATTTCCGTAAACAGTTCGATACTAATGGTTAATCGAAGACACGCAATTCATTTTATTCTGAACCTTTGTTGTATTTTTTAAGTTTTTTGTTTCTTCCATACATAAATGGAAAGATTCGAAAAGTATTTCCGCATCAATGTCAGAAATTTTTGTTCTCAACAAAAATTGCTACCCTTAGTCGCATCAGATCCGATGTAAATTTACGTCAGCAAGATTTTTTTTTTGCTAGAAATTATAATGAAATATTGTTGCCATAACAATGGTGTCACTTCAGAAGAGGTAATTTGCAGAGTGAAAGTCTTCTGGATCGAGATTTTATTCAATTACTTTTGGAAGGACGTTATACTCACGCGACTTCAATTCATCGTACCATTCTATATGAACATTAAGAAGTACAGTATACCTCAGCATTGTTGGCGCACAGCGGAAAAGTCAAAAGGATGGAGTTCGAAGGAAATGGAGAGGGCATAAATGCGATCAGCAAATCAGGACTAACACAAAGTGATCTTTATCAGGAGTTTGGCGCAAATTTTCTTCTGAAATTTATTTCTTATTACTAGCAAACAACGACGCATCCAGGAAAAAAAACATGCTTTGACAATGCTCGATTGTAGAAACGCATGCTTCTACTGTTTACAACATGTTTCTAAGGGTATGCGTCAAAGACCGAACGCCAACAATGAGACCCCCTTCACGACGCGCTCTTTACACAGTTTCGTTCCAACTGAGATTAGAATCAGACTTAATCTAGCATAGAGTGATTACCAAAAATAAGATGAAAATACATATGAAAATAGTCAAGTCATTGCTTTCTAAACTATTTATTCAATACCAAAATTTTAAAATTAACATAAATAATAGTGTGAAATTTTGAAATTCTAGATATTTTGAGGCATATTCTTCTTTAACAAAGTCGTAAGTACAAACACAGGTGTGATCACTTAAACTGAAGAATTATGGGAGAGAGGTTAACTCCCCAATTTCCATAAATTTACATATGCCTACATAAAAAATTAAATAAAAATCGTTCTCGAATGCAATTTTTTTTTCGAATTAAAAACGAATGCGTTGGTGTAAGAAAAAAAAAGTGTTTATTGTTTTAAGAATAAGTATAAACATAATACCATGCATCATATCAATTCAAATTAAAACTAAGAAATGACTTTTTCATTAGTAACTTAATATTTTTCAACCGAGCTTAAAACAAAGTAAGGTTTAAAAAGTTAACGCTAATAACGCATCATCCCTAGATTATATTAATGTTCTCACTTACAAAAGAACAATCCAAAACTTGACTTCTTCGTAGCTACTACGCACTGATTAGCTTAACTAAACAGCAAATAAATGGCAGAGATAGTTGCTCCTGTAGCTTAGGGGCATTTTCTTATTACCAATTCTAAAGTTGTTGCCTTCCAGAGATAGTTGGATAAGTAGGGTTATAACTCTTATCTCTGATAATTACAAGAATGTATAAATTGTAGCGTAGCAATCGTTTTCTTCCTTCAGGCAATTGGAAAATCTTCAGCAATGTCTTTGACAAGCATGAATCCAGATGATTTTTTTTAAAGCTATAAACAGGGCTTAATTTCTTAGCAGTGAAAAAGAGCGTGAGCACCCTATAGTCCTTGACCACCTATTTAATTACGTAAATAGTCTGGTAATTCTGATTTATGTATAAAAAATCATACGAAATTAGGAGCTGAACTAACCTCAGTTTCCATCAAACTAAATTCATGGATATAAAACATACATATGTACATACATTCCTACAAATACTAGAGTTACCAATAGGACTCGGCCGATGCATCGGTTTAAAAATTTTGGCATCGGACGCCGATAATAATTTGGAGAAAACATCGGCCGTAAAAAGTATCTAAATGCCGATTTTTTTTGGAAAAAATCTAACTCTTATTTATCTATTTTCTACTGCATGATTAAAAGTAAGAACAGCATGGGGCCCGAAATCGGGCAACAGCGTGAACACCAATTTCGGACCAGAATGGAAATATGTCGAGTTTCGGATCATAACCGGTATTTTCACAACATGGCAGACACTAATCAAACACTTACTTTGATGAGAGTTTTGAGAATTTTATGCTCTAAAATTGAAATAATTAGTCCGTTTTTGCATGTTAATACTAGAATTACGACGATCTTCGTACACGGGTCATTCTTCAAAAAATGTTGTCACACGCCTTTTACTATAAAAACTTTAAGGAACCATTCATTTAACAATGCTTTTTAATTTCATCAAAAATTTATCTATTTAAACCTGCCTACATTTTTTAAATAACAATTTTAATTTTAATATATTTTTGGTTCACAACATGTGAATTCTCACCTCCGTGATATGTCACACACCTGGTGTGACTGTTTATGTTGCTTAATAGCTTGATTAATTAAAAGTATATACTTATTTATTTATTATTACTTTCACAACTGTCTCAAATACTACTTGTTTAAGTATATTTAATTGTTTAATATTGTGTTTTAGTTCGTTTCATTAAGATAAGAAATCATGTCACACAATAAATTCTCACCTCCGTTAAAAAAACACAAAACGCAATTTACCATTAATACGTGGCAGTAACGACATCACATTTCATTTTCCATGATACAAGGGAGTCCCCTTGTTTATTTTCAGCCATAAAGAAATTGTGAGATTTTTATCGAAAAACAAGAAGATTTTGTATGAAAAACTAAGAGTGGTTGTTGTGAACTCTCACCTCCGTGAACTTGAATTTCAAAAATGTAAATTAATGTAAAAAAAAAGAAGTGAACATGTTTAGAAATTTTTAGAAGAAAAAAATGATTTCCATGAAAAATGTATCCCTTAGGCTTATATTAACTTATATTAAATTTTTATTGGTAAAAATTAAAGTTTTTTTCCCGCGGAGTGTTAGGACTCCGCGGATATATCTTGGCGTTCCTTACCCAGATCTTGAGAGTTTCATGAGGGTACCCGTCCCCCTCAAGCCCAAAAGTGTGGCCTACTCTCCCCCTCAATGCCCTGAAGACCACCAAGAGCTAAAGCCCTCACCCCAAAAAAAGAGGAAAATACCTCTAAAAACATCCTAAACTTTCAAAGGCACAGTCAGTGCACCCTTAGTCGGGCATCTCTGATTTTATAAGCCCAATCTTGGATTTTGTGAAACTTCCATTGGCAGATCTCTCTATGAGCTGCTACTAAAATGTTTTTTTTTTTTTTTTTTTTTTTCGATTTTGCCACTGGTATAAAATAGCGCGCTAAGTCAGCAAGACGAGTTCATAAGGGAATATAAGGTAACTTTTTTTCTGCCATTGCTACAAAAGGAGCAGATTTTGTCTACCGCCAGAACCAAGAAAGCTGACAGGGGACTTCAATTGAAGACCGGTTATGAAGTTAAAAAAAAAAAAAAAAAATACAATAGCACTCATTCAGCGAGTGGGTGATGGACATTGTCGTGAGTCCAGTAGAAGTGCCGAAGCCTTCTATATAACATACATTTATGCCAAGTTAGTATGAAATTAGTCTGAATTCGAGCTATTAAATAAAACGAAAGAAAGAATGAAAACGAAGTGTAAAGCAAAGTTCCTCTTTTTCCGGAGGACCACTTACGGGTCGTCCACAAATGAAGTGCCGCATTGAGGAGAAGAATTTGAAATTGTGTGTTTATGACAAGAGAGAGGAAGGGAGTATCAAAAGTTAATTGCTACCTTTTTTCATAACAAAACGTTTATGAAAAAGAGCGTGACATGTGACACAGAAGGGGGAAGGTGAAGTAGGACACTTTGAAAAAGGGAGAGGGGTTAAATTTGTTGAAAAAGTTGACATTTATGAACAGCCCCTAAAATTTTTCATTAGCAGAATGCTTGTTTTTCAAATGGCATACAGGAAGAGTATAGTTTAATTTGCTCAAGGTCAAAATTATGGATACTGTGAATAATGCACATTATTTTAACAGCATCACTATGGTAATTGAACAACTTGTTTTTTAATTTGGCAGCAGAAATATCAAACAATCATCTATTTTCACTAACTTATTAGATTAATTATAATCTGATACACTGACAGCAAAAAGATCGGGATTTTGATACGAAAGGTTTATGAAATGTTGGAATAACGAGGAAGAAGCAAAAACCTAAACTCATTAATAAAAGGCAGATATTCTTAATTTCTAAAAATATGACTAATTATTATTTAGTAATTTCTAAATATGATTAATTATTTAGTCGAAATTTCTATTGTGATTAATACATCAATCTTTAATACATTTTTGGCAATTAATATATTCGTGGGCTCCGGAGAGCAATATCGAAGATCTCCGCTGTTTACAATCTATATTTTTGAAAATTAGCTGTAAAAAAAGGAGTGAAGGAGCTGAGCTGTGAGCTAAGATGCAAGTTAAGCCTTAATTGAAACCAGAACACTTTTTATGGTTTGTAAAACGAGCTATTAAAAATCTAAAACAAAGCGTTTTAAAAAGAAACGGAAATCAGAGATGCAGAAAAGGGAGTGGGTTAAAAACCGCCACAACTTTCGGTTTTTCTGCTAAATTGCCGATCTTAGTATGATAAATCATGTACATGTAACAACTGTTTCGACCGAATCATTTTCAAGAAAACAAATTTGAGTTGTTATGACCCCCATTCCCCCTCTCCAACTCTTCAAGAGTTAAAAGTGCAAATG
Source organism: Uloborus diversus (assembly GCF_026930045.1). NCBI lineage: Eukaryota > Metazoa > Arthropoda > Arachnida > Araneae > Uloboridae > Uloborus > Uloborus diversus. The sequence goes on along the minus strand of NC_072740.1, from coordinate 88,036,123 downwards.
AAGCACAAAATTTCAAAACTACAGCAAACCAGCAGAAATCTTAACAAATTAAACTTTCTTGAAATTAAAATAATTTCTACATTTTATTGTATTTTCGGAATTCCTTATCTAACATTATTCACTACTACAATGCATAACTAAAAATCTAAGCGAATGCAACATTTTTTGTCTCATTTTAAGAAACAATTGCATAGACGTGTTTCGGATTTAGAAGAAATATGTTTCTTAATACAAGGGAAAGAAGCTATGAGGAATAAAAGACTGCTGTTTTTAATACAAATTTGCATGGTATGAAAAGGGATAAGAGGACACGGGAGGTCACTGTGATCTCCCAAAAGGTTCGTTATTCGGTAAATTTTGTCCGACGATTTAGCAAAATTATCATTCGGCAAAATTTGGTGTTCTATTTAGCAAAATTGTCATCATTCGGTGAAATTTGGAGCTTCATCCGGCAAAATATGGAGTTCCATTCACCGGAATTGGGAGTTCTATTCGGCAAGCTGAGAATTGCCGCACTCTAAAAAAATTAAGTTCGGGGTGTACCTGATATGTTTCACATGGATCCAGTTTTTCGCCCTTTAATTACTTGAAACTCGACAACAGTATAATTTTAGTCACTACATGAAAAAAATCATTTGCACTGAACGAAGATTTGTAAGGTCATGAATTTACTTAAAGGACATACTAATTGTATCTGTTTATAGAATCCACCCGATTGTCATTCATGATATTAGAATTTTTCAAAATTAAGTCTGTCGTGCTAGTTTACATATATCTATATTCAACTAAAAAAGAAAGCAAAAGTTTTATCATAGTAAATTATTCTAAATTATTCTTAAGACTCATTAGCGTGATCAGCACGGTCTGACAAATCCAAGGCGACTGAAAACTAGCTTTGAGACTAGTTCGTTCCGAGCTGGAATTTTTTAGAAAATATGTTACACTCATATTGGCAATAAACACTGAAAAAAAATCGTCTGGTGATTTTTTCCCCCTTGCTTTATAGGTTTTATAATTTTTGTCCGTCTCTGGTCAGTAGCAGATCGTTTTTTGTTTTTCTAATTTCGTCAAGAGCTCGTTAACCTTAAAAAAAAATCCTACGTGGAACTACATTTAAAAAAAAAATTTGGTTCTTAAATATAGGATATAAAGTTATGCATATTTACTCTCAAGTGTTATCTAATAATGCTTTTAAACTGGTTGATAGAATTGTGTGAAACTTATTATGACCGTTGAGTTCATATCTTCTTTAGCAATCGATAGCAGATTTACGGGACTTAAATCAATCGATATTTAGAGACCAGTAACGCTGTTTATTCACGGATCCTTAGCAAAGGAATAAAAGGCTAAATCAGCTTTCTGATGTGAAGATGGTCAATACTAAAATACACCCAGATATTTCGGTGTATCTCAGAGTGGCAAATACAACGCAACAACCATGGAACAACTTGCGAAACAAATGGACGTCGGGTGACCTGTAGAACATCTCTCAACGAAACACATTGCAGTCTATTTAGTCTAACTAAATGACAGAAAAATAAAAAATAATTTGAAATGGATTTAAAATTAAATCAAAGATTGCAGCTAGGTATGAAAACATTTTTCGAAATTTTTTTTCTTGAACTTTTTTTTTTCATTTCTTTATTAAATATCATAATTAATTACTCCTTGTTTTTAAAAGTAATATATTTACATAAACTTCAATATTTTTTGATTTTTCATTCAAACTCAATACCATACTAAAAAAAAAAAAACACTGATGAATAGTATAACTTAAAAATTTATACCATATTATAAAGGAGCAATCAACAAAAAATAAATTATCTATGCAGTGTGCAATGTGAATAATTATGATACTAAGTAAAAAATACTATTAAAATTGTTATATTTAAATATATATAATTTTTTTTTAAAGAAGACCAACGCAAATTATATTCTGAAATCTTCTGCTTTAAGAAATTTTTGAAATGCATATGATTTAAAGAGTAATCATTCATAAGTACCGTATCTAAGAGTTTAAAAAATTATTCCAAAAGATGTACAAAAGTAAAATAAATATAAAATAAATGAATCTAAACACCGAAGATTTTTTTTTACTAGAAACGCGCTTTCTGGAATTCTTTTTTCAAGCGATGGCAATAAATCTTGTGCCTCGGTATAAACCAATCACGAAGCGAGTAAAAAGTGAAAACAAAAATCTTGAATACTTGATAAATAAAATGAACAAATCTTTGTGTGCAAATATACTTATGAAGCTAATCGTTTTTTGCAGACATTGTTGTTGTTATTTTTAAGAATTAAAGGGGGAATATGAGTTTTTGGCCTGATGTCCTTATTTTAAGGGCAACAATGGGGAATATCGTTATTATTTCAAAAGGTAATTTTATGCCATTCTGATTAGCATTTTGAGACCTATTCCGCATAGAGATTTTTGAAGGACGGTCGATATAATTTCATAATTTACCCATACTGTATCGGGGGCTTTTAAACACTGGAAACTTAAGGAAATATTTTTCTTTTCACGATATAGAATTTGGGAAGCTACTGTCCTCGTTAAAATGAGAGTTTTTAGAAACTATTCGACTTACTCGAATGGCTATTCTTAACGGCACTGTCGTCATTATTTAGGAACTGTAGTCCTTCATCTGATGGGTAATTTTAAGTGATGCGGCTCTTACTCTGAAGAGGATTTTTAGGAAATTAGTTTAAACTAGGATTTGGTTCGGTGAGATTCTGTTCACGTTATATAGGATTGCCTTCTTTAGTCTAAAGGCAAATTTAATACTATTGCCCTTAGACTAACGACGTTACACTAACGTTTATTAAGGCAATTTATATTATATATTTACTTTCATTTAGGATGGAGCATGGGAAAATTGTTCCTTCTAAGCCAGGGAGCAATGCAGCAATCGAGAAAGCCTCCACAGTGCCGAGCCCAGCGAGACAGGGATTCCACTCTTTAGAGGGAGTGGTGCCTTAGTTTAGGAACTGATTTCCTTATTCAAGGAATGTTCTGCTCATGCAATGCCAGGTGTGATTTTCTGTGACTGAATTATTATTCTGATGTCAAACTTGAATCACAATGTTTTCTTCCTTATTACTTAGCCATGATTGTTGACCATGCGTCATTCGAAACCACATTTATTTTTACACGTCTGCCGCAGTAGTACGCCTCACACGGATTTGCGTTAATTCTTTCCCTTAATATTATTTAAAAAAAAGATTACTATGGAATAAAGAAATAACTTTGCTTGAGACAGACATGGGCTAACAATGGTCATACTGTTAAGAGGAAAGCCTAGCAATAATTTTATAACTTTTTTATTATGTTGCTGAGATTTTATTTAGCTATGAAATCTGAACACTATAAGTAATCAATGACAAATTTAAATATGTTCAGTCTATTGAATTTGGAATAAATGACTGCCTACCTAAAAAAGGGGAAAAAATCAAGAACCATAATTAAAATTTATGCAGGTAAACAAGTGAGTATTCAAAGAATTAATTCGATTCTAACTAAATCTGAATTGTACAGAGTTCTATTAACTCTACGCATTTCTGAAGAAAACAATAGAAATTCTACATAATTTCATAAATTTCGGAATAATCCATTTATATAACAACAAACATCGTTGGTTATTTCCCTTAAAAGAATTTTAAAAAGTTGTTTCAACAAGTGTCAAGAAATCACTTTTCTTCATACAATCCTATGTTGACAATAGTCAAATTTTGAATAGTAAGGCCAAACAATGATTTTGGGTATTTTTTATTGAGTAGTTGAGATTTCATTAAGCCACGAAATATCAACTTTATTAGTAATTAGTGTCCAATTTAATAATTTGTGATCTATAAAATTTGAAATATATGACTGCCAACCAAAAAAGGGGGGGGGGAAATAAAAAAAAACATCATTACAACTTACACTGTTAAACAAACGAAGTTTCAGATGCCTAAAAGTTGTTTCTATATTGTCAAGAAATCACTCTTCTTGAGACAGTCATAGGTTGACAATCGACAAAGTAGTGATTTTACACTAGTGTTAGCACAGTTTTTAGTAGGAGGGCCTAACAATAATTTTGGGTTTTTTTCATTACGATGTTGAGATTTCATGAAGCCATGAAATGTCAACACTGAGTAATTAGTTTCCAATTTAATAATTTGTGGTCTATATAATTTGGAATACATGACGGCCTACCAAAAAAAGTGAGGAGAAAAAACCAACATCATTACAACTAATACCGTTAAACAAACAAACTTTCAGAAACATAAATTGATTCCAACTAAATCTGAGACATGCAGATTTCAACTTTCTGATCAAGAACATGCTACCTATTCTATGTTAAAAGTATGTCTTACAAGGGGTAGCTAGGCAAGTTTTATGTTCTTTCATGCAAAGGTATGTACCAGTTTTAATTATATTTTTAGTAAACGCCTTTAATTGTTTACATGATAATTCAACGAGTTTCTACAAAAACTGCAATAGAAATTCTCCATCGAATATTAAAGAATTTGGAAATAATTTTTTGTTTCATTCATTTACGCAGACCCTCCTTCATTTGTTTCCCTTGGAAGCACTTGTAAAAAGTTATTTCTATACTACAAAGAAATCACTTTTCTTTAGACAGTCATAGGTTGACAAAGGTCATAATTTTAAGAGGAAGCTCTTGCAATAATTTTGAAATTTTCTTACTATGTTGTTGAGATTTCATGAAGTGATGAAACCTCAACACTATGAGTAATCAATAAACAACTTAATAATTTTAAGCCTAGGGAATTTGGAATAAATGACTGCCTATCCAAAAGTGGGAACAAAATCAAAAACATCATAACTTATACAGGTAAACAAATGAATAATTGACAAATTAATTTCATTCTAACTAAATCTGAATTATACAGAGTTTTACTTTCTGTGCAAGAACAAGCTACCTATCTCAAGTTCCACGTCTAATGCAGTAGTACGTCTCACATGAGATTGCTAGGCAAGCTTTGTGTTCTTTTATTCAAAAGTTATTTCTGCATCAATTTATTGTTATTTTTAGTAAAATTCTTCATTTATTCAAAATTGAACTCTACGAATTTCTGAAGAAAACAATAGAAATTCTACGTAAATTCATAAATTTCGGAATAATCCATTTATATAACAACAAACATCTTTCGTTATTTGCCTTAGTAGCATTTTTGAAAAGTTGTTTCTATATTGTCAAGAAATCACTCTTCTTGAGACAGTCATAGGTTGACAATCGTCACATTTTTAGTAGGAGGGCCTAACAATGATTTTGGAATTTTTTCATTACGTTGTTGAGATTTCATGAAGCCATGAAATGTCAACACTAAATAATTAGTTTCTGATTTAATAATTTGTGGTCTATGTAATTTGGAATACATGACTTCCTACCAAAAAAAAAGTGAGGAGAAAAAACCAACATCATTACAACTTATACCGTTAAACAAACAAACTTTCAGAAACATAAATTGATTCCAACTAAATCTGAGACATGCAGATTTCAACTTTCTGATCAAGAACATGCTACCTATTCTAAGTTGGTAGTATGCCTTGCAATGGGTAGCTAGGCAAGTTTTATGTTCTTTCATGCAAAGGTATGTACCAGTTTTAATTATATTTTTAGATAAATGCCTTTAATTGTTTACGTGATAATTCAACGAGTTTCTACAAAAAATGCAATAGAAATTCTCCATCGAATAATAAAGAATTTGGAACAATTTTATTGTTTCCTTCATTTACTTTGATGTTCGTTCATTTGTTTCAATTGGAAGCACTTTTAAATGTTATTTCTATACTACCAAGAAATCACTTTTCTTTAGACAGTCATAGGTTGACAAAGGTCATAATTTTAAGAGGAAGCTCATGCAATAATTTTGAAATTTTCTTAATACGTTGTTGAGATTTCTTGAAGTAATGAAACCTCAACACTATGAGTAATCAATAAGCAACTTAATAATTTTAAGCCTTAAGAATTTGGAACAAATGACTGCCTGTCCAAAAAAGGGAACAAAATCAAGAACATCATAACTTATACAGGTAAACAAATGAATAATTAGCAAATTATTTTGATTCTAACTAAATCTGAATTATACAGAGTTTTACTTTCTGTGCAAGAACAAGCTACCTATCTCAAGTTCCACGTCTAACGCAGTAGTACGTCTCACATGAGATTGCTAGGCAAGCTTTGTGTTCTTTTATTCAAAAGTTACTTCTGCATCAATTTATTGTTATTTTTAGTAAAATTCTTCATTTATTCAAAATTGAACTCTACGAATTTCTAAAGAAAACAATAGAAATTCTACATAATTTCATAAATTTCGGAAAAATCCATTTATATAACAACAAACATCTTTCGTTATTTTCCTTAGTAGCATTTTCGAAAAGTTGTTTCTATATTGTCAAGAAATCACTCTTCTTGAGACACTCACTGGTTGACAATCGTCACATTTTGAGTAGGAGGGCCTAACAATAATTTTTGATTTTTTTCATTACGTTGTTGAGATTTCATGAAGCCATGAAATGTCAACACTGAGTAATTAGTTTCCAGTTTAATAATTTGTGCTCTATATAATTTGTATAATAAAATATAAATTATACAGAGTTTTACTTTCTGTGCTAGAACAAGCTACCTATCTCAAGTTCCACGTCTAACGCAGTAGATCGTCTCACATGAGATTGCTAGGCAAGCTTTGTGTTCTTTTATTCAAAAGTTTTTTCTGCATCAATTTATTGTTATTTTTAGTAAAATTCTTCATTTATTCAAAATTGAACTCTACGAATTTCTGAAGAAATCAATAGAAATTCTACGTAATTTCATAAATTTCGGAATAATCCATTTATATAAGAACAAACCTCTTTCGTTATTTCCCTTAGTAAATTTTTTGAAAAGTTGTTTCTATATTGTCAAGAAATCACTCTTCTTGAGACAGTCATTGGTTGACAATCGTCTTATTTTTAGTAGAAGGGCCTAACAATGATTTTGGAATTTTTTCATTACGTTGTTGAGATTTCATGAAGCCATGAAATGTCAACACTGAGTAATTAGTTTCCAATTTAATAATTTGTGGTCTATATAATTTGGAATACATGACTGCCTACCAAAAAAAGTGAGGAGAAAAAACCAACATCATTACAACTTATACCGTTAAACAAACAAACTTTCAGAAACATAAATTGATTCCAACTAAATCTGAGACATGCAGATTTCAACTTTCTGATCAAGAACATGCTATTTATTCTAAGTTGGTAGTATGTCTTACAAGGGGTAGCTAGGCATGGTATGTACCAGTTTTAATTATATTTTTAGTTAAACGCCTTTAATAGTTTACATGATAATTCAACGAGGTTCTACAAAAAATGCAATAGAAATTCTCCATCGCATAATAAAGAATTTGGAACAATTTTATTGTTTCCTTCATTTACCTTGATCTTCGTTCATTTGTTTCAATTGGAAGCACTTTTAAAATGTTATTTCTATACTACTAAGAAATCACTTTTCTTTAGACAGTCATAGGTTGACAAAGGTCATAATTTTAAGAGGATGCTCTTGCAATGATTTTGAAATTTTCTTATTACGTTGTTGAGATTTCATGAAGTAATGAAACGTCAACACTATGAGTAATCAATAAGCAACATAATAATTTTAAGCCTTAAGAATTTGGAATATATGACTGCCTATCCAAAAGTGGGAACAAAATCAAGAACATCATAACTTATACGGGTAAACAAATGAATAATTAGCAAATCAATTTGATTCTAACTAAATCTGAATTATAGAGTTTTACTTTCTGTGCAAGAACAAGCTGCCTATCTCAAGTTCCACGTCTAACGCAGTAGTACGTCTCACATGAGATTGCTAGGCAAGATTTGTGTTCTTTTATTTATGTTCTTTTATTTATTTTTTTTAAGTTATTTCTGCACCGATTTCTTGTTATTTTTAGTAAAATTCTTCATTTATTCAAATATTAACTCTAGGAATTTCTGAGGAAAACAATAGAAATTCTACATAATTTCATAAATTTCGGAATAAGCCATTTATATAACATCAAACAACTTTCGTTATTTCCCTCGGTAGCATTTTTGAAAAGTTGTTTCTCTATTGTCAAGAAATCACTCTTCTTGAGACAGTCATAGGTTCACAATCGTAACATTTTTAGTAGGAGGGCCTAACAATGATTTTGGAATATTTTCATTACGTTGTTGAGATTTCATGAAGCCAGTAAATGTCAACACTGAGTAATTAGTTTCCAATTTAATCCTTTTTGGTCTATATAATTTGGAATATATGACTGCCTACCAAAAAAAGTGAAAAGAAAAAAAAAAAAACCAACATCATTACAATTTATACCGTACAGAATCAACAAACATCATATTTTATACAGGTAAACAAATGAATATTCAGCAAATTAATTTGATTCTGACTAAACCTGAATTATACAGAGTTCTACTTTCTATGCCCAGCCAAGAACAAGCTACCTATCCCAAGTTCCACGTCTAACGCAGTAGTTCGTCTAACATGAGATTGCTAGCTAGCTTTGTATTCTTTTATATTTAAAAGACATTTCTGCTCCGATTTTATGTTATTTTCAGTAAAATTCTTCATTTATTCTAAATTTAACTGTACGAATTCCCGTAGAAAACAATAGAAATTCTACTTAATTCCATAAATTTCGGAATATTCCATTTGTATAACACCACTTATCGTTGGTTATTTCCATTAATAGCGTTTTAAAAAGTTGTTTCTATATTGTCAAGAAATCACTTTTCTTGAGACAGTCGAAGATGATTTTGGGGTTTTTTTCATCACGTTTTGAGATATCGTGAAGCCATGAAATCTCAAAACTATGAGTTATCAGTGTCCATTTTTTAAATTTACGGTCTATAGAATTTGGAATATATGACTGCCTCTCAAAACACATAGGAAACAATCAAAAACCATCATTCAACTTAGGTAAACAAGTGCCCTTTTGCTAGGCTTAATTTCATTCTAACTTATATTGAGTTACGCAGAGCTGTTATTTTTGTTTCAGAACAAACTTCGCAACCCAAGTTTCATGCAGATCTATTATTTATGCACCAGCTTCACTTATGTTATCATTACAGGTCTTTCTTTTTTCTTCTTTTGCAATTTGCTGTAGAAAACTACAAGAACGTATTTAAGATTCACAAGATACTATTTTTTTTTTCTTAATTCACTCGGAATTTCCGTGCGTACTTTCTTCAAAGACTTTTTAAATTTACTTCTTACTATATCGAAATCTGTTTTCTTTAGGCCAACAAAAGCTAAAAAAAAAATCACTTTTTTAAAATATCCCCGATTAAATATTTTGTCCCTCTTAATTAGCAATTGAGATTTCCTGAAGCCATGGATCTGAAACTTTGAGTGATCAGTAGCAGTGAATTGATCTTCATGAAATTTGCACAAAATTGGATGCGCGCTACTGAGATTTTTTCTTTCTTATAATTTCCCTATTATTATTTTTTTCTTTTGTTTCGATTGTCTCAAGGCATTTTACTGACAACTTTGCTTTTAAAAGTGGTGTCAGCTTACGCATGTTAAATACACCGTACTATGTGGAAGAGGAAAAGAAGAACATAAAATTTGCCATTAGAATAAGTACAACAGTCTCTAAATGCCCAGTGTCGCACGGACTAGCTCTTAAATTCCGTCATTTCCCGGGGGAAAAGAAAAGAAACACCTAATATCATGTGGCACATGCTACACACTCACGCGCTGATAAAAAAGGAAATATTTGGAGTAATATTTACCTCTGAGTAATGACAACAGTCCTTAAATATTCCTGCCTGGTGTGTGTGTCAAGCTCTATCCTTAAAAATTTCAATTCGAAAAGGGTCAACATAAAAAACTCAACATTTCTATTAAAAAAAAATCAATCGTATCACATTTTGCACGGTTCTGAGTGGGTAATTTCGATTACTACATCGCTCCTTGCCGAAGGAATTAATGTAACATCAGTCCCTCCTAATAAAAAAGGAGAAATATAGCTAAAATTGATATTAAAGACAACAGTTCCCGAAAGCTTCAGCAGAATTTTTACACTTCCATTCGAATATAGTTCATAAGCATCCCGATTAGAGTGAAAACAAGTCCCTAAAAATCTCCATCAGTTGAAAGACAACAGTTCCTAAATAACGATTCAGTGAAAAATACACAGATTAAGAGCAGCAGTCTCTAAAAATTATAATTTGCATGAGACAACAGTGCCCGCTACCCTACATTTTAGAAAGAAACAATTCCAGCAGCTCTGTACTCGAATAAGGACATGAGTGTCTAAAAAACCCGAATACAATAAGGATAGCAGTTTTAAAATAACGTCGACCGCCGTTACAAAATCTCCTTCTGAAATATTTTCAAATATGCTTAGTTGCAGTTACAAAACCCTTTAAAATAAGAACAACTTTGTTGCCAATAAAATAAAGACATTATACCCGTAAAATCGTAATAATCATCAATTCTTTTAAGTAAATTTTAAAATAATTATAAAAGCCTAGATGATATAAAAGAAAACAGGTCCATGAAACTTTGATTCTAGAGAACGAAAACATATAAAAATATGTAAAAACAAAATATCATCTAGATATCAAAGGAAAAAGTGGAAAAGGGGAGTCGACGTGCTGAGAATTGTTGTCATGGTCATATTTGGTGCTTTTGTAACTAATGCGAAGTTTGCATCTGCTTTCCAGAGACCAGTTTCTGAACATTTGGCTACAAATTTGTAACATTGTGGTTTTCGTTTTGTAATTGACGAACAACACAACGGGGCTACACGAGTGAGCTTCGCCATGTGATCCGTGTGCGTAGGGTTGGGTTGTCTCTGTTTTACGACGTCAGATCGGAGCCAACTCATATAATTGACCTAGTCTTTTTTATCTTTTACCTTAACTTTTTCTCCGTTACCATGTATCGCCTATCCTATAAAATGTTACGAATTATATAAAAATCTAGAAAAAATTACCTTTAATAACAATCACTTCTGATATTTTTAAATTCTTTTCCCACTCCCGCCCTCAAAAGTTGTGAGATTGCAAATTTGTACGGTGGCTGTATTGACTGTAGAAAATGTTTTCCTCTGTTATTTTAACACAAAGTCCTTGGAATATTTAACATAAGCTTTTTACCGACCAATGAATGATTGGCAAAAAAAAATGTTGCAACGGTTTCGTAATTGACTCTAGCGTCAAGAAAGTTTGATGCATAAAAAGTAAAAATGAAATAAATTATTTTTACAGGAAAATTAGACAGTGAGTTGAAAAATAAGGGATAAATAGCGAAGAAAACAGAATATAGGAATAAAAAGCCTTAACAGAGATAATCAATTTCTACGATTTGCTCTTCGGAATACAACATCATAGAAGCCCTTTTTAGGGAGAGAATATAAACTTGAAACGCGTGTGCGTATCAAAAAAAAAAAAGATCGTTAATAAAATTTTACCTTCATTAAAGCTATTTTTATATTTTACTGTGACAGACCCCAAGCCAGGTAAATGTCAACATTCACATTGCGAAGACATCGGTGAATCACCGGTGAAAATCGACACATTCCAATTTTGATCTCTTACGGTAATAAATGCAGTCAACTCGCGAGAACTCTTAAAACCAAGTATCCCTACATCTCGAAATTTTCCGCCGGTTAAAACTCTTGAGATTGCCGGGAAATTACCCATGACTTGAGCTACCAATAAATCGAAGTTTCTAGCCTGTTTCTCGGGGCTTCGAATTATCGAGAAAATTCTATCCACAACACCGAGGAGCAATTTGTAACACAATTTCTGCAGAGTTCGATTTTTTGAGCTGTTTTGAGTAAAATAAGCCTGCTGATTTCAAAACTGTAGTTAGTTTTCTTCTATCACGTTGAGTTCTTTCTCTTTAGGGGCTGTCCATAAATGATGCCACACTTTTCTTCAACATTTTTGACCTCCCTCCCCCCTACATTGTCGCAAAGCGTCACATTTTACTTTACCCCTCCCACTCCCCTTATCACATGTCACGCTGTTTTTCCATAAACATATTCTATTAAAAAATACGTGATGTCACTTCTTGTTACTGCCCCCCCCTCTCCCCACTATCACAAACTCACAAATTCATGAACTCCTAATCAAAACAACAGTTATAACCTGTTGAGTGACCCAATCCTTTTAAGATAAAAATAAGAAAATTATTATATTCGACAAGTTTTGATCCTTTTCTTGGTCACGGCAAATAAAGTGAATGGATCAATAAATATTGTTTAATATTTCCATATTCAACAGTAACACAGAAAGGATTTTTTATATTGCAAAGGCGGAATTTAATTATTGTTGCTTACTTTGTTTGTGTATTTATTTATTTATTGCGCGTGTGTCCTATGTTTCTAAAAAAAATATGCTACGTTTTGTTACTTAGTAGCTTTGATTCCTATGTTGCTTTAAAACTGGATGTGAACAGTCTAAAACTTGCGATCATTTATGGATAACACTTAGCTAAAAACAAGTTACAGGTCTCATACTACCAAATCGTTGTTCCCCAGTGCTATTTATTATTATTATTTATTCTTTTTTTCACGAAAATAGTACGAAAAACGAGCTTTTTAAAATGAATATGTAATACAATATTGCTCATGTTTGTTTTTGAAATGCCACTCGATTGAGAAAACAGAAAGTATGTTAAAAAAGTCTCACGATAATTTGTTTGCATATGAGGCAGTGAGAAGCAAAGAGATGTAAGTGGACATTTTCAAGTTTTGAGTAAAACGCGTTTAAAATAAATTATGAGGTAAGCTTTCAGTGAATTTTTTTTTTTCTAAATCATGCTGTACAGCAGCATCTACCAAGGCTACTAGTACTATCTCTTTCCCCAAGACAGAGGAGAGGTTCACCTACCATTTGTATTGGTTATCTCCAAATTTTTAATTTTGCCACTTACATCTCTTTGCACTGCCTCATGTGCTTTTCTAAAAAAATTAACCGTTTTTGTTAAATTCATTATTTACGACTAACAAAATTAATTTAAACAACAAGGGGCTTCCCAAAAGACGCTTTTCAGTAGACTGAAAATAAATATAGTGAATAATATAATAGATAACAATATTATAAGGAATAGTTGTTTATATATACTTTAGATCAAGCTTGACAGAGGCAATTTCTTTTTAAGAAATTAAAAACAGACGGTGTGATATCGAAGTATTGTTCAATAATTTTAAGACATAAAATCTGTCAATGCGTATTAAATATTTAATTTTGTCCATAGCTTATTTTATTAAGCTCCAATGATAAACAAAAATGACATTTGTAACTTTGCACAAACAAACAAAAATCACCATTAACTTAGAGGTCCACTACTGCATGTTTTTTGCCAATATTGCGCGGAGATAGCACCAACCGATGGCTTCGACATCAAGTCAATCGATATCTTTTAAGCATTTGTTTTTCATTAATAGGTTCAATGTCATTTAATTCTTCGCATTAAATTGTGTTGCGTGACTCTTAGGTACTAAACGACGCAAGATAAAACAATTGTCATCGAAAACGTAGCGATAACAAACGGAAACCGGTGCTTCTAATTTCGGACATCTAAATTGATGTCCGTCAATGGTGACAATAGAAAATCAATGAATGCGTTTGAATACAAAATTGTATCCATAATTGAGAGTTTTCGTCCCTTGAAACGTTTCTCAATCGACACATTTTGTTTCACTCTGATATTAGACGCGGCACCACATGTTTAGAATGGTAAAACATAGTAAGTAAAAATACATATAAATTAAATTTGAGATTGAGCGCTATTCTTCTAATACAGTCGAACGACTATTGCACGAAACTATTGTATTTTATCCGAAATCACCTCCAACTGAATTTTGGTGAACTGAATTTTTACTTATTTATTTGTTTAGTAAGTAAACAAAATCACTTTGGGAACTAGTGGAAGCCATTTCTGCTGCTTTTACAAATCGTCCATGCATTTCAACATCCTTTTTTTTATACTCCTCAAATTCGCCAACAAATTTTACAACACTAAGTTATTATATTTTTTAAGAAGCCATTAAATTTAAAACGATAGAATGCGAAAGTAAAGTATTGATTTGTTAAATATTTTTTTTAATTACGTATTGTGTTTAAAGCTGAAAGAAAAAAAATGCAGTTGACTTAACGAGCAGTACCATAAAGTTTGAAACCGAACTCAGTGGCGTAACAACCCATGGAGGCCAAGGCCTGCTATACCCAATCTAAGTTTTCGGAACCTGTGGATCTAAGGTGCAAAGGTAGTTGCTCCGGTCAAATTGGTCAACCAAACGCGGAACCCCCAGTGTTTAGTTCCCAAGCACCCTTGGTACTTGTTTTATTCACCCTCTGAATGGACAAAAGAGGGATTCGATCGTGCCCAGTCTGGGAAATCGAATCAATCCCGAATATGCGGCGTGGAAGTACGAAGCGCTAACACTAATCCACTGAGCTTCAAAATAAATATTAGTTTACTATACACTCAAACCTGTATTCGTGCGGTTGATAGGGACAGAGTGAAAAAAATCAAATAAAAATTTCGCTCAAAATTACCTTTTAAGCACTCGTTTTGAAGATAAATTAGTCAATTGAGTCCCAATTTGATTAAAATTTTCATGTACACAAAAAAAAAAAAAAAAAAAAATACCGCATAAAAACAGGTTTGAGTGTATATTGTCGTATTAAATGTACAAATGTAAATTCGTACATTTAATACAAATATGCTTATAATTATAATAATATAGTTAATAATTTTTTTATGTACTGTTATTTTGTAAAGCCATTTTATGAACCTAAATTTAGATCCCAATCACTGCGTTGAATCGGGGTTCTAATGTATTGGGTAAGTAATCATACATGTTACATTTCCCAAAAATTTTCAAACTTGAGTTCTATTCAATTCGAATATTTTGACAAAACTACACACACACACACACACACACACACATATATATATATATATATACACACACTTAGTTTTTACAACAAAATCTATATCTGCTTGTTTTTCGACAAAATCTCACAACTTCAACTATGGCTGAAAATAAACAAGGGGGTTCCCTTGTATCATGGAAAATAAAATTTGATATCATTACTGCGACGTGTTAATGAGGAATGACATTTTAATTTTGGGTAACGGAGGTGAGCATTTTTTGTCTGACATGACTACTTATCCTAAAAAAAACGAACTAAAATACAATATTGAAAAATTAAATATACTTAAACAATTAGTATTTGAGACACCTTGTGAAAGGAATACTAAATAAATAAATATATACTTTTAATTAAGCAAGTTATTAATCAACATAAACAGTCACACCAGGTGTGTGACATGTCACGGAGGTAAGAATTCACATGCTGTGTACCAAAAATATACTAAAATAAAAATTATTATTAAAAAATTGTTGGCAGGTTTAAATAGGTATAGTTTTAATGAAATTAAAAATTATTCTTAAATAAATCGTTCCTTAAAGTTTTTTCAATAAAAGGCGTGTGACAGAAAAGTTACACTTTTTGAAGAATGACCCATATATATATATATATATATATATATATATATATATATATATATATATATATATATATATATGTGTGTGTGTGTGTGTGTGTGTGTGTGTATGTATTAACAATTGCGTGTAAAATAAGCGCTAAACGTTAGCTCGGGAGCGATACAGACTCTTCGTCAAATGAGGTGGTTTCCTTTAATTACAAACTGGACTAGAAAACATTGTAACGCGTGCAGAAGCATAAAAAAATACCCCAGAAAGAAAAAGTGTTTTAAATTAGAGATGTTTTAAAAAGCGCTTCATTTTAAACGGGGCGTAGTCTCTTTCCACGTCACAAATAACGGCTTTTCTTTTTTTTTTTCTTCGGCACGGAAAAGCAGTGAATAATATTACAGGAACCGGCTATTTACTTAGAAGTTTTTGAAACTAGAGCAAAAGTACTCTAGCGCTGGTGACTGAAAATTTTTAGGATTACAGTAGCGAAAGGATTAGGTAGAAACTCAAATTCCAGCATAAGCAAAACTTTTATTTTATCCTTTTCCTATTCTTCATTAAGATAATAGCAGTTTATATATATATAGATATAATATATATATATATATATATATATAACTTAGAACATTAAATTCTTTTTCATTATACAGTAAACTCCCGATTTTCGGTGATCGGATTATCCGCAGGTCTTTTCACTATTTTTTTAAAAACTTAAATTGTGTTATTGTTCACTTTTAGATTTTACATATATTTTTTGTATTCAGTGTTAGTAAATGCAATGTAGCAACGTTTTTAGTTATAATTTAAATAGATGTGAGAGTTATTAATATTTTTAGCTATTGTATACATCAGGGTTGGTAAAAAAACCGGTTTTTTTCAAAAAAAACAAAAAAAAAAACAAAAAAAAAACGGGTTTTTTGGTTTAAACCGGGTTTTTTTGGTTTAAATACTATTTGCGAGAAAAACAATTAATTTTCGGAAGGTAATCAAGGTTCCATGTAATTAACAGTTATTCAATAGTCACATTATACCTAATTTCTTGATTAATTAAAGAGATTAGAACAAAATCTTGTAACTAAATTAAATAATTAAAATAGCTTTCTGCGGCGAAATATTGATTGAAATGTTTGACTTGATTAACATATTAGTATGCATGTATATATAGACCCTTTATGATACAAAATACTGATACCAAAATCCCAATTCCAATGAACAAAAGGGGGGAAAAAAACTAAGAATTATCTGCACCCAGTAGTCATAAAGCAGCATAGGTGTAAAGCCAATCAAAATCCTTTGAGCACACAGAATCAAAAAAAAAAAAAAAAAAAAAAAACCAATGGAGAGTGTAGTTTATATGTGAAGATTTATATATTTCTCAATCAATTTTTACACATACATTTGCATTTTGTTCTGGGAATTTAAAAATTTATCTTTTAATCTTCCTACATTATAATATAAGGAACTATTATGTATCATAATATGAAGTATAAACTTTTTTTTTTTAATTTGATTCAAAAAATATTATTTTTGTTCACCTGCAGAACAAATCTTAATTTTTAGGTGCAAACAATTAAGTTAAACTGTTGATTACCTTATAAGTCAAAGTTAAAATTCCAGGAAAGTGCAAAGAAATGGGCAAAAATGTCACACCCCTGCAACAGGAGTGAGCAATATAATGGATTGCATCTACAATAAAAGATTCATTCCTTAGTAAATCTTAACTAATCATGCCAATTAAGCATAATGATGGAAGTTGACTGAAATCTGCTTTATGGCACATATATGAAATAAAAAATATATTAATATTTTTTTTCGATTAAAGCTTGTAATACATTTTGAAGAAGCAACTTTGCAATTTTAGTATTTATCTCTGCAACTTAGCATAAATGGAATTTTACATTTTTCAATATGTGTGTGAAAATCAATGTAAACCTGTAAAATGGATTTTTTTTTTTTTTGTTGGCTTTTTTTTTTAAACAAACTTTTTAAAAAACCGCATGGTTTAAAAAAAAAACAATTGGTTTAAACCATGTTTAAAACCATGGTTTAAACCAACGTGGTTTAAACCAAACAACCCTGGTATACATATCGTTTTTTACTTATTGTTCGGATTATCCGTGGTTTTTGCTTATCCGCGGCTACCGTGCCTCCCTATTCCGCGGATAATCGAAAGTTTACTGTAATTATAAAAAAAAAATCATGACATTAAACACGGAAAGGATAATGACACAATTATAATTCCACTGATTTAAGGAGAGGGATGTGTTTAAAACTTCATTTCCACACGCTTGATATCTTCATTCCTCTACTTCTCTAATCTTTTATATTTTTATAGCTAGTTGCTGATGTTTGTTTAGAATGTTTTGTGACTTCAATTTATTGCGACTATAAAGCATTTGCATTGAAACCAATACTTTTTCTCAAATAATTTTCCACACAAAGGAAAGTGTGCTCAGATTTATGTTTGCTCTCTGAGAATTAAATTTATCTAATTATTTTTTATTCCACGTTTAGTGAAAGAAAGAATAGTTTAATAACTTCCAAAATTAATTTCCAAAAATGAGTCATAACTATTCTTCGGAAGGTTTTACTTCCGAGAAATACAATTAAATTTTTGCGAGAAAATTTGTTTTCTTATTCTTTATTTGAAAATTTTAAACCAGAGATTCTCAGCCGGAATAGTTCAGCTAATTGGCAGGAGTCCTCAGAAAAAGTAGACCAATCAACGGAGACTACAACCTGTCTACGTTAAAAGGTTCTCATTCGATTAATAGTATAGTAACAATATTTTGTTAGATCTAGAAGGTTTTACGTTAATTTTGTGACGGCTTATTTTAAATGTTGTTCTAAGTAAATTATAAAGATACTATAAGGATCAATCTTTATAACAGTACTTTAATACCTAGTAAAGTTTGTTGTGTAAAACAAATTCTTGCTCGCTATTAAGCAAAACATATACTAGAATTATTACAAAATGAATCAAATGGGCAAATTGAAAATCCGTCGATTTTCAATGGAATTGTAATTGATAGGCTTTTCTGTCTTGATAGTTAAACTTTTCTTGAAGTTGTCCCTCAGAAAACCTTCTGGCATCAACCCGTTTCAAGTTGAGTGCACTGAATGTACTGTAAACAGGAGTCCCTCGTATAACATGGTATTTCTATAACATGGTTTTAATATTACACGGTACCAAATTTGCGAATATTAAAAACTGTTTCGATATTACACGGTACGAAACTTGAATTGAGAACTACACGGTTTTGATGTATCACGAAAGTTATATATTTTAAAATGATGGAATTTTATTTCTGCTTAATACATTCTGTTAATGTTTGATAACTCTAATAAGTTTTTACTTGGTCTTTATAAAACTTGGTTTCGATATAACACGGTGCACATCCCTTGATTCACATTATTTCTAAGTCTCGTATAACACGGTTTCGATATAACACGATACATATTGACATGATTTTTACTTTATACAGGATTAATTAGTGTAAAAAATAATTTAAAAAGTTATTTTCAAAAAATTCTCGTATAACATGGTTTCAATACTACACGAAACGAATTAACCGTGTTTTACGACGGACGCCTGTACTGTAGCTGGTAGCAAAGAAGCAGTATTACCTCAAAGCGTCTCTCTTGATAAATTGCTAATAAATTTTATGTGTGAATAAATGATAACACAGAAAATAAATCTCACATTCTAAGGCGTCCAAGATACTTCACGGTGGTTGTAGTCTTGGCGGAGCGACTGTTAATTACGAGACGCCCGGATGGGAGATCACGGTGGTCACTGTGACCTCTCAAAAAAAATCCTCATTAGGCAAATTTTGTTTGAAGATTCGGCAAATTTAATGACATGATTGCAATATTTAAATTTTTAAATACCAGAATGTTCCTTTACATTACATGTACTTATGTGTGCATTCCAGTATTTTATAATTCGGAAAATTTGGATTTAAATTCGGCAAATTGAGAATTTCCGCTCACCCAAAAATGTAAAGTCGAGGCACACCGTTTTTGATCTTCGAAGTTTCAAGACTACAACGTAGAGGGGGGGGGGGGGGAAACGAGATATATAAAACCCACAGCTTTTCAACAATAAACTCCGAAGATTTGGGGGAATCCATCTGGAATTCAGGCGTGTATTGATAATTTTGATAGCATACAAATTTCCATCTTTTACGTGTTGGTATTAGTCCCAGAAAATTTGATTGTATAAAAATAAGTTCGGACGATATCACTGCTAAAAGTCTTATGCTCTTTGCTTCAAATTGTAGCTTTAGCAAAATTGAACAAAAGCTGAAATAATACTTTCTAAATAATTTTTTATTTTTCTTTACTTACTATTATTAATATTATCATTTTTAATCATTATCATCATTATTATTATCACGTTTAACATTATTATCATTATCACTATTATTATTATTACTAGAAAATCGCCCGTCAAGAAAATTGCCTCTACATTTGAAGGAAGCAATTGAATAGGTGATGATATTTTGATAGTTAAAATTTTAACCCTAACTCCAATGGATTAATCCTAAACTCCAGTGGATAGCGTTCATTGTTGACCACTTTTTCCCTTCTTCATTCCCCTGAAATGACACAGTCTTACCAGTGAAACAGTTAAATTATGGGATCCAGCTCAGCCTTGTTTTAATAAAGCCTTTCCCAGCATGTTAAACATTACCGAAACATAGGAAATTAAAATGCCGTGGCGCGAGTTTCACTGTTGATGACGTCAGGAGCGTTACTCGATCATTGGCTACTATATATATATATATATATATATGAGGATTAGCAATATCATTTTTATTATCAATATTATCATGATTATTTTATTGTCATTATTATCACTATTATCATTATCAGCATTATCATAATTATTATTATGGTTATAATTTCCTTTAAAAAAATAAATTCGGTCTTGATTTCTAAAGATTCATGTCTAATATAAGCATTGCTTGCTCACATAATCGGATATTATTATGAATGATACCAGATGTTACAGGCGAGATACTTTTATACTTAGGCGCGAGTTATGTACAACATTCGGTTTTCTTACGGGAACTGGCGAGTACTCCATAATTAAACGGGAAAAATTACTTTTTTGTTCACAATGTGAGATGAATTCATCCTGCTGAATAAGATCAATATTATACTTCACTTCTAAATTGAGGTTATCACTATAAATACTCTGTGCTTTAATCTCAGATACATGACAGGAAGTTAATCCTTCATTCATAAATGAAGGAATGTACATTAATTGATTAATTAATGAATTCGTAAGTGATTTAATGAATTAACTAAGTAAACGAAATGAACCATTTCATTTTGCCCCGCGTGCACTTGACAAACTGCATTAAACATTTTATATCAAATCATACCTAATATTAACTAAATATTACTGCGTACTTAATAAGCACCGCACTGCTCATCGGTAGATCTCAATTAATAGTAAAAATGTTATTTACAAAATCAATATAAATTTTAAATTACAAAAAGTAATTTTGATAAACCACAAAATTTTACAATACGGGTATCAAATATCCAAAATGAGTAGTATAATTATAATCTAAACATTAATCTTTTGGACAACTTGTACTCTGACTGGAATCAACTATGTGTTTAAGAACATAGTTAAAATATTGCTAGATGGATGGCACTGCAATGTTTGAAAGTATTTTACCATTTCACTTTGCCCTACATGTCCCTACTTCAGCTTGAGAATTTTAAACGTCATTGGTGCAGAACATTTTTTTAGAAATTTTTTAAAATGATTGTAATTAGTATCTGATTACCATTTTGTATCAAAAATTACATTGCTTTCTACTGTAAGCCCCAATTACTACCTTTTAGTCATAACCATAATGTGCATTATCTACAAAGAAAATATTGCCAATTTCCTTTGCGTGAATTCTACTATCTCTTCCTAATATATACTCTTCCCAAAACAAAATATGAAATGCAAAAGTGCATGAAACAACACGAACAATCGATTATTTTCTCCATGAACTGTTATAAAACTAGAAAATAACCCATCATAGTATGACGGGGACAAATTGCCTTTATATCAAAGAGATAGGCCTTCAAATTTGACGTATTCTAAAAAAATATCTGTACCTCAAAGACAGACTAACGTAAGTCACATTTTTACTGCTTTGCAGGAGAGCATAAAAACTTTTGTTTACTGTATATGAAGGTCAGACTCGTGCTCTTCAAGCATTGGTAAATAAATATTAAGTTTTTTTTTTTTTTGAGCAATCACGATTGCTTATTGTCCTCGCTTGACCATCCTTGATGTTGTGGTTCCTTTTTCGGCTTGGACCAGGGGCCTCTGCAGCAGCACCACCGCCCTCTGCAGGCGCGGCTGCTCCGGTCCCGAGTTATCCGCTTCTCCTTGTTGGAGGCTTCCATATCCTACACACACGCACGCTCACACACTCACACACACACATACATACACACACACGACTTCACACACATACACTCACACGCATACACACAGATCTACGCACCACACACAACTATGCACACGTAACCGACCAGGAGGAGAGGCAGGCTTGGGGGGGGGGGGGACAGGAGCCGTTTCGAGAAACAAAAACTCCTATGAGTAGGGTCCTGTCGCAGTTCGTGATTGCGAAAAACATAATTTGAATTCAAAATTTCAGAATTCAAATTACTTTTCTTTTTATAACTTTAAATTCAATTAGCCTTTTTTTTTACAGAATTACTTTGTTATGGCTTAGTGCGGAATAGGATTCTACATGCAATGCAATAATAACTTGAAAATAACAATTTTTGGACTCGTTTCAGAATGGCTCTAAAGTAGATATATATGAGAGAGAAATGTTTCAAACTTGCACAGAATTTTATTTTCAAAGTTAAATAACCACTTTGCTCATGAAACAACGAATTTAGCAATTCACCAAACGTTTTAAATTTCTAAGGGTTTCCTTTTCGAAATCTTAATCAGTATAAACCTGTTCTCTGCTCAACATTGCAAGAAAATATTGTTAAAGTGTATCATCCCGATTACGATAAATGAACCTCTCGTGTGATGTACAGCTGATTTAAATAACTACTTTTTGCTAAAAATAGAAATGAATTTGAAGAATATACGATCAGCAAGTATGGAGATAAATTTTTAATTCGCAACAGCATCAGGCGCGATCTTTCCCCGTCAACAGCAGCGTGTATTAAAGAAATTCTGAAAATTTTAGAAAAATATTTAGAAGCGTAGACTAAAAATAATTTTAAAACTAAAATACAACAACGAATCAAAATTTTGCCAATCTATCGTGTGTCACTAAATATAGTAAAACTAGCAAGAAAGCGTCGACGATGTTTTAAAAAATAAATGTTAAAAAAAAAAAAAAATGAAAACTAATCCTATGAATTTTTTTTTGAACGTATAAAAAGTATTCAGTTTCCATCAAATAATTATGATTGCGAAATAGACGACATTTTATTGTAGAGAATAGCTGTATCCACATGGCGATGCCCTAACTAAAAATTTTGGAAGATTCTTCGAATAAATGAAAATATCACTTCCCCATCCTATGTAAAATAACTTAAATGCGTATACACCTTTTAAAAACCTTATGTATAATATTGGCTTTTTTGCGGAAAATTGAAAAAAAAAAAAAAAAAAAGGAAATTACCGCATTTAGTACAAAACCAAAACCCCTAACTTACACCCCCCCCCCCCCCGCCGCCGCAGAGTAGTAATGAGTTTAATTGAAAGCATCATTAAATCCACAACAAAACGAAATTCTATATCCCCCTCCCCCCTTTCTACTCCCGTAGAGAAGAGAATTTCATTGAAAAACGGAAAATGAACCCAATACGAAGATCCATTTTATCCTAGCCACAAAAAATGTACGAAGCGTATTCGGCCTTTTATTCATTAGAAAAAGCCTTAAAAAAATCTATACTAGTGCAATTAAAAAAATACTTGTAAAATTGAAAATTTAATTTTTCAATTTCAAAGCAGACGATAATTTGTATTGGTGTTGACGTCAGAGCGTTACTCGATCAGTTTTGGTTATTAAGTATATAAAGATACTTAAAGTTTAACTCAAGCATTTAAAACGGTTTACCTATTATGTCACTTTATTTAATATTTTTAAAATCTCGCTTTCATTGTAAATTTTCTGAGGGACGATCTTGAATGCCGAAAACTATGCAATAATTTACTATATTCGTTTTAAATTTCAACCCATCACAATTTTGCAATCATTTCAACATTTTTCCGCTGTTTTTTTTTTTTTTTTTTATTTCTTTTATTAAGCTTCAGAATTGAACAGAAAACAGTCGCTTATTCCTTCATTGTACGTATGTGTTAAAATCAAATCAATTACAGTTGCGAAACTTCTTGTCCTTCAGCAAATCACGCGTTACTCAAAACTTCCGACAGTTTTAACATAAGTCTAAAAATGTTCATATGCAATGTCAAATCAAATGTGCCTATTTCTGCTTTATTTAAGAACAAATCAATCATATTTCAATCGTTTTCACATACCTCCACAACGACAAAATGCAGTTTCGCAAATGTTTGGTGTAACATGGTTTTATATTTCAGTTATACGTAAATTCTTTTTGCATTTTTATGTTACCCCGACAGCAACGTATAAAAAAGCTCCATTATCTACAATCAACCTTTGTCAGAGCTGCATTAGTAATGTAAGAATTATTCTTCGACCATTAATCGAGATCTTCATTTTATTGAAAACGTATCTTCTAAGATTTCAATTTTCCGAACGAGTGAGGCTCATAAAAAAGCATAACTATAATGAAGGGCGGGATATTTCCGTCTTTTTATTGCTTTTATGGTTAAATGCGTATCACCTTATCATGAAGGAGAATTAATGTTTTTAGCTTATATGTCTCCATTAAAAATTATAGTCTAACATAAAGTAAGCTTTTTTTAGTAAAAAAAAAAAACGAAAACATTTTTTACTTCGTTAAAATTTGAAATGTAGGTAAATATTTATAACCTTTTAATTACCGTTACGGAGAATTTATTTTTTATTGCTTTTATGGTTAAATGCGTATCACCCTATCATGAAGGAGAATTTATGTTTTTAGCATATAAGTCTTCCTTAAAAATTATAGTCTAACATAAAGTAAGCTTTTTTTAGTAAAAAAAAAAAAAACGAAAACATTTTTTACTTCGTTAAAATTTGAAATGTAGGTAAATATTTATAACTTTTTAATTACCGTTACTCAGAATTTATTTTTTATTGCTTTTATGGTTAAATGCGTATCACCCTATCATGAAGGAGAATTTATGTTTTTAGCATATAAGTCTTCATTAAAAATTATAGTCTAACATAAAGTAAGCTTTTTTTAGTAAAAAAAAAAAACGAAAACATTTTTTACTTCGTTAAAATTTGAAATGTAGGTAAATATTTATAACCTTTTAATTACCGTTACGGAGAATTTATTTTTTATTGCTTTTATGGTTAAATGCGTATCACCCTATCATGAAGGAGAATTTATGTTTTTAGCATATAAGTCTTCCTTAAAAATTATAGTCTAACATAAAGTAAGCTTTTTTTAGTAAAAAAAAAAAACGAAAACATTTTTTACTTCGTTAAAATTTGAAATGTAGGTAAATATTTATAACCTTTTAATTACCGTTACGGAGAATTTATTTTTTATTGCTTTTATGGTTAAATGCGTATCACCCTATCATGAAGGAGAATTTATGTTTTTAGCATATAAGTCTTCCTTAAAAATTATAGTCTAACATAAAGTAAGCTTTTTTTAGTAAAAAAAAAAAACGAAAACATTTTTTACTTCGTTAAAATTTGAAATGTAGGTAAATATTTATAACTTTTTAATTACCGTTACTCAGAATTTATTTTTTATTGCTTTTATGGTTAAATGCGTATCACCCTATCATGAAGGAGAATTTATGTTTTTAGCATATAAGTCTTCATTAAAAATTATAGTCTAACATAAAGTAAGCTTTTTTTAGTAAAAAAAAAAACGAAAACATTTTTTACTTCGTTAAAATTTGAAATGTAGGTAAATATTTATAACCTTTTAATTACCGTTACGGAGAATTTATTTTTTATTGCTTTTATGGTTAAATGCGTATCACCCTATCATGAAGGAGAATTTATGTTTTTAGCATATAAGTCTTCCTTAAAAATTATAGTCTAACATAAAGTAAGCTTTTTTTAGTAAAAAAAAAAAAAACGAAAACATTTTTTACTTCGTTAAAATTTGAAATGTAGGTAAATATTTATAACTTTTTAATTACCGTTACTCAGAATTTATTTTTTATTGCTTTTATGGTTAAATGCGTATCACCCTATCATGAAGGAGAATTTATGTTTTTAGCATATAAGTCTTCATTAAAAATTATAGTCTAACATAAAGTAAGCTTTTTTTAGTAAAAAAAAAAACGAAAACATTTTTTACTTCGGTAAAATTTGAAATGTAGGTAAATATTTATAACCTTTTAATTACCGTTACGGAGAATTTATTTTTTATTGCTTTTATGGTTAAATGCGTATCACCCTATCATGAAGGAGAATTTATGTTTTTAGCATATAAGTCTTCCTTAAAAATTATAGTCTAACATAAAGTAAGCTTTTTTTAGTAAAAAAAAAAAACGAAAACATTTTTTACTTCGTTAAAATTTGAAATGTAGGTAAATATTTATAACTTTTTAATTACCGTTACTCAGAATTTATTTTTTATTGCTTTTATGGTTAAATGCGTATCACCCTATCATGAAGGAGAATTTATGTTTTTAGCATATAAGTCTTCATTAAAAATTATAGTCTAACATAAAGTAAGCTTTTTTTAGTAAAAAAAAAAACGAAAACATTTTTTACTTCGTTAAAATTTGAAATGTAGGTAAATATTTATAACCTTTTAATTACCGTTACGGAGAATTTATTTTTTATTGCTTTTATGGTTAAATGCGTATCACCCTATCATGAAGGAGAATTTATGTTTTTAGCATATAAGTCTTCCTTAAAAATTATAGTCTAACATAAAGTAAGCTTTTTTTAGTAAAAAAAAAAAACGAAAACATTTTTTACTTCGTTAAAATTTGAAATGTAGGTAAATATTTATAACTTTTTAATTACCGTTACTCAGAATTTATTTTTTATTGCTTTTATGGTTAAATGCGTATCACCCTATCATGAAGGAGAATTTATGTTTTTAGCATATAAGTCTTCATTAAAAATTATAGTCTAACATAAAGTAAGCTTTTTTTAGTAAAAAAAAAAAACGAAAACATTTTTTACTTCGTTAAAATTTGAAATGTAGGTAAATATTTATAACCTTTTAATTACCGTTACGGAGAATTTATTTTTTATTGCTTTTATGGTTAAATGCGTATCACCCTATCATGAAGGAGAATTTATGTTTTTAGCATATAAGTCTTCCTTAAAAATTATAGTCTAACATAAAGTAAGCTTTTTTTAGTAAAAAAAAAAAACGAAAACATTTTTTACTTCGTTAAAATTTGAAATGTAGGTAAATATTTATAACTTTTTAATTACCGTTACTCAGAATTTATTTTTTATTGCTTTTATGGTTAAATGCGTATCACCCTATCATGAAGGAGAATTTATGTTTTTAGCATATAAGTCTTCATTAAAAATTATAGTCTAACATAAAGTAAGCTTTTTTTAGTAAAAAAAAAAAACGAAAACATTTTTTACTTCGTTAAAATTTGAAATGTAGGTAAATATTTATAACCTTTTAATTACCGTTACGGAGAATTTATTTTTTATTGCTTTTATGGTTAAATGCGTATCACCCTATCATGAAGGAGAATTTATGTTTTTAGCATATAAGTCTTCATTAAAAATTATAGTCTAACATAAAGTAAGCTTTTTTTAGTAAAAAAAAACGAAAACATTTTTTACTCCGTTAAAATTTGAAATGTAGGTAAATATTTATAACCTTTTAATTACCGTTACGGAGAATTTATTTTCCAAGTTAATTTCCTAAGAAGTCCGAAATAATTTCTGAAGAATTTAAGTTAGTCTTCTTCATTTAAGTTAGTTATCTTTCAAAAATACTGTTTTTTTTTTTTTTAAATTTTTTTACCCTGCTAAATTTCCGTGTTCAGCTGCAAAGCTTACGATCTTCAAATGGCAAAAATAGCGTTGTCATATGTTATTTGCCTCCCCCCCCCCGTCGGAAATTAGAGCCCTGATAATGAACTTATTTATTCAGTGAGGTATAAATATCTCTGCCCCTAAAATCATGGTTATAATAGTTCTTTTTTGAAAGAAAAAAAAATTGCTAACATTTCATTTCACATTCAGCTGCAAAGCGTAATGTCCTGAAATGGTCGAAATAACGTTTCCATTTTTTACTTATTCCCCCCCCCCCTCCCGCCGCGTCGTAAATGAGAACCCTGACAAGTAACTTATTCATTCAATCAAGCATAAATATTGTTATGCTTCTAAAGTAATGGTTATATTCGTAAGAATTACGAGTGCAATACGCTTCGAAAAATAAAAAATATTTGTATTTATTTCTACGAAGTCTGTTGGTTTAATTAGGTATCAGTGTATTGAAAGTCAAATTTTAGCTTCAGATTATTTTCAATAAACGTATGGAGCATAATTGTCCCTATATCGCATTTTTAGATATCTTACCAAACATATTTTCTATTTCGATTGACAGTGTGCAATACGTGCAATGCATTTGCTTAAGTCGTACATTAATCGTACATATGCACATATTTTTTTTTCACTTTAAAAATCCACTTTATTCACACTATTTCACTAGTGAATTTTTAAAATCTTTTCAATGAGGAAAAAATAAAATAAAAAACAACAATGTGTAACCGAATTTCAGTTTACTGAGATAATTCGCATATTTTTGGAACATGATCCCCAAAAATTTAACTTTTTCAGATACACAATTTTAGCTGGAATTATTTCTAGTGATATGTCCCTTGTTGCCTGTCTTCAATTACGACGAAGTATATTTCTCATTTTTTTTTTAAAGAATATTCTTGATAAAAGATAGGTAAAAATATCAATGATATTTTCCACAATTATACCTTCGATAAATTCCTTTAAAACTTAAGTTAAAATTGGTGACTGATTAGAGCGGGTAACATTCATTGTGTAACTCAGTTTATAACGGGATAACAATATCATGATAGGATAATTCAATGTTACGTTATCACTGGCGTTTGAACACATCAACATATGTGGCAAAACATATTCATCACAGATATAAAATTTTGACAAAATTAAGAAAATAAATTCTACTCACAGTTTTCGAAACTTCTCGGAATATGACTTGGCCATGTTTCCAATTTCTAATTTTCTTTTCTGATGCTTCGCAATAACGTTCTTGTTTGTTTTTGAGGTAGTGTTCGAAAACAACTTTCATGAATTCTTAGTTTGTCTTTTCATTTCCATGCCATCAATAAGTTCCTTCACAGATCAAGGCTTGCATGCACCTGTTGTACGAAACACAATTTGATCGAGCCGACATGTTCGTAAGTCCCAAAATGGCTATTCATTATGGCCACAATCAATCTGTCCCATGGCCTGAACTAGTCGTTTGTTCATTCCATTAAACTGACGATGCTTTTTAGAACTTTCACGTGGAGCACTGACGAAGCTTAGGAACACTTATTTCTAAAAAAAAATGCTCTGTACGTAAATTGTCTTTTATAACCAACGACATTTCAGTAGCTTAAACAATTCATTTAGGCTGAATAAAATCGTGCAGTAAAAAGAGCACACTATCTGTGAGTCGTTACTTATTCTAACATCAGTAATGTTGTCCAACATAACACTCAAAGCAAACAAATGCCCGGCATTTTTTTTTTCTTTCAATCTCGTTTCCACCGTAATGCCTTCTTTCCAATGAAGCTGCGTAAAAGGCGTTTTGCCTCGTTCTACCTAAATTTGTTCATTATCAAAGCTTTTTGTTTGAAAGCTCATGTAGGCTCGAAAGTGCCATTTTTGCTCAAAAACCGTTGACAAAATATCGCAAAACCAATAATAAAATATTACACAAGCAAAAACAAAATTTCAAACACGGTGTTAAAAGTAAACAAAGCAAGCTGTTAATCCTACAGATAAATATCGTTGCCAAACAAGAAAAATGAAATAAAAATATTTCAAAGAAATGCTTCTGTTACTCATCATGAAATTTCCAATAAATAAATAATTCAGAAAATCGTCCTTTGCTTAATTGGTTCAGGTACGGAAAATGGAGTTTTTTAGTTAGGAAAACTTTTAGAGCTAGTTCATCAATGAAAATTTTGGTAGTAACTCGAAAACAATTTGCGGACATTGCAGCAACTTACTACCGTTTGTAAGCAAAAAGATCGGAGGATTTATTTGGTGCAATAAAAATAATAAGCAAGTACAGAAATTGATAATTTGGCCAATTTTCACGATTTTAAATGCATACATGCATAGACTTTAAACGTTAGGAGACTTTCGAGTGAAGTAGGTTACTAATAGATGCTTTCGAATTGCATAGCTACTTTTGGGTAACATATTTTCGTTATATTTTTATAAGCAATCGCTGTACGCTAGATGGCGTTGTTGTGAAACCAGTATAGTGGCTCTGATAAGTTGAGCTATGACCTTGACAATGTTGACTTCTTTCTGTCGTGTTCGATGATAAAGGAACGTGTTATTGGCGCGGGTTTCAGTTCAGCGTATTTTTCCAAACTACTACGAAAGTAACCCGACTTAACTCAGCGCCAATTACCTTTCCTTAAAAATCCCAAAAAGAGGTAAACATTGGCAAGGCTCTACTTATCACACTCTGTAAAAAAAATCGCCATTTACAAAGCCGTACTCAACAACGGCAGATTTATAGGTTTGGAGGCCCTTCGCAATACTTTTTCGTGAGCCCTTAGATATCAACAAAAGTACAAAAAATATTTTTCATGTACCTTTTTGAATCCTTTTCTGGGCCCTTATATCGGAGGGATCCCTCGCAATTGCGACATGGTAAACCCGTCACTGGTTCATCAATAACAATGCGTTTCATAAGCATTAATTTTAACTACAGGGGTTAATTATAACGTGAGACGAGAAACTATATATTTGCACACAGTGGCGGATACAAGGGGATGATCATGGGGGTCATGACTCCCTTTCCCCAAACCGTCAACAATAGTATCCGTCCACATTGAATTCAAACACTGTATTAATAAAATGTAAACGATTCCAGCTGTCTTTTCAATTTATTAATTATTTTTGAGAGTAAATTTTTGAAATTTCTTCTTTCGTTGCTTATGCCTATTAGGAGCCCTATTATTGACCGATTTCGTGCTTTTTATTGACACCCGAGCATTTTAAGAAGTTTTTTGTGCCAAAAACCGTCGGTTCGATCGGGCGGGGCGGGGGGTCAATCTTTTCCATGACCACCGCTCCCGCTTCCTAAAATGATATTCTGTATCCGCCCATGCTTGCACAAAGACAGACCTGCTGTCTCTATTTCCATCCTTCTTAGCAAAACTTAGCAGGATTCTATTTCTAACCTTCCCTGCTTGTTACTTAATGGGATCAGGATGGAGCAATCACTCACCCCTCCCAGGGTTTTGTGAAATTAATATATTTACAAAGATGTGGGAGCGGTTTATGTTACTTTTTCGATGTATTAACCTTTGAGTATATACCCTTTGCCCCCCCCCCCCAGAACGAGCATTTGAATTAATGGACCGGAACCTTATATTGCTATGTATTTTACTTTGGTTTTGTCATCTACATCTTCCAGAAGTTTATACATGCTTAAGTGTCTGTCCATAAATAATGTCAAGCTCTTTTCTCACATTTTGGAATCCCCGTTTCCCCTCTTCAAAAATGTCACACTTCACCTCCCCTCCTCCCCCTCCTTTGTCACGCTAATCTTCATTAATATATTCTTATGAAAATTGCATGTTGTCACACTTCTTGTTGCCTCCTCCCTCTCTCTTGTCACAAACTGTCACAGTTTCACGATTCCCCCTTAAAACATGACTTCATTTGTGGGCAGCCCGTAAACGAGATTCATCTCGTAAAATAAATAGTTTTGATTTCGGTTATATAACCTTTTTTTTTTCTAATGTAAAAATATTCTTAAGCAATAAATACTATGATATTTTTAGTTTATAAATATATCTTTTCTTCTGCAACGCATAAGCTACATTCCTAGCATTTTAATAAACTAACAATATTTTCGACATTGAAGTTTCTACATTAAAATTCTAGCAACTAATAATTAAACTCCATGTTTTTTTTTTTTTTTAATTTATATATCCCCGTCTTATCATTATTTTAATAAGAATTCAATAATGCATTTTTTAAGGTCCAGTGAACAAATAAATAAATAAACGAATAATCGAATAGCCGTGCTTTTAATTGATCTAAATAAAGATTTGAAACAAAACATTTTCCCTTTTTTAATTACTTCAAATTTACTAATGAAGTTAATTGAAATTCGATTTATATTTGAGGGGAAATATTTTGTGCAGTTGTAAAAAATTAGAATGTAAAAAATTAACTACTGAAATAACATTATTATTACTTTTAAAGAAATCACTAAGCATGACTACAGAAAGTAAACAACTTTTAATGGACTGTTTTGGCCTTGCGCCAAAACTGAAAACAACAATTTGTTAGCTTTGCTGTCGTCGTTATCCGGTTAAGGACAAGCATCTGGATGCACAGAAGTAAAATTTTCGCAATTATTGTGTAGTGTCAGATTTCAAGAAAACATTTCGGTCAATGAATATTTCGGAAAATGCAACTGGAATATTTTGCGTTTCCTATTGTCTTGCTTTGTCCCAAGGTTTTATTGTTGGATAAAAATATTTAACTACAATAAGTAACTGGCAATGTAGTTTTATGGTTTTGCATTTGAAAAAAAAATATTTTAAGATGATTGAGCTATACATTTTCATTTATGCACAAATAAATGCAGCATCAATTTATAGTTTAATGGATTAATCTTAGTATTTCATTGGCATTCTCTATGCCAAAAAAAAAATAAAATAAAGAAAGTTTGACAGTTTTAATGGATTTTTTCCCCGTAGACTTCTTCATTCCAAGAAGGAAAAAAAGCAATGAGGGAGTCAGTCATAAAGTGAATAGGAAAAATCGATATCTTACATTGCCACAAGCAATTATTTTTGCATTAAAATTATTTTAACGCAATCAAGTATATGATAAAACATTTTTAGTTTATATTGTTCTGAAATAAAAGTGTTAGATAAGAAAACTTTATGCATTTTTGTTTTATACAAGCAAATGTAGCATTTATTAATAATTTACTGTAATAATTTTAATCGTAAGTTAACTTTTGAAGTTCCGATTTTTTTTTCTTTTTTTTTTCTTTTTTGTTTGGACATCAAGTAAAAAAAGGGGGGGGGGAGAAAAGAAAAGAAAAAAGTGTTACTTTGGAAGAACTAATGCCAAGATATTTTGTTTTTTCTTTTGACAGGGCCTGTCAAATCTTCCTAACTCGTATCGTTTGGCTGTAACGTTCCCTTCTTTAAGGGGAATAAGGGGTTAAAAAAGGATATTTTTGACTAAGCTATCTAGATAAGTTGGACTTCGTTTCATGCGTATTTTTCACTCAACTTCAATAAAAATGTTGGTTTGATAATTAGTTTAGAAGTTATAAAAAGTTTTACACACGAAAATGTCAGATTACAGTACAGAACGTTTTAACTTCCGGCGTTAAAAAGAGTTTTAAGTTTAATGTGCGTGTTTGTTTGTTTGCGGCATCGTAGCTTCTAAACGGGTGAACCGAACTTGATTTAGTTCATTTTATTTGTTTACATATTTTTTGAAAGGTTACTTGATCAAGAGTGATCTTAGTTATGAATCATTCGAGTCGGGGTTTTAAAAATAATTCAGTTTTTATTAGTTCTGAGGTCTGAGGATTCAAAAGAATTTCAAAAAGATTAAATAATAATGAAAATTAATAAAACTAACTTTTAGATAACCTTTGACTTAGTTAGCGTATATATTTATTTATTGAATGATACTGACCCATTTTCACTGTTTTGAAAATTTTACTTGTTCTAGAAGAACTTTACGTTTAGAGCCACTTTTACAGTTTTATTTAAGGAAACGTAAGAAAAAACACTGAAATACCTAATATTCTAGCTATTATTTAAGTTTTCTAAGAATTTTGAGTTAGAAAGGTGCAAAACAAATTTGCGGATGAAGTGCAAATATCAAAATTAATAGTATTGATGAAAAACAGAACAACTTTGAAAGTGTATAGACTCAATATTTATGTATGGCATTCATCTTGATCTGACTTGTGGTCCAACGGTATCGCATATAGCTCTGAAGAAAAAATTTGCACCACTTTCGAAAATTGAAATGGTAAAAACCATCGAATTTATGTCTTTTTTGTTGGAAACAATAACTTTATTTCGTCAAAAAGAGCTTTAAAATATTCTCACCAAGAACTATTAGTAATACTCTATTTTGGCACTTGAGTTTCGAAATTTATTTTGAAAAAAAAAAAAAAAAAAAAGAGCATCATTCCTTTCCGATTACATTAGTTTGCAAATCTAAGCATTTTAAGTCAAACTTGAATGATGAAAGCAAATAGAAAATGTATTAAAAAAAAAAACGTTATTCCGCTGTTAATACCTCTAAAGCGAAGGTTGAGTATCCAAAAATTGGTAATGAGTAGTGTTCGTTTTGACTGCACTTAAAAGTAATTAAAAACCAAAAGGGAACGAATGATACTTTTAATCCTTTCCGGCGCGAATCATTAAAATTTGAAATGTAGGGAAAAAAAATAATTTGTCCAGTAGCAAAATCAAATCAAGCGAGTAGCAAAAGTTAACTGTGAATTTACCTTAAAAGCTTTAGCTGTCAAACAACGCCAGACAATTTTCGCAACTTTCAAAAATTGAAATGGTTTTGTTAGAAGCAATAGTTTTAGTTTGTCAACCAGAGCTGAAAAGTACTCGCTCCAAAAAACTAATACGTAGTAATGTTATACATAGACACTCAACTTAAAAAAATAATAATTATTTGTTTTGGAAAAACAAAGCCTTATTTCTGACGTATACAACTATGTATTATGGAGGCAAGTTGAAAAATGGGCAAGACTAAACATATACATAGGTAGGCGAATATAAAGTAGCAGAAAAGGCCGACGAGAGGCCATGTCAGCCTAGTCGGAAACCTGGGGATCAACCCTTCGGAAGACTCGACAGTAGTAGGAATAAGCCCCCCCCCCCCCCCGACGGCTTTTTCCTACTACTCTCTACTTGAAATTGAAGTAGCATAATTTTTAAAACTTTTATGAGGGAGTGGGGACCCGGCGACCAAACTGACCACATTGACTCTCGGTGGCCCACGGGGCATGGATAAACGCTGCCTAAAATTACTATATCCGTTTTATTAATAGAATATTAAACTAAAAGAGGTTCCTTGTAACAACGAAACACGTGTCTGCAGTTTTCCTGATATTTTGTGTTTTTATACGTTTCTCATATCATTTTACTTTTCAGCACTAATGTATTTATTTAATTCTTACATCCGTTCCGTTTTTGACGTCAAAACATCAAATAGGTTAGCATGAAAAACATGACTCTAATAACCTACCGCCGTTTTTGATTAATTATAAATTATTTGGTTTAAATTGCTCCCGTAAACTTCAATACATTACAAAACCTTAGCCCTCTTGTAAGCCACGAGGTTAGCAAGAGATACATTTCCCCTCTCTTTCTTGATGTTTATTTTTTTTCGTTCCGACACTCGACGCATCAGTTGTTTCCCTAGCAGTAAGGGGGAACGCAAAAAAGAAAAAAAAAAAAGAGAACTGGTTTCTCCTTGCACTAAAACGAAAATGATCAGAGTCGCCTCATGAATCTTGAGGGGTTTCAAACCGCAACCCAATTTGGGTTGGGTTATGAGCAATCAATCGCACCTTTGTTATAGGGTAGGGAATGAACACACCCCAGTGAACGAACAGCTCGTATTTTTTTTTTTCGAAAATAAGCAAGTTTATAAAGTTTTGTCTCATATGAATTGAGGCGTTCAGCATTAAAACTAGCAGACCCATGATTTTTTTTCATAATATGATAGATCTTGATCGATACTACAGTGGAACATCGAAATCTGAACTAATTGTTATCTTAGGTAGTTCGGATTTTCAAACTGTCTGACTTTATGAAAATAAGAAAAAAAGTACCGTTTAAGAAATTAGTATGGCCTTACAATCAAAAGTTTGTGTCTGAAAAGGGATGAGAGGAGGGGGGATATTATTATTATTATTTTTCATTTTTCTTTTAATAAGAATGTGTTGTATTTTAGCTCTGCAAACTCATTTCTGCGATCAACTCGTTCAGACAAAACATTTAGGTAGTGTAACCTTTCTGTTTCGGCGTCAGTTGCAAGTCGGTATAGTTGATCCGATGCTACTAGCCCAGTGCTAACCAGAAACAGGAAGCGCTACTAAAGAGCCTTCTCTGGTATTTTTTGGTTGAACGTGCGTAGCGCCCTGTTGCCTTTTCGAGTTCCAATTTCGCCTTGTTCCAATTTCGGTGCGCACTGCGATGTTCATTTTTTGAAGGAGCTCATTTCCCCCACAATTTAAACGATTAAATACATTGCAATTAGATTTTCAAGTTCCGTTTTCGTCTCCCCACTCTTCGCGTCATTGTTGACTCTTCTTTTAGAAAAACAATTCCACAGCAGTTTTTCTTTCAATGCGTAATTCGTAGCCTATATAATGTAAGTTTTCTTAACTATTGTCATCCCGTAATAATCAATTCAATAAAAATCACAGAGCCTAGCATATTGCTACCAGTAGTCTGCCTACTACTGATTCGGTCAGACTACCCGACTTTATATGGTAGACTGCCATGAAAATCACTACGCAAAATCAAGTTTCTGAAAGCAACGAACTGCCAAAGTTTAATGCAAATCAATAAAGTTAATAGGGTAAAAGCACTGAATATAGGGCAACTTTCGCTTTTTCCCCTGCAACTAACATTATTAGGAATAAAATAATAATATTGAGCGCAACACGATATTTAGTAATCTGGGATTAAAATCATTTGAGTAGAAAAGCTTGACCCAAAAATTTTACCTGTGAATTTATTTTATCCAAAAATCGCGAAAAGGTGTATTTATACAGGGTGGTTCCTGTTATGGGACACCAAAAAATATCACTAGACAGCAAGTATTTGCTTTTTAGCAACCATTTATTTGCATTCGGGCACAGAACTCACTTTTGCAGCAATCGTAAATTTATTTAAAGGGAACTTTATTTAGTGGTATTTGAGACTTCTGTAGGTCCGAATTGGGGACTTCCTACTGCATAAACAATACTGGAATTATTAAGCAGTACGGGTAAGATGCCGGCCTTAATATCCCAGCTTTGCCAATCGCGAGTTGAACCATACCATTGCTGCGGACACTCGTTGGCGTGCCAAATTTACTTTAGCTACCAGTTTGTTGGTACTCTCAGCTTTAATGAGGTGACATCTGCTTCCAGCTCGGTTATTGTCTATTCCGGACTGAGGAGTCCATGGCAGGGACGAAACTACAAACTCTGGATGGCATAACCTGGCATTCGATGTATTGCAATATTGAAATTACCTTGATTTTATTGTGTTATAAATGTATTTTTTATTATATTGGCATTAAATAAGTCAAGTAATAACAAATATATACTTAGATTAAAACATATTTGATATAAACATTAAATATATTTCAATTTTTATTTAACTATAAAAATGTGTATTTTGTAAGCACATTAAATATATGCTCATTTTATTAATTTTAATATAATTTATTTTCGACATGAAAGTGCAAAGATATTTTTTATCAGAGTCATCCAACAAAAACAAATTAATTTATGTTAACTATTTTTTATATTTTATAACAAAAAATTTCGTCAAAATCGAACCAGCTGTTTAGGAGGAGTTCGGTGACACACACACGTACAGAAGATATATATATATATATATATATATATATATATATATATATATATATATATATATATATATATATATATATATATATATATATATATATATATATATATATATATATATATAAAGTTAGAACCAATTGAAAAGATAAATATCTCCAATTATGGGGTGTCCCACATTGTGTATCTTTACCTACCACATATCGCATGCTTCACCGACTAGATTTTCTTCGAACTTACATTCATCATGTGTGCTAAAAATCGGACAAATTCTCAAGAAGCATGAAATTTTCGTTACGCAAAAAATGTATTACCTTATAAAGTTATAATTTTTAACGTATAAGAACTGCTCAACTTGATTACTGTAGCACTGTAAAGAAATTTTGAAACTATAAACCATGCAAACACCTAAAATCTATACAATTGCAGCTCAAATCACTGCTTCTGATCACTCCGCTGAGCATCAACTCTCGCCATAGATTTCGGATGCATACATAAAAAGACGTATAGGTACCATTAGGAAGAACCGTCACATTAGATTTTACCATATAATGATTTCTCAAGCAAACTAGTTCAAGTACCCAATACAACGTTAAACGAACGAAAATGAAAATTCAAAAAGTGTGCCCCTCCCCCTTCCCCGTCTTGAATATCGGAGCAACTTTTGGGGACTAATAAGGCACTTTTGAAAATAGTTTAATATTCGGGAATTCCATTTTAGAGTTCGCACTAAATCTACAGAAAC
The DNA here is from genome assembly GCF_026930045.1 of Uloborus diversus. NCBI lineage: Eukaryota > Metazoa > Arthropoda > Arachnida > Araneae > Uloboridae > Uloborus > Uloborus diversus. The sequence continues at coordinate 87,997,950 of NC_072740.1, read as the reverse complement.
GAAAAATCGTCAGATACAACATAACAAGAAATACAAATTCAGTACCTTTAAAGTGTAAAAATAAATAAAGAAAGAAAGAAAGGAAGAAAGAAATCCGCACTGAACTTGCATAAAACAACATAGTGTTAAAGGCACTTGAGAACATGAAAGCCAATCCCCTCTAATAGCAAGGTACCCCCCCCCCCCCTCCCCAAATACCATGATGACCCCCCCCCCCTCCAAAGAGCGAGAGCTCCTCCCAAAAAAGAGAAAATTAACCCTCAAAACAGTAGCCATAAATTTTTCCATGGCGCAGTCTGCGCCATGACCTCTTCCTCCCTAGATGAACAGCAGCGCTGAAGAATATTAGGAATAAAATTTGTGGGTCTTCTGGTCACTTATCTTATAGTTAAGATGACAAGTTATAGTTAAGATGAATGTTAAGTTTTTTTCTCGACTCGACCACACGTGGATAAGAACGTATAGACACGCGAAGTATCCATTTTGACGATTCCCGAGTTAGTTACAACGAGTTTTCAACAAGCTCTAACAGAAGATTCTGGAATAATTTCACAATACCTGCCTGTTAGAGACAACAGTGAAAGACTGACTGCATAAAACAACCGCCGCGCCGCGTTCACGGTATTTCCAATCGCTTGAAAGATTGCTCTGGCTGTCAAACAAAAGAAAAAAAAAGAATGAAATTAGGCTATTAGAAATTAAAGAGCAAAATTTTGCTGACATTCATTAAGAAAGCAAACAGCAGTTAACACACAGTGTAGTGGCGGAAATGAACTTTTTGCAAAAATGTCGTTCGCAAAAAACGAACGCTTTACAAAAATAGTGATTGCAAAAACGAAATTTATCAAGCAAAAGTATAAACATCACTCATTTACGATTGTGAAAATCTTTAATACATTTGATTTTTCTAGCTTTTAAAACGCTTACTTTCAAAAAAAAAAAAAAAAAAAAAGAAAGACTGTAAAGGGCTAATCCACGAAAAAGTCAACCGCTTGTCCCGCACGTGACGGTTCATATATTTCATTTAAAAGTAATAATTTTAAAAGGTAATGACAAAATTCTTTGCTTCAGATATCACACATAAATTTGTAGTTTGTTAAGCAGAAAAAAAAAATTGTTCATTAATATTTTAAAGTATTACTTTTACTGACATATTATATGAGGCGTCACGTATGGGACAAACTGACCGCGGAATGGCCCTAAAGCGCTCCCGTTATTTATTCAGAAAGCAGAGGATGAAAGCGAATTTTAAATTTTTTTTTTACAATTTTTTTACCGTGGGGGGGGGGGGAGTTTTGTTTTAATATTAGTCACTTTTTTTTTTTTTTTTTGTCGCCGTTTTATTGCAATTGACTGCAATATATATATTTTGGTCCATATTTTGGCTAAAATTGTCGCCATAGCAACTTTTGCATCACCTCAAAATAGTAGTTTTAGTCATCTTTTTAGTAGAGATGGGCAATGTCGTTCATTTTAATGATCAGCTCATTACAGGATCGTTCATTTTTTACCCGTTTATTTTAATCTTGCATTTGAACTTCATCGCTCAATTAAAACGTTTGCGGGAGATCTCTCTACGAGTGTTACTCACGTACATTGAAAAAGTTTCCTTCCATGATTAATATTATTCTTTCAAGGAAAATCAACTAAAATCAGCCAATATAAGAAAATTCAATTCAAAAATATTTTATTTAGATTTAGATACATAAAACAATTATAGTTCATTTTGTAAGATATTTCTAGAGTGCTAAGATATCTGTTTTCCATTCGAAAAGCCGCAGTTTGATTTCAGCTTGGTACACAAATTTAAATAAGCAAATTAAATAAATAAAACTGTCGAGAAATAAGAAAAATAGCAAAAAAAAAAAAAAAAACCGTCTTCTGAAACATTTTCTATGCTAGTAAATAGTAATATAAATTTTGAACAAAACATGAACTTACGTGGAAGAGTGCAGTCTAAATTGAAATTTCGTATGTCCAAATGTAGTATTATGATCACAAGTGAAAACAAAACAAAAAAAGATTTCGAATGTGTATAATGTATCAAGAAATAAAATGAGAGAGAAAGAGAAATGAGGGGGGGGGGTGAACTTTTAAATAAATATCATCATACAAAAGAACGGCAATTTATTTTTTAGGAGATCATATTGGGGCATTCCACGAAAAAGTCAACCGCTTGTCACACACGTAACGGTTTATATATTTCATTAAAATTAAAAAGTAATAATTTTGAAGGTTAATGACGAAATTTTTTGCTTAAGATATCACACATAAGTTTGAAATTTGTAAAGCAGAAATAAAATGTTCATTAACGTTTTAAGATATTATTTTTAATGACATGTATGGGGAGGCGTCACTTGCGGGACAAAATGACCGTTATTCCACCGTCCATTTTGAGGAGTCAGTCATTCGAACTCGTTCGTACATGAACGACGCATTCCTACTTTTTTGTCAACAAGTTCCGACACGTTTGAATCATTCGCTATCCATATGACCGATGGGTGGTCTTGTCTGGAGGGAGTTGCAAACCGGGGCTTTGTATTGGCAGGCACCTTTTCATTAGGGCTGCGAATTTAATGTATTGCTGCTGGTAAGAAAAATAGACTTATTCAAAGAAATTTTAGAAATGCAGGAAATGTTTTTCTTTCAAATATGAAACTAGTAAAAGATAAATAAATCATACGAAAATTCTTTAGTTAAAAAATTTTAATTTGGCAAGAGGAAAAAAAATCTTAGCTGGACATAATCGCTGAGCGGCAAATTTGCTAATGATTTGAAATAATTTATAGTACAATTTTTATTTCCTTATACAAAAAAGGAAGTATTGTATTCGCGAAAAAAATTTCACTCAAAAATCGACCCTAATTTCCATTTTACTCACCCCCGAATGAATATTGAGTTTTTTTTCCACTCGACCACACGTGGATAAGTGTCTAAGAACCTATAGACACGCGAAATATCCATAATGACGATTCCCGAGTTAATTACAACGAATTTTCTCGTGACGTCTGTATGTACGTATGTATGTATGTGCGTATGTGCCGATGTGCGTATGTGCGGATGTATGTCGCATAGCTCAAGAACGGAATGACCTAGAAAGTTGAAATTTGGTACGTAGACTCCTAGTGGGCACCGATGGTCTAGTTGTGCACCTCCCCTTTTGGTTGCATTCGGGTGCTTCTAAAAGGGTCTTTTGCTCCATTTTGCGGGGAAATCATTGTTAATTTCGATGTAAACTCAAGTAATGTTATAATTTGGCGGTCACTTGGCGATATAACGGCAGTCTTTTGGTCTTTTGTTCGTTTTGTCGCCAAGTTGGCAAAAAATTTGGCATTTTTCTTTTTAAATCTGTTTCAATTTGGTCACTGTTGGTGATATTTAGAGAGTAGACTATTGAATCACATTAAAATTGCCAGTAATGGGGAAATGACATTGAATTGGAGTAAAAGCAAGTCATGTGATGCACACATCAGTTCGTTTTAAGTCATAAATTCTGCTAGACGGCAAAATGACGTAAATTCGCAAAGTCGGCAAAAAGGGAAAACGAGCCGCAAGCGGCTCTTTACACAGGCATTTTTATAGTACAAAGCTGGATAAGTAAGCAATTCTAATGGGATTGAACTGGAACACATGGACGAGTGACATTAGCAGTTTTGTCTAAAATAAAGATCAAAACAATGATTTACTAAGTATAGTTCTGTCTTTTATTGACCTGCTCCTAGGCTAAGTAATTCATGCCGCCTCCTATTGAGGAAGAGGCAGATACAGACTACCATTTGGGGGGGGGGGGGGTAGGTTGAAGAATGACCCCTCCTCCCTGTCTTCCCTTATAAACGAAAAAACAGTTTTGAGTGGGAAAACTTTCTGAAACTGCTTGGGAGTCAATACAAACACCAAATCCGCCAGGATTAATGGGGAAGAAAAAATTACTAATTAATTTCGTAAAAAGTGAAAGTAGCTTTTCAAATGTTCACTTTAAATTTTTATCTAATTAAAAAGATTGCTGCAGTTATTTACATTTTGTTCTTAAACTGTTTGAACACGATGTGCATGAACAAGAGTGTCGACTGTTTAGTGGAGGGGGGGGGGGGGGTAATGACCTCCATGACACTCATAGTGTATCCGCTCCTGCATTGAAAAGCATTTAAGGGGTATACGATGTCAGGACTAAAAACGCTTAAGCTAAAAGAAAAAAAGATGTTTTTACGCTTATGAAAATGAAAAGGAAACCATGTCATGCTAAAACAAAACCACTGTTTTTCCATTGCAAATTTTCTATAGCTCCATTTTTTTAGGGGGGGGGGGTTGTCACTTGAGATGATAGAACTATTGCTCTTCCTATGGGCGTAATAAATATGAGATTAATATTTTTCCTGATGTATTTTATAGTTTTTAAGTACATTGCAGTTTGTCCTATTTTAATTAATTAAATTTTATTTTTAAAAGCTACGAGATGAAAGTGTAGCCCTTCACTCCCGGGCGGCACTCATGGGCAGAAACATGAGATTAATATCTTTTGTGAAGTAACCTTTTGATTGTCCTTTGTTTAAAAGAAATTTAATTATATTTATTTAATGCTAAAAATTTTTTAATAATAACAATAAAAATAATAATAATAATAACAATAATAATAATAATAATAATAACAATAATAAATATTTAAAAATGTAAAAAATTATATAAAAAATACTTTTAAAAAATTAAGCCTGAAGAGAGGGGTTAAAGCACACCCCGTGCACCCCCTGCCAGCATTCAAGGACATAAATATGAGATTGATTTATTTTAGGATTTATCTCGCAGTTTTTCAAGTATTTTGTAGTTTGTCCTTCGTTTCAAATGCGTTAAACTTTTTTTGTTCAATATTAATAATTATTTAAAAATATTAAATAATAATTAAAATAAATAAAAGTATAATTTATTCCTATTAATGAATAAAATTTAATTTTTAAAACCAGGGGCCGCAAGCGCAACCCTTTATACACTTCGGCCGGCGCACATGGTTCCTTTATACGGATTATACTCATAGTTCTTTTTTTACCTTTACTTTGCTTTGGTTTTGTTTTCTTTCGATTTTTTTTTTTTTTTTTTTTCCAAAAAATAATGATGAGTTTAGTAATAAACATGCTTCAACAGTATAATTAAATTGAACACAAAGATAGCATGAAGATTGATTACTTTAACATTTCAGTGTAACATTTTGTGTTTAGAAAAAGTTTCCTGACTGCTAAAAAATACCTTGGAATCCCTCGTTAAATTGTTATATCTTTCGATGTTTACATTTAAAAACACTGTCATACGTGGTACACAGTGTATCAAAATCCCTGCAGATGGCAGCATGTGTAGATGCTTCCGAACTTGATGATTTTTTTCAGAAGTACGGGTTTCTAAAAAAGTGTATTACTCCGCAGTTAAAAATATTCTTTAAAAAAATTGAAGAGTGATATATGTCAAAGATTTTCGTTCAATATGTACGTTATAGAAGACTAGTTTAACCTCTATGATGAAATATTGAAGGATTTCCGTAAAATGAATTAATGAAATGCTGCACTATATTTCGTAGCGCACTCTTCCCCGAAAGTGTTCGTTGATATACATAGTGACCAGTTCCCCCTTTCTCCAGTAGTCGTTCTAGGCGGTTCGAGTGCGAAATATTCAAACGCACATCGTAAGCTGGATTTTTACGGTGGTCGCGTTTCGACCTAGCTGCCGCGATGAGTCGGGTGGACGTAATTCTCCCCCCAGAGAAACTTGTGAAATGCGCTGTAGCGAACGGCTCAGCGAAAATTGACAGTGCGGGCTCTGTTTGTCAACCTCAAACTCCTCGCAAAATTTCTGTGCGCGAAAAAAATAAAAAAGCGGGAAATTCGAATAATGTTTCCAAACTTAATTCAGACGAAGTTCGTCAATCTGACAATTCTTCTGAAGTTCGGAAACGAAAAAACAAAAATCGAAGGAAAAGGAAGTGGAAACCCTACAGCAAACTTACTTGGGATGAAAGAAGAGAATTAGAAGAGAGGGATTCCAAAAGGGCTTACAGAATTCGGGAGGAGATGACTTCTTATGGATTGACTCTTGCCCCTTATAACACTACCCAGTTCTTGATGGAGGACCATGATGTTCAAGAGCCCGACTATGAACATATTTCGAATGGCCACAGACATAGAGAGAACAGCAACAGTCTTGATTCATCTGATGACTACTATAGTTCCCCTGAAGATGAAGAAGAGTTTTTGCAACAGCAATTTGTACAGACATACGAGGACATTCATGCGGAACATCTGAACAATATGTCAAAAATCGAGTTGGTTCAAGAGTTGGTGAACATGGAAGATAAAGTTGAAACTTTGGAAAAATCGCTTCAGGAAGCAAGAATGAACAAACCAAATCATTGTGAACTCAGGCCAAATGGTCTAAATGTTGAGGCAGAACTTGAAAAAATTCGAGTCTTCAGGGAAGAGATTGAAAAGTTGTCTCAAGAAAATGATATTTTGCGGAGGGAAAATGACAAACTTTTAAGGCGCTTGCCTTTCAAAACGTGAACAACTTCTTTCGGCGTGCGCTTGTATTCGTTCATTGTTTATCATTTTCGAGGATAACATATCGATTAGTTTCATAACTTTTTCGTTCGCTTATTCGGTGGATTGCGCTCATATGTTCGCTGTAAATTTGCTTTTCTAGGCGGTAAATGTGCTTGAAGTAAAGAACAAGCTTTAAAAATCTATTGGTGTTTTTATTGTTTTTCGCATTTTATATATTTTGATCCATTTAGCGTCAATGGTGAATAAGTTTCCTTTTCTGGTTCTACAAAAGGTAAGTGAAATTTCTTTTTCAGCGCAGATATTGAAACTTTGAATATTTTTCTCTCAAAATCAAAGATTTTTTAGAGAGTTATTTCATAAATCATCATTAATATTGTTAAAAAAATATTAGATATGAAAACGACATTTAAAAGTTTATATGTTTGTCTATACATTTAACTTCAGTTAGTTATTACACATAACTTTATATAAGTTTTACTTCTCATTTTCTTATTTGTGTAACATTTATTGGACAAATTTATCGCGTTTTATTGAAAACATCACTTTTTTTTTTGTAAATATGTACATTGTACATGTTTAAATTTAGTCCTTTTGAATTCTCTGTTATTCGGAATATTATATTTTGGTATTTCGGAATTTGTAATCATTTTAATGCTTCCGAAGTGTTTATTATTTGACTTACCAAAATAGTCGATTTTTTTTTTTCACTTATTAGGAATTAATTTTGGAAGTAAATTAAAATGTGGTATATTTATTATATATTTATATGTTTTTCAAAAATACATCGTAACATTTTTTAAAATTAAGTTTGAAAAAGTTTTGATGTTTCAAAGTAATAACTGCTTATTGGGGAAAAAAGAAAAATTTTCACTTTTCTTTCTCCCTCACCCCTCCATACAGTTGACGGACATTCCCTCCTCCCCCCGATTCTTTGAATTTAAGAACCCGGAAACAAAATCTTTGGACACATGAACGTAAAAACTAATTTAATGTTTGTTTTATTTGGGAACCTGACTAAAAGAAAAGATTATAATTATGTTTATTCAATGGGGATCTTAATTGTTTAGTTTTGTGGGCATTACTCTTTGATGGTTATTTTATTAATGTCTCCTTAATGCTGTTATACTGTATGTCAAAAGATAGTAATTTTGCAGCTTTAAAACAGCAGTAATTTTAGTAAATTACCCTTTAATCGTTGAAATAGAATTACATTTCTTAAGAGATTTTAATAGTTTAATATTTTAAAATAATTGCTGTAATTTCAACTCCCAAACAACATTTCTTTTTGGCGTGTGGTAACACTGAATTATTCGATTTTATGCTATGCCCCAACATTTTTTAAAGCCTTTTTTTCTTTCTTTTAATGTGTTTATGTTCTGAAACTATTCATGTTTTTTTATTCGGATGATCTTCATACAGCATTTTATTTTTTAAATTCATTTTATTTATTTATTTTTTCTTTTTTTTTTATTTGCGTTATGTACAATTTTTGTTTTACAGTCTGTAAATAAAATAGGAAATATATTTTTACGAATACTCCTGCGCTTGGAGTCGCATCGAATAGGATGCTTTATTTTTATAATAAATATGTTTAAATGATAGAAGATTTTTCGCGTTTATGTGCGATAAGAACTAATTGGTATTTTAGTTAAAAATTTACATGAGATTTGCTTTTGAGAACTTTAAGTTAGTTTTAAAATCACGAGTCTAATACTTTCAAAATTTATATTGTAAAACTGAAAAACAAAATAGTTCATGCTGTATTGTTGAATTCATAAATAATGAAAGAGGAAATTGTAAAAACAAAACGTACTATCCTCGTAATCTTGCAATTTAATTCACACTTAACGGTAGCGCCGTAAAGCAAGCTGCACCTTTACGCTTTTCAGGATTTGTCATGTTTTTTCGCGACCGTGCTCACTGCTTAGTTATAAAGTTTTTTTTAATTTTTTTAAATTTTTTATTCTTCACCGTTCTTAGCGTAATAGTCATAATAATGTTCTGTTAAGTTTAAATCCTTTTGATTTCGCTCCCGATAATTCATTGCTGAGTTTTCATTCCAAATTCACGAATTATTAAATATTCAATTTGGACAAAATGTAATAGATTTTTATATGCCAATTGAATATTTGTTTTTCTTAATCAGTTTTTCGTGAAGTAAATTTACTTTTAAGACTGTGAAAATTTCAATTTCAGGCTTAACTCCTTTTCTTTACATGGAAGATATAACAGATATATTCTATCGAAATACAGTGTGTTGTTATTAATAAAAAGTAAGTTAGTAAGCATTATACACCTTCTGGAAACATTTTCGACCCTTCACTTTATTTTAAATTTCTAGGAGGTAGAGTTGCAAAATGTAACTTAACTTGAAGTAACTGAACTTACAAAAAGTAACTAAGTGTAACTTTTTGTTTCAGTTTTGGAATGCTTCTATTTTTTTTCTCAGCAGTTTTTTAACAATTCATTTTTTTTTTTTGAGTGCATTCAGAAAAATAAATATGTATAGGATGAGTTTAATGAAGTTGAGAATAGTCGATCAACTTATGTGTTTAAAAAACGATGAATTTTAGCCCTTAACTTCCGAGTTTTAACAACAAGAACTGAAAATTTGGAATGTATCATGAGAATAAATTGTCTCAACTAGTAGTACAATCTTTAAAACAAATATATATGCATTTATTAATTGCAAAAGCGTTTGAGAAATCATGTGTCTTTATCATTGCCTTGAGTGCTGGTTTCTATAATTGCGGGTCACAAAGGAACTTGTGATGCAGGGTAGCAAGGGTTGTTCTGCTCTTTTGTTTCAATAATTCCAAATCTTTACTTCAGTTTTCTTAAGTACTTCAGTTTTCTAAAATTTATTTAACCTTTAGCTTACATTTTTTGGTCTACGACAGTGTTAAGAATATTGCGTGATTTCTTTGCAATAGTAGGTCAATACTAAGTGAATATGCAACTGAACCGAAAAGCATAGTTTTTGAGCCGCTTCTTGTCTGATGACGCGCTTTTTTCGGCGTTGAGCCGACAAGCATCACTTTGCGCCACTTGTTTCGTCATTTCATGGTGTAGAGCTTCACTAATTATTCCCTTAAAATTAGCTTTATACATTTGGTGGATTATCTTGAAAAAAAAAAAGAAGAGAACTTTCTCGAACTAGCAATTTCTTTTTCCAAGTACAGTAAAACCTGTGAAGTTGACCACCCTTGTAAGTTGACCACCTGTCTAAGTTGACCGCTTTTTCCAGGCACGGAATTAGCCCTTATCATATAAATCAACCTCTGTAAGTTGACCACCTATTTAAGTTGACCATTAAAGTAGTGCACCGCAAGTGGTCAACTTACACAGGTGTACTGTATTTTCATTTCATATTGACTTACAATTATCATTCCTTTGAGGATATCAGTTGTCCCCCAAAAGTTTACTATGGCGCTAGCTGAGTCTTCCTGTTTTAGCGTATTAATTGCCAACTCCACCTGTCATCTAGTAGCTTTCACATTTTATTTGTTTTAACAGTTGAACTTTAACCTTACTTCTGTTTTTCGACTGTTGAAACTGTAATACATAGGACCCTCCCTCAAGGTCAATGGCGCAAATTCCCCCCAAAATTTTTCTCGACACTCTTTTCCTTTTTTATTTTTAGCTCTCTTTTTTATTTACTTTAAAAATTTTTTTTATTTATTTATTTTACGTTATTAAAATATTTTTAGTTATTTATTTTTATTATTATTAGTATTATTTTATTTGAAAAGTTCTGTGCTACGCCAATGACACACACACACGCAAACTAAATAAATGAATGAAATAAAATATATAAACAGAATAAAATAAAATAAATTATTTAAATTAAAAATAAATCAATAAATGAATTTAGATAAATAATAAATTAAAAACATTTAAAAAATCCCCCCCACCAAAAATTTTAATGGCGCCAACTTGCGCCATAATCCCCTCCCCCCCCCCTCTTGGGCACCCCTGGTAATACAGTTAAAGTTATGATTGAAGAACACAGCATATGTATAAAAATATTACGCGTGTAACTCTAAGTTTTATCTTATACATGAAATGCGTTTAAAGTTGGAAGAATGTCTAGGGAAAAAATGTCGTTTTTGCACGGAACAGTGATTGCGAATTACTTATTTTGCATCTAATGCCCAAAAACTGTCAACACTGAACGCAGAAAAAAACTGCGCAAGTTTTTTACTAACTTAAAAAGAAAAAATATCAACGAGAAAAAAAAAACACCGATTGTAAATTATTCTGAATATTTACATAGCAGGTTAATAAGTTTTGTTGCAGATTAATTTGAAAAATGTTTCAGTGCTTGATTCTTTAGATTAATTTTTATTGGAAACTTGTCAAAAGTCGTATTAAAAAAATGCTTTGTTAAAAGTTATGAAAATGCTGACTGTTCTGAATGTTATGAATTACATTCTCCTAGGACGGGATCGATTTTATATCCTGGTTAAAAAAAATAAAATCTAATTTTTCATTTTTGTCCTAATGGATAATTTAGAGTTAAAGAAGAACTTGAAAGGATTCCCAGCAAAACAAGAAAAAGACTGAATAGAAGAAATTTTTAATTTTCTAACACAATGGGGTTGTTTCCTTCAGTCAAAAGTACTACTTTTAGTCATTGAAATGGATAGAATGAGCAAAAAAAAAAAAAAAACATAGACCCAGAAAATACTTTCATTTTCCCCCACAGTTATTTTTTAATTAATTTTTTTAAATGTCCGATTTTTCAAACAAGGTGTGGTCTTTATGACGTCACAAACGATGATCTTTGGCGCATCTTTCTATCGCGTTTCCACGTTATGATAATCAAGAAGCGAATTAAAATTGCGCTCTACGCTTGCTATCAACCATATCGTTGCCAATACACGTGAGTAAAGATGCGAATTAAATATTTTGCTGTGTGAATGGGCAACACGAAATATCATTTCATCATTTGTGATGTCATCGGGAGAAGCTTAAAAAATAAAAGCGCACCGATTTAAGTAATTTTTTAAAAATATTAAACTTAAACAAATTATTTAAAAATGGTCAGATCCTATGTTTTTAAGCATGCTCTTTCAGAAAAAAATACTTTTGAAATTTTGGAAACGATCCCATTATGAGAAGTAAGTTAACTCATGCTTGATACGCAAAAAAAAAAAAAAAAAAAAATGAATTCATTAAATTGGGAATTTGTGCGCTTCAAAATTTAATTGAATAAGAAAATATAATGCTTCACAAACCTAACGGGAACTGAAATCACCTGAACATTAAACGAAGGTATTAAGCTTGAATTAACCTCTTAAGTTGTGATGTTGAACATAAATTTATGAATTAAAAAAAAAAAAAACTTTTTTTTGAAGCATATTTCTCAAACAATAACTTTTTTCTTGCTAGTATTCAGATTCTGTAGTCCCAATAAAATGAATTGATTGTAGAACTGTCAGCAAACCAAGAATAACAGAGTACAGAAAAAACTTATATTTTTCTAACTTAATTATAAAAAGTAATTTAGCGCATACTTGCTGCGCAATAAGTTAACTGAATTCATTAAGTTGAAAATTTTTACGCTTAAAAAGGTCATTGAAGAGTACTTAATACCTCACTAACCTAACAGGTACTTAAATTACATGGACATTATACAAAGGTATTAAGCTTGAATTATCCCCTTAAGCTCTGACGTAGAGCATACATTTATCAGGTTTTTTTTATATTATTATTCTCTTATTTAAGTATATTTTTTTAAACAATATTTTTTGACAGTATAAAGATTCTACAGTCTCGGGGTATGTTCGAATGGAGTAACAGGTTAATCGCTGACTAACCAGACAAATAGAGCTACAGGTCGACTAAAATATCCTATCTCACCGTGACGTCATCTATGAACCAACTGGTGAAACCGATTAATCTATTCGAACATACCCTCAATAATATGAAAAATATATAATTTATGGCTTAAACTATGGCAACATGAATGTTCAATAATGATGCTTAAAGGACGAAAACACGATTTTTTCTCCTTCTTTTATTATTATTGTTATTATTATTATTACATTTTTTTTTTTTTTTTTTTGCGTTTTCTTTTTAAATCTCAATATTTTTTTTTTCCTTTTATATAGGTTCATTCGTTTTGAATGAGTTTACAAAAATGAAGGAAATTAAGCCTCACGATACACGTCATATATATTTATTACCCAGTTTACAGAAAAGCGGTTTTTTAAAGTGAAAAACTAACCTTTATTATAAATCATTTGCAAAAAGAAACAATTGTTCTTCCCTTTTATTTTACTCTGCCAATTATTTTCTTTTCGCTTCGGATTTTGATGTTCCATTTACTAACTGAGATCAGCACTTTAAAAATAGCACTTTCCCCTGAGCGAAGATAACTGGTATAAGTTGAAGAAAATCGTTGTTGGATTGGTTATTTTTTGACATGCCTTTGGGGAAATCATTAATCTTGTTCTGTTGCAAATTGGCACGCTGAAGATGCCGATAGTTAAAAAATGAATGTTCTTATACTTTTTAATCAGCATTTTAAATTGGAGGGAATTTGATTTTTTTTTTTTTTTTTAGACGAAGAAGAAAAATATTTTGTTGAATAAAGATTCGAAATATTTTCTGCACATTTTTTATTCCGACGCTTTGAATTTAACATAATGTACAATTATGATAGCAAACTTGTGCTTATTTAAAAGTATTGTAATAAAAATGATTTGTAGCATAATGTTTATCAAAATGGAATGACAGTATTTTGTAACAATTTAAAAGGTGTAACTTAGAAAAAACAAGCATGGAAACGAATATAAAGGAAATGTTTACTATTATGTGACATGTAGAGGGAAAAAATGTTAGCTTTAGCAACAAGAATAGCAGAAGGCCAGGGAGAATCAAAGAAAAAAATACACTGCGAATAAAAGGACGCCTGATAAAAACCAAAAGAGAAAACGAAAACAAGCGTTTAAAAAATAGAAAACGGATTGTGAAAGTACATTTTAGTTTAAAAAAAAGAAGGGGGAGAGGGGGGATTTGTCTGTTCTCAATACGGGTTTATTATATTTTTTTTCCAATATTTTTTCCCGTGCTGTGTTTATCAATACTATTTTGTGATTTATTTTTATTTTCTTTAAAATGATTAGAAAATAGCTAAGAGTGAAATTCGAATTCATTTAAAACACTGATTTTAAGTTTTTATAAAATTTTAGAACTAGAAGAAACATACAACACACACACACACATGTATATATATATATATATATATATATATATATATATATATATATATATATATATATATATATATATATATATATATATATATATATATATATATATATATATATATATATATATATGCGTGTGTGTGTATTGAATTGAGTCAGAATTTAAGAGTAAGTGCACTTTCAACATTGTAGCAAGGGTTTCCGATTCCGCGCCGAATTCAGTCCTACGTGATTTCGGGATTGCAAGGAGCCAATCCCGCGGGATTGGCTTTATTCTTCTAAAAAATAAATTTTAATGTCAAACAGAAAAGATTGTGCTTTTTCGGGATGGACTGCTTTTGTTGCTTGAATTAGTAGTTTTCTCGAATTCCGAACATCAGTTGTAGAGCACTACATAGTCAGATCCCAATTAACAATCATCGTTTGGTACGCAAAAGCGTGCTCTTAAAAAAGTCAAATGCATTTTAACAAAGCATCGCTCGTATGGGAAGGAAAAAGATTTTTGCTCAAAAATTAATGCGCTTGATGAAAACGCGTGTTGTGACTCATTTCTTTATTGTGTTATTTTCTTCATTTTTTCTAAAGCGTAATTTTCTGAATTTCAAATTTTACAGATTGTTTTCGAAATTTTTTATAATTTTTACGCAGTTTCTCAAAGACTGAACGAATGAAATCTGAAACCTCGAATGAGAACACCAATTCACCCTCAGAAAAATATACTCTATTTTTATAGTGTTCCTTAATGGTAAATCCACCGCTCATCATATGATACAAAGCTTTTCTTGCTCTACTTGCAGAAATACGAGGAAGGTGATTCAAACTTCAGATGATGCTAGTGAAAATAGTTGTTTTATGAGGGCCAAAGGTTGGAAAACGTTTGCATGCAAAAACTTGCGGGATTGTGCTTTTAATCCCACGTGATTAAGCCCATTAAATATCATGCGGCAGTCGGGATCGGGATTTCGGGATTGGAAAACCGAATTTTAGTGCCTAGCCAAGATTAAGGTCTTCTGGTTGTTTAAAGTAAATGTTAAAATTGTAGATTTTCTGATAAACAGGGACATTATGTATTGTTAGTTCCTTATTATAAACACAAATACTACTAAAGGGCTATTTTTTAAGGATTATTTCTTAATTTTCATGTAATGCATAAAATTTGAGCCGAATGTTTTTTTTTAATTCCTTCCCAGTGCTATACACATTATTTTGAAGCTTCGTAATATATAGTTTAAAACTGTATTTGCGTATACTATAGAACTCCTACTATCCGTATCAATTGTGACCGTACCCCATTCGGATAATTCAAAATTCGGATAGTTGGACTTTCCAAAAAAAAAAAAAATTCTATTGTAATAAATACTGTTTTAAGGTTGAAAATGGAAGAAAAATCTAAAAATGAGTCTTAATTAACCAAATGGAAAGGCAACACTTTTACATGTTAAACGTATTTATAAGTGTTGTACATTAGTGCAGCATGTACGTACGAGCCTACTTTAATGAAAGTCATTACTTGCTGAATAACGCGGTCAAAATAAACTGATTAGCTTCGCGGAGGGAATAGCACGCAAACAGAATCATTAATTTGCGAATCGCAATACGCGTTTCCGTCTTCTTCTTCTTTTTTTTTTTTTTTTTTGTTTAAATTCTGGAAAAGATTCGGATATTGGGAGTTCGGATAATTGGAACTCCTTTGTACTGGTTCGCAAAATATTTTTTCAACAAAAGAAGAAAGAAAGAAAGACATACTAACAGAAATGTTATTAAAGTATTTTGTTTTTCTACATGCCAGCACGTATTTTGAGGGTTTACCGAAGACACAACGATCAAAAGTTTTCTGTTGCTTTTTCTATTTTGTAAACTAATTTACTTAGTAACTTTAAATTCACTCACATCCGATGACAAAAGCAATCCAATGTTGAAGATAATAGTGGCCTTTTTTGGTGCACCCTCAAATTTCTTCTGATTATTATTAGTCTGTTTGAAAGGAAGACAATTTCTTATACGTAAAAACTGTTTAAATATTTTCAGGGTTTTGGAAAATTATTAACGATAACTATTTTTAATCACTTTACGGTTAGATTGTTCCTGGGTGTACTCGTTAAATAGACGAGATATTTTTATGTTTGAAATTTAACAAATACATATCGAAAGAAACAAAAAAGGATAATATTTGAAACCGCAAGGTGGTTAAGAAATTTTATTAACCTATAATATATTCTTTGATAAATGTATTTTATCTTTGGAGTAACTATTTAAAATAATTGGGAAAATAATATTACAGTTTTTGATAATTAGCAGTTCGTACAACTATTTATACACAGGGTGTTCCGTTTTAAACTGCAAGACCTTTATTTTTGCAACTGTTAGTCTTAGATGTATACTTCCAATTGTAAGAATGTTCAAAATCAGATGCAGGTGAAATGAAAATAAAAAATCAAAAAATACAAAATTTACTTTTTTACTGGCCCCAGGTCCCCTCACTTATGTTTAGGGAAATAATCTCCATTGAAAAATAATTACAACAAAAAAAGTTTGAAATTAGTACGATCAATATTCACCGAGATATGAAACACAGCGTTTTGGAACTTAGACCACTTTTCACCCTCCGTCAATAACACCTTTTGGGGGAAAATATAGCGGTTAACAAGTCAAGTTTTTTGTATCAGTAATAGTTTTAAATGGAGATCATTTCTCTAAATATTAGTTAGGGGAACTCAGGCCCGTATAAAAAGTTAAATGTTGTATTTTTTGACTTATTTTTATTTTCACTTCAAACTTTCAATATCTTAACTCTGCATCTGATTTTGAACATTTTTGCAACTGGAAGCATAAATCTAGGACTAACGGTTGCGAAAATAAAGCTTTTTGCAGGTTAAAACGGAACACCCTGTATGTGCGTGACTTTTTTTGAAGCATAATATACCGGATATGACGACAGAGAATCTGTTTTCGTAACAAAAATCAAAACGCTGGAATACAATCAAAACTTATATTTTTCAGTTAGTCAAAACATATAAATTGTGTAAATATGTTGTATTTATTTATTATTATTATTTCTTTATTTTTTATTATTTATTTATTGCTGATTAAGGGAAAGTAATTATATTTTTTTTAAGTGTTAAGTTTATAAATGTAAAACAGTTTTGCTGTAATTACTTTCAAATAGATTAATTTTATGAGAAAATTGAATTTTAAAAATTTGTTACAGAAGTTAGATCTGTTCAAACACTAAAACTTCACAAAATTAAGTATAATAAAATCGAAAAATATCAGATTTTTTTTCAAGTTTTATCGAATTCTTTTCCAGATACTAACGAAAGAATGCAGTACACTTTTATTGTAGACATTTTTTAATGCCTTCAGGAAAATAGATTTTAATTTGAGCTCACGGCTGCTGGACCTAAAACAAATTCATTATCGATGAATTTATGATAAATTTAATGTAAATTTATCATTACTTTCCAGTGACAACAAATTAAATGCTCTACGAATTAGTAGATGAATTCATTTTTTAGTTGCAAAAACAAGTTGTAAAGCGTACGATGTAATGGTATTTTGTGGGAAACAATATTGCTCATATTTTTACGACTAACAAGCACAAATCAATGTTAATGAAAAAAGAAAAAATTTAATTTAAAAAAAATAAATAAAAATAAAATGCTGAATTACAAAAAGAATTACGAATGCACAAGGAAACATAAATAAAAATAATGCATCAATGTGCCAAAACATTACTTATTACACGTATTTTTTTTCTCTCAATTGTGTCTTAAATGCATATGATTTTTTTCACAGGTTTGTTGCCTACGTTTTGCACAAAGGCACCCCATGCATCCATTTGCAAAGAACTGAAACGCGAGCTTAGCATTAAACTTTTTTGGATTAAAATTTATGCCATTTCACATCAGAACTATATTAATTAAAAAATAAACAACTATGAATAATGAAAAGGTACACATAAAAATCAAACACAAACTTAAAAGGAATTTCTAGACAGTTTTTTCTTGATATTTCTTTTGTTTTCTTTTTCGTTATTAATAAATAAATCTTGATCAAATTAATTACAATCACAAATAAAGCTGAATAAAAAAAACGTTATTATATTTAGAATTACTATTTTTATACTGGTATGATACAATTAGTAGCGATAAAATTACAAAGTAGCTTGATAATTTCATTCTAACTAATTACATTTTATTTGTTTTCCAAGTATGATCATTGCTTTGAAAATAGATTTTAAGAAATTTAACAAGCTTCACATAACATAAGTCCATGGAAAAAAATAATTGTTGATTTAAATTCATCAAACCAATATTTACTGATTTCAGTAAGTTACCGCCCTGTAGCCAGGGCTAAGGCAGAAGTTTATATATATATTTAATGTTAATTTACTCCAAAAATTTTTTCAAAAAAGCTTGTTCTCAGGATTTATGATTCATTACTAACTGTGGTTGACTTTGGATAGTTAAAGAGAACTTACCAAAAAAGGATAATAGCTGAGCTGGAAGTCATTAGAAATTTTATGAATCGTAAAAATATTGCTCGCTTTAATCGGGGTTTGCTTGCTAAATGCGAGTTATGCTCCCATAGATTTAACATTATACCAATCAAGTATTTCTGTTTTCCTCGTTAAATACAGGTTCTCGTTAAATCAGGGCTCGTTACAAACGAGTTCGACCGTAATAATAACAATAACTGCAGGGTGATTTTTAAATGATTTGATAGTTTTTCCTTCAAAGTATTTACTTTAAAGATATGTTATATTTAAAGTAAATGTTACTGAAAATTACAATATCGTTACAATTTTTGGTAATTACAATCAGTAATACAGCCTCTTTCTAAATACATCGTAATCTTGATATGACAACAGACATACTTTTCAAATCATTTACAAAACGTATGATATGTTAATAAAAATATTATACTTAACTAAATAAGAAAGAATAACAGAAATATATAGTAGTTGCCAGGATGAAGAAGTAATTATTTACGAAATACAAAATAATGATTTGATAATAATTGTTAAAAATAACTAAAAAATTTGTCTTTCTTGCTTACAATGGAACCACACGAATAGTGAAATAAAGAAACAAAATTAAATGTGTGACAATCAAAATAGAATATGAGACTTTTTTTTTATTAGATGTAAAAATTATTTCCCCTTCCCTGTTTTCATGATATAAGGTCTAAAAATGTGTCGAAATTTTAAGAAAAGAGCCAAATTACAAGGCTTGTGATAAACTAAAAGTACCATCCGATTTCACCTTCTGCATGTGGCAGAAAATCCATCTGCAAGGCGTGTGAATGATGTCTTCCTTTACTCACGGAAACTCGCTAAATTTGGCGACTTTTCTTAAAATTTTGGAGAATTTTATGACTTTATATTTCGATAACGGGGACAAGCGGGCAAATAATTAATGGATTCAAAATTAAGTTATACTATGCTTTTTCGATTGCTACTCATTTCGACTTTTTATTATTATTGTCATAATTATTACACTGTCGTGTGGTTTTCTGGTTAGGAATGAAGAATAAATGACCCATTTTTATGTATGATAAATATGAACCTATTTTGATATAAACATAAAATAATTCAGACGTGTACATGAGTATATGGTAAGGAGAGATTAAAGAAGAATCGGACAACTGAAACAATATTTCTTACGATATACTTTCTACCGTTACAACAATTTAAATTTCAGAACAAAAAGTTAAGACATTTTAACATGCATAAAGTATATGAAATTGATGGTAATTATTACAGTATTAGTTTTAGAAAAACAATGTGAATAAAAATATCCCATTCCGCCCTTATATAAGGGCGAGATGGGACATGTAATTGAAAATTTAAAATATGCTCATAATTTTCAAAAATATGAAGTAAACTAACTAAGACTGGGCATCGCTTCGACAATAAGATTATTGAATATTGATAAATCTGTTTTATCTAACATTATACTTTAATTATGTCTCCATCAAATAAGAAACATTACTCTGAATTGATTAGCTACACCAACCTTCTTTTTTTTTTGCAGGGGAAATTTTTCAATAATGTCTGTTTTATCAACGGAAAAAAAGGAGGGATAATGGAGCATAATTACTTAGCTTTACCCATCCTTCCTGAGCCATGCTGTCCCATCCTTATTTTTACTTGTAATGGCTCATTATTAGAAGCATGCTATATTTTAGACTTTTAAAAAGTTATATTAGATGTATAAACACTGAAAGCAATATGTTAACGTTAATAATTGAGATTGAAAACAAAGTAGTTATTTACGTCTGGTGACGTGAAATTTTTTTTTTACTTTCAAAAATTAATGAAACCCTGCTGCTAAAGCAACTTACTGCAGCAAGTATGATGCTATGATTACTCCATTTTTTTTGGAAGTGTCGGAAGTCACCAACAATGTTTATTTCAGGCCTATTCTTATATATATGTCTCCCATCCCTCCCTACTCTCCGCTACTTAAAAAAAAAAAAAATGCAGTAAGCATCGTGCGCTTGAACTGCGTGGAGCAAAATACGTATAAAAAACAGAAAACAATGAATGGGGGAAAAATATATTTTTGAAATCCATGTATGGTTCGCTGGTCCGAGACCACCAAAAAAGTGACTGGATCTCTGTGAAATAAAACTCAGCAGTCCATAAGACAAGTGGCCAGTTATCGTTAATCGAGCCACTGAGCATGCTTGATTCTTCGCATTTTAGTGCTTTTTTTTTTGCATTTTCGAAAAGTTTTCTAGAGTGTGAGATCAAATTAATGTTTAAATTATTAAGTTGAAATTAACTAACTACATCATTCAGTTTTTGTCAGATATGTATAAATAGAGCGCAAACATGTTTACACTTAAAATATATCTTCACCTCAAAGCAGCACTAAGACATCTAATCCCACATATAACACTAAAATATCTTACTGTTGCTCTGAGACGACGATATGTCATGTTAAATTTTAGTGCACCAGTAAGGACGCGGATCAGTACAAATTTGTCTGTGTATAAAATATTAGAGCATTAAAAATAGGATTGATGAAATAATTCTACTCGCTTTATAATTTATATAAATATTTGCTTAATTCATAATTATCACATTTATTTGCACGTGGAGAGCATAAGCTATACAGTGCTTTCACTTGTAATTTAGAATTTTTTTCTTCTTTATCTTATAAAGTTATTTTACATAAGATTTTGTAGAAATAATGTTAGAACAATTTTCATGCCGTGAAGGAGAATCAGTAATACATTACTGTCTTGCAAATTTCATTCATTTTTCAGCCAGGGAATCCCATATCCCCAAAAGCGATGGTTCATCCTCGAAATATAACAAAGTCTCCCAAGAACGAGAAGCTTCCAAGAAAAAAAATAGTCTCTCGAAACAACCACCTAAGCACTTCAATGACTACGCAAAGACTACGCTTGGTGGGCACCCCTGTTTTAGCTAACAAATGTTAAAATATTTTCGATATACTGTGCCATTTTTCTTAGATATGAATCTTCTATATACCAAAGAAAACAAGAACACCTAAAATAAAAATTGACTAGATTCTTCCCAAACAAAAACGTTCAACTATTGAAAAGTATTTTTGTGGATTAATATTACTAAATGAGATAGACTATTGGGTCATGAATTATCCCTGTTATAACAAAACCCATACGCATCAGAAAATCAATGGTCATCGATTTCAAACGGGAAAGTTTATCGATATTTCACAAAGAAATATCCATCTCATGCCATATCTCGTCAAAGAGTACAATTGCGAAAAATGGTTAGCGACTTACAATCAATTATCTTTCGGGTAAGAGTTCAAGATACGTGAGCAAGTGAAAACCAGGCACAAACCTACGTCTTAAGTTTTTTCTTTCAAATAACATGTTGGGCTGTCTAAGATAATTGAAACTAATTATGTTATTTTAATGTCCGAAGATCGGTTGGATAATTTGGATCAAATTTACAAGAGCATAAAATGTTTCACTGAATGCAAATTATTTTTTAAGTTAGTACAAATCATGGAAGCAGCGAAAGGGTCAACCCTCTCCCCTCCCCAGAAGGTTTTTTTTTTTCGCTTTTTATATACTATTTATATGGCAGCAACCAATGAAGGAACATGAATTTATGTATATACACTTAAATGCTACATTTTAATACGTTATGTTCACTTTTTGAACACCCGACTTTAATCGTCTAAAAATATCAGATCAATTCTAGCCCAAGTATAAATTTAATATTGCACTACTGGTGTGGATAACATCAGTAAAATACAATCAAAAAACGAAAAGGAAGAACAAAAATAATACACTGACCAAAGAAAAATTCAGTGAAAATACGGTGGATCATAATTTATACGCACTTCAAGGGATCATTTAAAACTAACGACTAGACAAAATGCTCTTACGGCGATTATTTTAGCGAAAGAAAATTTTAGTACAACTTAAAACATGTCAGAAATGTAACTTAATTTTTGTACTTCTCATTTTATTTAAAATATTTATCAATGTTTATAAAATATATTTAGTCTTATGGGCTTGGCCAGAAATTGATGAGCTGTTGGTAAGTTGGCATCATTATTAGTTGACTTATTTCTGGTGTCAAATGTGGCAACAAATCTAATAATTTCACCAAGCTAGGTGACATTTGATGACGTAACTTACTTAATACATGAGTATTGATCGTGAAATTCCCAGCTTTGAGTATAACCGTTGACATTATTTCATTGATTAAAAAACATTTTTTTGTTTGCATTTAGATATTTAAATATGATCAAGATATATATATATTGAACTGTATTATTATTAAAAAAAATATATTAAAATAATTTTGTAGAAACATACACTAATTTTTGAACTTCACCATTTCACCCTATGAGATAAAGTGGGGGTATCAAAACATGCTTTTTTGAATGTATCACTAAGAATAAAAAATCTAGAAAAAATAAATGACTCTGCTTTATCCAAAATATACAGTCAAATCTCAATAATTCAAAGTTTTAAAACTCGAATAGGCTTTTATTTCGTTTCCATTGGGTTCCAAACTTTTGAGAAGGCTGTTGGGTCTTCCCATTACTAGAACTGCCCATACTCGAAGACTGTATGCGGTCCCTTGCGACTTCGAGTTGTTGATAGTTGACTCTATACATTTATAAAATGTGAAAAAAAGATGTCAAGAATTTCCCTAACATAAACTTATGAATCTGATTTTGTTTTATAAGAAACTTGAATGGTCTCCACTCCCCCACCCTTTAGCCTGCATAGTAGCATCAAAATTTGAAAATCATTAAATATACGAAAGCAGGATTTTTTTCTCAAATCGTCTTCCATTTAAAACTCTTTAAAATATTAATGAAATTAGTTATTTTTTACCCATCAATATCTTTAACCTTATTTTAACATTCTTTTAACTTTAAATATGTGAAAGCAGTGTTGAACCGGTGCTTTATGAACTAAATTTATTTTCAAACTCGTAATGCAGTTTATTTGGACAAAGTTACTGATCATAAACAGTGCAATTGGACACCTTTACAATTACTATACGTTTACAAAATCCAAATGGCTTTGTTTTGTATGCAAATTTCAAAATTGAAACATTTATCAATTGCTTATACTTTTTAAATTATATTGATGAACAACGGCTTACTGATTTCAAATTTAGCTTAAGGAAATTTTAAATGCTATTCTGATGGCACTTTGCTAACTTGAGCAGGGGATACATTCTTTCTTCAGATTAGAAATAAAAGGAAAAAACATATTTCAACTCTTCATCCTTGAATACTGAGCAACCCTAGTTATAAGGTAAAGGTAAAAATTAAAGATAGAAAAACGGTCGTGTAGTTGTCAAACGTAGAGCAACGTGGACTGTACACAATTTTTTTTTGCACATGAATGCAAGCAATGCGTTTACTATTATTATATATTTATTAATTACAAGAACGCAACCACAATTTTTTTCTTCGGGGGTATATTGTAGCCTTTAAAAATATATTAACATACTAGAGTTCTAAAGTTGGCAATCAAGCTTAACCAAGAGTCTGAGGGTTAACTCTGGTTCCACCGCTGGTTGGTGATATGCTTTCATGCAGTATTTGAATCTTTTCTTTCAGAACTTCGGAACTCTTTTCACTACGACAGAAATTATATATATATATATATATATATATATATATATATATATATATATATATATATATATATATATATATATATATATATATATAATTGCGTAAAGTTTTTTATTACATTTTCTGCACAATGCTATTCAAAACAGAAAATTGTTATTCAATGCTTCAATGCTTAAAATTCTATGCATCTGGAAAAATAAGACGGCAAACCAGCAAAGTTGAAATCTTGCATTAATAATTCTCCCACGATGTTATGAAATGTGTATTCCTTACGTATATTAGGTACGTTTAAATTGCGTTTTACTCATTTATTAGGTAAGTTAAAATACATGATATGAACTTTCTTTCAAAATAACTATGAAATGTATAACTCGTAACGATTTTTCAAATTATCATTTAAAAAATTTCAAAATAATAATAATAATAATAATTATTATTATTATAATTGATAAATAAATACATAAAATACTCCGAGGTTAATAAGTTATTAACCTCGGTCTTAGACTTTAGACTTAAAACAATACCTATACCTGTTTTAAAGAGAAAAAAAAAACAGTAAAATATTCACCAATTTCGATATTCCATTAGCTGTGCATTCATTTTATAGTTTTAGAGTGCTTATAATTAACTTTGGGCAAACTCAAGTAAACATTAAGCTTAATTATAAAAATGCGAAAACAATAACGTATTTAAGAATAACTTTATGGGATGTTTTATGACTTTAAAACGTCCCTTGCGACGCATAAGCCAATGTAGAGTGACGATTAAATTTGAAATAAACATTTTTTCCTCATTTAATAAGTTTGGAGAAATTATGAAAATTCCTTTACAGCATTCTGCAATAGAGTTTTTATTTTTTGGTTTACATATTGATAATGGTATAAAGATTATAGCTAACTTACTCTAAATAAAAGGGAAAAGAGGTATACTATAACTTCTGGTCAGTGTATGAAAGTTTCTTTACAAATTCACGTTAATGTTGGATTTTTTAATTTTCACTTAGAAAACCTTTTACAATTTCGATTTATTTGTATCACCATGAAAGCACTTTAAGAACATCATGACGAATATTTTTATGAACTATTTTGAATTTAATTTCATATTTTTATTTATTTGATTAATTCAATTGCACAATTTTATTTCCCATTATATTGCGAGATAAAAAATAAACTGTAAAACCATTTCGTGGTGCTTTTCCGTTTTAGATACGTCTCTTGGCTTGGTGACTTGTCTTTTATTCCACAAATTGACGAAAATTAAAAAATTACGTTTGCATAGTCATCGTGTTTTCTCCCCTTGTTTTAAATTTTTCAACAGAACTTTCAGTGACTTGATATATTTATATAGCTGATTAGTTTAAACGTTAATGAAGCGTTTGAAGATGATTTGGCGAATTACTTTAATGGGATTTTTCATGTTATTTAAGAGCTTGTTTTTATTTGGCTGATTATTTTGCGATGTTTCGTTTTAAAACCCATTAAAAATAAAACATAATGTATGGTTTTTATCAAATAAGTAATTTCTATGCAACTTTGACCAATCGAGGTGACAGTAATAAATAAAATGAAAAATAATCGCCAATATTAAAAATGCGCCGTGAAGAACCTATAACGAAAAAGTACCCTTTTCTTTACGATTATGCATAACCTAGTAATGTATAAAAAACAACCAAGTGTTATCTTATGCCATCGTGAGAAACCTAGATATGTGTTCTTTATAAAGAAAACACACGCCTCAGAAATCCATGGCATTTCAAGAATCGTTCGTAGCACATGCTGCAATGACATGATATTGAAAAGGTGAAAGATACAAATTTCTTTTCCTACACGATTCTCTGTTATTTAATGTCCTTCACTGTGAAGAACGGAAACAGCCTGCGGCGAATAAATTTTCCAAACCAGAAACTAGTTTGGAAGTTTGATAAAACATATCTTCTATCAGAAACATACATAAAACAATTTGTTGTAAACCTCAAAAATGTTAGCCATTTAAAGTATTTATTCTGCTCGCGAAATCTATGGAAGAACTGAAAATAAATTTTTCAATTTGGTGGAGTAAAGGGCTTTGACAGTGCACTCCTAAATCATCCATGCATGAGTGGATTATTCAGATTATAGATTTTCATCATAGCTTTAAACTCACTTGATTATAAGTGCTTTATGTGAATTTTTAGCGTTCACTCACAAATTTATTTGAAAGTTTGAGAAAACGTATCTTCTGTCAGAAACATGCGTAAAGCAATTTGTAGTGAACCTCAAAAATGTTAGCCATTTAAAATATTTATAATGCTCGCAAAATCTAAGGAAGAATTGAAAGGAAAATTTTCAATTTGATTAAGTAAACTAGGGTATACGTAATATTTCGGTGATTTAACAGTGCACTCCAGATTATTCACGTGTGGATTATTCAGATTATAGATCTTCATTATGAAGTAAAAATGACTTGATTATAAGTGTTTTCTTTTCTCGATTTTCAGTGCATTCAAAAGCACTTTTGAAATTATAAAATAAGAAAATCCTCATTAAAGCTATCTAACCTCGTGATTCCCGACGGAAATAACTAAAATAAATAATTTTCGAACGAGAATCACAACATCTATTGTGATTTATGCTAGTGCTTTCTTTTTAGGGATAAAAGTATGATGAGTTATATTCAACGTATAAGTAAACAATTTGTTGTAAATCGCTAAAATGTTAGCCGAATAAAATATGTATTCCGCTCTCAAAATCTAAGGAAGGAAATCTTTCAATTTGATTGATTAAACATGTTGTATGCATAACATCCGTGATTTAACAGAGTACTCCTAATTATTCATGCGTAGTTTATTCAGGTTATATAGTATCATAACAGCTTTAAAAGCACTTGGTTATTAAACTTTTTTCTAGGACTCGACCGATGCATCGGCCTGGCCGATGCATCGGCGCCGATGGTTCAACAATTTAGCCATCGGCATCGGCGGCCGATGCTAACTTGCAGGAAACATCGGCCCATCGGCCTTAAAATACATCAAAAAGCCGATGGAATAGGCCGATGTTTTTTTTTTTT
Organism: Uloborus diversus; assembly: GCF_026930045.1. Lineage (NCBI taxonomy): Eukaryota > Metazoa > Arthropoda > Arachnida > Araneae > Uloboridae > Uloborus > Uloborus diversus. The sequence goes on along the minus strand of NC_072740.1, from coordinate 87,971,037 downwards.
TAAAAAGGACCTTTGCTATTTTACTTTTTAATACAAAGTAAAGGGAGTTTTTGATTTTTGGGAGTTTTTGGGAGTTTAAAATTGTTTACTTAAATTTCAGTATGAATTTCTATTTTAGTTACCCCTGAAAGAGTTTTTAATACTACATTCAGGTACCAAACAAGTTAATTATTGCGTTGTTTCTTGAAGTTTGATGTACGTATATACAGTCGAGTCCACTTAATAGAATAGGCAATTTGCCAGGAAAAATTATTATAATAAGCGGTATATTCCATTATCCGGGATAAAAATAACACATCTCAACGGTGTAGTACATTGTAAATTTATTACATTAAGCGGGGTATTCTATTATACGATATTCCATTAAGCGGGTTCGACTGTAGCTCTCATAAGTCATAACTCAAAGATGGTAAGCTGTAGAAGGTAAAGTTTTCGCATGTGGGGTGTGCGTACGTTCCAGTTGTGCACTTCCCTTTTTGTTTTCGATCGGGTGTTCTGAAAAGCCGGTTTAGTCATTTTTTGTAACTACTAATTACTTATTTCAATGTAAAACTAATATAGTGTCTCAGACTGACGATCATTTGGTGATACATTGCCGCATTGGAAACCATTGAAATAAATATGAGATGGCGATTTGGTTTTTGTGTCATTTTGTTAGATTCCGTTGAACCGACGGTAATTTTTAATTTTTCAATATTTGTAATATGAATCACAGTAATGCATTCTTTTCTGTATCGCTTCGGCGGAGTTACAAGTTTGGGGCCCGTCGAAATACATTTTGGGGCCCCATTTCTCTATCACAAAAGTTGTAAAACATTTATCATAAGCATTTTTGTAACTCCTACGGTGTCCCTATAGTTATGGGACCTCTCGTGCAATTGCAACATTTGCCATATTTTAAATCCGCCACTGCACGTCAAAACAAACTCGGGTGCAAGTTTAAAAAGATTTTTTCTGCTCTATTTTTATGATTATTTTGAACTCGATTTTTTACGACTATTTTTTGAATTTCCGAGACTACTTGCGTGCCCCTCCTCCCACTACCTCAATTTCTGAAATTAAACTCTAGTTGTACTTCTGAGTTCCTTAAATTAACACCATTCATAAAATTAGATTTTCTTTTCAAACTTTATCTATTGTTTAGAAAGAATTTAGAGCATTAATGAAAGAAATTGATTAATGCCTTTTTGAATGGTGACATAATTAGAAAATCAAAGGGACTTTTGAATTTTTTCTTCGCAAGTGCTGAAGTAGATTCAGAAACTCTTCCGAGGCGTTGGTGGTAGTGGTTCTGTACTAAAAAAATGAGGCCGAAGTTAGGGCCGAAGTGTGAGGTACTCCAAAATCAGAGGGTGACCCCCCCTCCCAAACCCTCCCTCGTCGTTTCAAGCATTTCTTAAATATTTATTGCGATTATTTATTTTGGTCAAGAAATGTCATTTGCGTATTTCTCATACTTGTTTCACCTATATTTCGCAATGCGCCTTATTTTTTGCATCAATAATAGCGATCGATTTTTTTTCTGTTGTAAGTAACGATTTTTATGTATTTATTTAAAATCAATGAATAAGTTATTTTCGTTTTTTATAGAAAAGTTTCAAGGATTTTCTATTATGCATTTTTTTTAAAATTTCACAAAATTATTGCTAAATTTAAAAATTTAATTTGAATTTGTTTGTAAAGCTTCATAAAAGATTAAACAATCAAATTGTTCAATATTATGTTAGCAAACATCAGATCAAGTAGTATATTTATTTCGGTTATTAACTTGGTGTAAATATTGAGTTTTTTTTTATTGTAGCTGCGTTTCAAGAACCTCGCTCTTTTCATGGCTATTTCTTTTTTCAGCAAAATGTATTTCACTATTATAGCTTTTATGAAAAATGCAAACTTTTCTATTCATAAATTTTAAATAAGTACAAAAATATTCCTATTATGACAATTTTCTTATTATATTTTTATTCAGTAACAATTTTCTTATTTTTAACTTGCCTAAAGTACCTTCTCAAAATGTGCCACCAGCTGTCCGATTATAAGGAAGGGGTGGAATTCACGGTGAATTCTGGGCTGTTAATATAATAAGCTATAAACGCATTCCCAGTAACAATTTTCTTATTTTTAACTTGCCTAAAGTACCTTCTCAAAATGTGCCACTAGCTCTCCGATTATAAGGAAGGGGTGGAATTCACGGTGAATTCTGGGCTGTTAATATAATAAGCTATAAACGCATTCCCAGTAAAAATCTGTACAAAGTACACTATTGGCAAAAAATTTAAAACTGGGAGCATAAAAAAATTACCCATATCAAAAAAGGCCAAAAGGTCGAATTTTGACTAATTTCATGAATATTTACAACTTATGCACGAAATAAAATTACAAAGCATATGATTAATTTTAAAGACAAATGAAAAATTTGCTTAAAGGAATCATTTGAAAGTTAATAGAACAAATATTTTAGCATTTATGTTTCGAAAATGAAATCTGGTTTTTTTTTTTTTTTTTTTTTTTTTTTTTTTTTGCGATTATACCATTTCTTATTCGTAGAAAGGAAGTAAAGTGAAATGAATAAACGATCCTTTAAATCCCTGATAATCTTATTAATTTATTTCTGTTTGATTTTTTTCTTTTTTTGCCATCGGCCAACGGCATCGGACATCGGCCATCGGCAATCGGCCATTTGTAGGAAAACAATCGGCCATCGGCCATCTTTGAACAATCGGCCAACAATCGGCATCGGCCCATCGGCCAAAAAATGCCATTGGTCGAGCCCTACTTTTTTCTTTTGGATTTTCAGTGAATTTAAAAATTTTTTTGAAATTATCAAAAAAAAAAAAAAAACAGAAAGAAAAAGAAAAATCTTAGGACTTGAGGAATAACAAAGGCATTCTGCCTTATTGTTACTTCCAACTGTAGTAACTAAAATACCAGTTTTGTATTGATTTAACTGCTGTAACACTCACAAAATCACCAGTATTTTCATATGTAGAGTGCATTTATATGCATATCTAAAAAATAGTAATGACTATAACTAAAATTCTAGCTCTGGCCCTAGAGTGTATAATTATGAATCTACAAAAAAAAAAATTGTCAGTTTCTATATGCATAATTGTGGTTATGCCAGCCTATTTCATATTTATCAATTTTCGGGCTAAAATAGCCTAAAAGTGTCCCATTGCTATAAAGTATATTGTAGTTTGCTATATATATTATTTTTTCTACCTAATTTTATGTCCCTTTTCATAAAACCACCAAAGAAAAAGTGTTTTGTTATATTTTTTTAAAAATCTTGTCCAAACGTGGTGAGATACCATAAATCATAATACGAGTATTATACTGTGTGAACTAATTTGGCGACTTCTTTTCTAAGCTTAAAATATGAGTGAATTCGATAATAATTCAAATTCAGCACTTTATTCGTTATTACAATATAACCCCCCCCCCCATTCATGAATAAAAACTCATTATCTTCAAGCCGCAATTGTCTTCTTGGAAATTTGCCACTTGAATTTTCAATCATGTACAATGGCGTCTCTCTGTTTACAATTTCGTATTATTCAAATCGAATCCAAAGCAAATGTTTTGCGTTCTACCATTGCCGTTCTTTATCCTAACATACCTCAACATTACATTTTTACAGAAAATGTTCTCAAAACCATATTTTTGTGAATATTTGACAGGATAAATTTAATATGTTGAGCTTATAGTTTAGAGTTGAGTACTTATTCAATAATAGTAAAATGGATAAATTTAATAGTGAAAACTAGAATTTTTTGCTAGCGACATTTCATCGACACCACGTCACTTAATGAAATTTTATCACATGCTTGTTTTCTTTGATAAATAATTACTGTACGCCAAAACCAATGATTTTAGATCAAATCTGGGGAAGAAAATCCTGTGAACTTCTATCGATTAATCATTGATGGACGTTTTATCGATAATGATGTCACATTTATGACTGTAGCACATACTGAAAGTATCAATATATGATGACTAATCGACAATGCCCATCAATGACTATTCGAGAATGACAGAAAGGAACATTTAAAATTTATTTTTCTTTCTCTTAATTTTCATTGTCAGCTTTTAACCCAGAAAAGCTGCCTATGTAGCCTCAAGAATATATTTTATTTTTAACTAGTGGTACCCGCACGGCTTTGCCCATAGTTGAAGATTAAAAGGTCATTTGGTTCGCCTGTATATTTACAAATAATGGATGACGAATTTCTCTCCAATTTGCTACGTTAATTTACTCACCAATGTTACGGATTCACGTTATGATAATTTCGTAATTTAATCTTCTACGTTGTGATAATTTGCTCGGTAAAATTTTCTTAAAATTGGAATAGAAAAAGAACAAAATCGAATTTTCGAGAAATCGCTTCAAGGTTGCACACCTCCATGCTACAAAGTAACTTTGTGCCAAATTTCATGAAAATCGGCCGATCGGTCTAGGCTCTATGCGACTCCACAGAGATTCAGACATCCAGAGACAGACAGATAGAGATCCAGACAGACTTTCAGCTTTATAATTAGTAAAGATGTTCTAAAAATTTCGAATTTAACAAAATAGTTTGCAGTGAAATTATTCAGCGCTCATAATCTATAGCTACTTTTTACGCGGTTACAGTAATTTTAACTGTAAAAGAGTTCATGTTTAAGTCATTTAATTGTGCTTAGTAACCTTTTGTTTCCGCAATATTTCTCCGTTGCGACTTAATGATTAATTAACCTAATCATTCTTCATCTTCAAACAGCCCGCATTGACCGTTTTATCGTTGAAATGGAAATGAGATGTCCTACTTCATATTGTTATAACTGCAAAGAAACTGAGCTTATTTATGTTTACATTTCACACAATACTAAACTCGTTTCGTGGCATTTTTTAAACTTTTTTTCGCCACGTAACAACTGAATCTTGTCAATATTATTTAAAAGTTAAAGCGATGGCCAAGAGCATATTTAAAAAATATTGTTTTTTAATATAAAAAATGTATTCTTTCATTTATTTCTGTTACTAAGCTATCTATATAATTAAAATATGTACGCGTCTGTCTGTGTGTGCCTGTAACTCGGTCTCCACCGCACTCTCAATGTCTCCCAGGCGAATACTTGTAACGTTGCATACTGGATATTCGGAAGAAGCCATTCCACCCTTTCTCACTCCTTTAAACCTTAACGAGCAGAATATACAAATGGAAAACTATACCATTAAAATCCTGAAATATCATACCGGTGGCTTCAAACTTGGCCACATTTATGCGATTTGGTCACCAAATTTTGCGAAATATCGCCAAGTAACTGGCAGCAAGGGACGGAACCGCCACCGAAGGCGAACTGGGGTTGGCGAGCGAAACAAACAGGGTGCGGAATCGCCTTTTTTACTATTAATATTTGTTATTCGAAAAATGTTTATCAATCGTCGACTCAGAGCAACAGTAGGATATCTTATGGAAGCTCTGAAGTGACAATATGTTACAGTAAAAGACCGAAACATGGTTAATATCGACATTCGCCGGTGAATATCAACATTCCCATAGGAAAGACATCGGAGAAAGACTTAATATATATGAAAATAACAGGTGATTGTCTCTATTCTCTAATTTTGGTCTTTCACGGTAGCATATACGTACAATATGATACAGAATACTGTCGATAGATAAATAATGATGCGGTGCTTAAAAATCAAAGGAAAAAGAGTGGTATAACCTGGTACATGGTGACCTTGTTATACAAAAGTAGAAAAAAAAAGAAAAGAAAATAAAGCATCTGACAAAATGCCTAGCAGAGTGTACGACAAGTACAATAAAGATTAGAGTGGTAAGCAATTATTTAGAGTTATTATTTTATTGATTACATTTACACACTTTTTTGAATCAGAATGGCCATTTCCTTATTCCAATCATGTTTTACTCACTGAGTAATTGAAAATAAAAGAAGCTACATTGGTTTTATTACGATCTAAATTACGAAAAAATCTTCCTATGAAATACATCAAGTGTCCAAATGCAAACTTTTGGAATTTCTTTACATTGCTTACTCATGAAACTGTGCTTCAAGACGGACGTTGGCCCAATATTTCTCGGGTTGCAATTTTTTCTACCAATCGGCATGTTAAGCAGACTAAATGAAATTCGCGCAAAGCTGACCATTTTCTCTTTTCCTATGTATTAGTTTTCTATAATTGGAAAATAACTCCTGTGAAGTTGTCTGCCAACAACTCTTAATTTTTGCCTTTGAATTTTTAACCCAACCCTCCTCAACTAAAACTCTTTTTAACATTTTACGTACTTTGTCTTTCAGCTGACTACTAATTCTTTGAGCTGCTGTGGTTTTTAGTATTCCTAGTACCAAGAATAAAGATTTAAGATATTCTACTAAACCATTCCATCTTAAAACTTAAATTATGAACCTCATTTTCAAGTAACGGCCTCATAAATTACTTTCATAACGATTATTGACCAATTTACTACAAACTTTAAGCAAGTTCATGTTAAAGGAAAAGATGTTTATTTTTTGTCTTACCGTCAAACGAAGCTGAATCAATTTCACCAGTTATTATACTTCGCGTTTCACCTTTTATTGCTTTTATCGTTATTATTTATTTTATGTACATTATTATGGTTTTTTTTTTATTGAACGCTTAGAATTTTGTATTGCTGAAGCGAAATTGAAGAAAATCATTACACTCTTTGAACAACAACTATGAGATCGTTAAGCGCGTAGTTATTATGCTTTTTTTTTTTTTTTTTTGCTGATCCCTCTTTATTGCTAATCGCACCATATGTCATGTCGTCGAATTTTCAACGACAGCACGAAAAGAGGTCATTTGCATTGTTTTAAATGTTCAAATTGCTTTGAACTAAACAAATGAAGTATTGATAATGATTTTAATGAATTGTTTAGCAACATAGTGAAAATATTTAGTTTGTATTTTACTTAGTTGCACTATGATTCGTACTTCAAGTTGATGTGTAACTGACTGATTAAAAAATATTTGCAATAATTACAATGCATTCTATCTCATTATTTGCCCTTAAATTTGAGGTTGTACATTATTGCGGGTAGGGTAGACCGGATACAGATTAGGGTAGACACAAGGTTTTTAACTCTTGTGTGACTACGTGCACTGTAAAAAAAAAAAAAAAAACTTAACTTTTCCGGAAAATAATGGGCAGCTAATGTGCCAAATTTCTGCCAGTAACATATCTGGGAAAAACCAAGAAAGTTTCCCTCGAAAAGTTGGTTATCTTTCTGATATTAACCTGGAACTTTTCTGAAAGATACAGAAACGTTTCCATACACAGCGAGTCATGTTTCTGGAGTGACTGAGGAAAATTCAGTTAAAACTTATATATATATATATATATATATATATATATATATATATATATATATATATATATATATATATATATATATATATATATATATATATATATATATATATATATATATATATATATATATAACTTATGTATCCAGTAATAACTCCTGAAGCAAATATAGACGAAACTAAGACGGGATTGCAAGCAATTACTTATTAACCATTATTATCTAACTTGAATTAATACTTCAAAAATTTTATGAGGCCTTTCTTTAAAAACAACCCTTGAAAACTTAATTTTATGGCTTCTTACGTCGGTATAGCAGTTTATTCATTTATGTTCCAATGAACCGATTGGGACAGATTTCAATAAACTGACCTTCACCCTCGTTGCGTTGGGTCAAGATGATACGTTTCGAATTTTTCTTTCTTTTTTTTAAAATTTGCTTTATATGAAAAAAAATGTCAACAAAGGTTTGACATTATTATATGATAGGAAAATGGTAATAGTATTACATGAAATTTTATTTTGGTGCGTGACATTAGTTACAGAAATTAGAAAAATCAACCTAAAAATATATTTATTGGAATTTGTACTATACTGGTTTTTTTTTTCGGTTAGATTTTATAACTGTTCTACTTTCTAAACATCTATTGAACACATGAAATTTATTAAAAACGAATTTTTAAACAACGTTTTTAAACCTTATATGTTAATCTACATTTCACAAACATAAACACAGTACGTATCACTAAATACACAGGTAAGAAGTTTTAGTACTGAATGGAAGAAGATTTAATTTCATTAGTATAATCTAAACTGAAATTCTAATGCATTAAATTTGAAACTGTTAATATGAGCTTGAAAAAATAATCTGGTAATTTGCTTAACACGTGACCTAAAAGACTTTGCGATACACTAGAAAACATTGAGTGTAGTAATATTTTTCCAAGTAATTATTTTACTATATATTCTTCTTATTGGATTAAACGATTTTGTGCTTTTTGTTACAAAAATTATGGAAATCCGGGAAGAAAATGTGTACTAGCTATTCCACACACACACACATACTCATATTTCATGACTAGCTTCATTGCCGGCATCGCACGATCTACCTCACAAATATACGTATACAAGGCGTTCCAATCATTTTATATAATGACATAAATTTTCCCGTTTTCACTGCATTTCTTATTGTTTTCCACTCCTATTAGTGAAAGTGCGATGTTATATAGCCTATAGCCATCCTCAATAAATGAACTATTCAACAGGGCCATTCCACGGAAAATGGTCATTTTGTCCCGCACGTGACGCGTTATATATTTCATTGTAAATAATGCTTCGAAATATAAATGAACAAATTTTTTCTGCTTAACAAATTACAAACTTATGTATGATTTCTTAAACAAAAAAATTCGTCATTACCCCTTAAATTATTACTTTTTATTAATGAAATATATAAACCATCACGTGCGGGACAAATGGTTGACTTCTTCATCGAATGGCCCTACACAAAAAGAATTTTTCAGTTCGAGCCAGTAGTTCCTGCGATTAGCGCGTTCAAATAAACAAACTCTTCAGCTTTATATTAATAGTTAATATTTATTTTACAAATCATTTCTAGGATTTCTCTGAAAATTAAGCAAGATTTAGCTCGAGTTTAAAGAAATCTTGCGATTTTCCTCACTGCTGACTCAAACTTACACCCAACGGATCGCGAAACCCGTGCTTTCAGGTCGAGCCCCCGTGGATACGTCTATTCCACGTTCCAAGCATTTGATATTATGATATAAATTTTCCCGTTTTCATAAAATTTTTATTGTTGCTCCATCCTATTAGTCATAGCATGATGTTATATAGCCTATAGCCTCGCTCAATGAATGGACTATTCAACACAAAAATAATTTTTCAATTCGAACCAGTAGCTCCTGAGATTAACGCGTTAAAGAAACAAACTCTTCAGCTTTATATTATTTGTATTGATTAAAACTGCTGCAATTCGACAATACAATGCAATACAACACCCTCAAAAAGCAGCGGTTTCTTTATTATCGGTTCGGAAATAATCTGCTATTAGCCCTATACAATAAATTTGGCTTCATTTGATAAGCAATGCAAATTATACGACTTGAAAACTCTTAAAATTAACTTGCACTGCCTTATAAATTTCGCATTGCAGTATATAATATTAAGTGACTTGAAATTGATTAACCATCATTGAAAGCACCGGATAAAGTCATTATAGCAAGCGCGACAGCATAAAATATAAAAGCTATTAAATCTTAATGTTGAAGCTATAATTTTAAGTACCGGAATTTAGTGCCAGTTACACCGTTTTGTGTATATATAACTATTTGTTCGTATCTCAAAATAGTTAAGAAAATTTATGTTGTCGGGATTTATTAAAAACGAGAAAAACAAAGTGTTCAAAGCAAAAAATACTAAATATGAAAATATCTTAACTAAGATATAAAAAGTTAGGTGAAACATTATCTTTTTCATTGATTTTCGAGCCACATTTAGAGTGAAATCAACTCATTAGTATAAAAGAGTTGCAATCTAATAATTTAATACTGCTTTTTAAAATGAGAAAAGGGAAATGAATAATTCGACACAATACTTAAATACCTTCAGTTAGCCAAATTTTCATCACAAAGGGTAATTTCTACTTTTGAACAACGGTTGTTTAATTTTCTTCAGCATTTTAAAAATTCCCTGCCTTTGTCTCAGTCTCTCTCTCTAAATATATATACGAGTATATGGGTCATTCTCACAGACATGCTCAGTTTCATGTCCTTGTTACAATTTACGAATGTTTTATGACTCATACATATTTTTAGGGGTTTAAAAAATTTTTTAGGATAGAGTTTAACAGGATAATTAAAAGAAAAAGTTAAATATTTCAATTATAAATGTCTTTGATGTAAGTCTAAAGTATCCAAATATCGTTCTCTCATTCGTACGCACGATTACTAAAATTTACAGCTGAAAACCCACAAAAATATTGCAACTAATTTGCGTCTATAATAGTTTTTACGATAAATTTTTACTTGGAATCAATAAGAAAGCATAAAACCAAAAAAGGTTTTTTGCATCCATCTCATTCCCTCAGATTTTTCTTATATATATAAAAAAAGTACTCGCACGGCCCTTCCCGTAGTAGAAAATTAAAAGGTCATTTAGTTGACCTGTAAATTATATTTACAGTTAACGTCTACTAAGCGTTATTTCCCCCCCCCCCCCAAGATCTCTTCATATTTTTGGCAGATTTAAAAACTTAGCACGTAGCTTAACAGAAACCTGCCATAGAAATATTTTAAAAGAGAGAGGGAGTTTCCTTTTCTGTTTAACACGCAAAATAAGACATTTTTCAAAAATTAAACACAATAGAAAGAACATTGTAATATTTTAATATTTTAATAATTTACTGTACATAATTCCATAAAATCTAAGAAAATAAAAGCAGACAAATTTTTCTTTACAATAAAATCATATCAGCTTAAATCCTTTTTAAATAAAATAAAAACTTTTGGACTACAAAAATAACTACGTTTTTTAAAATGTAAAAAAAAAGGAAACAATCAAAATGAGAAAAAGACGAAACCATGGTAACATACAAATGTTCATTTCCGTTTCGGAAATAATTTCCATTTATCTTTAATTTTTGATTTTATTCTCAAGCTTAATCATTTAGAATTGTTTGTCGTGTTTAAGGTAAGTCTTAGTGTTTCTTAAATGATTCCTGTAGCTCTTTGAATGCGAGTGAAACGTCGAACATACTTCATCTGATACAGAAAATTTCAAGCTTTTGAATGGTCTAAAACTTAAAAATGTGAATGAAATATTTCTCCCCCATTCAAATTAACGTGGAAAAGGAGCTTAAAATTGGCATAAAAGAGGAACAAAATCGAATTTTCGAAAAATCGATTAGAGGTGCTCACCCTTATGCTGCTAACTAATTTTGTGCCAAAATTCATGAAAATTGGCCGAATGGTCTAGGAGCTATGAGCGTCACAGAGATCCAGACATTATTATTAGTAAAGATAAAGGAAAAGTATATGCATGAAAAGTTAATAGACATGAGTTACTTCCTCGTTTAAGAATATTTATATGCGAATAAACTCAACTATCAGTTAGGCATAACTACTAGAATCCAATTTTAATTAAGTTTTCATTCCCACTAGTGAGGGAATGACGCCTAAGTGTAACAATGCCGAGGGTTTAATGCTATTTTAAAAACATTTTTATTTTTGGGACCAATATATTTTTATGAAGCCCCTTACTTACATATATTTATCTCTATCGTATACATTTACAGCTTTATCGACTGCTGTTTGGTAATTTATTGAGTTGGCAGTGAACATTTTCATATTTGGTTCATCTTTTTTGCATTTTATTGTACACGAAATGTTTGTTTAACTTACTGACGACTAGGGGAATGTGGGGCAAAGAGAAATGGCGGGGCAAAGTGAAATGGTGAAATATTTACTCTGCTTTTAGAGCCACTTACCTAGTAATATTTTAATTATGTAGTAACATATGTAGTCTATTCCAGTCAAGAAAAAATTACCTTTGAAAATAAATGCATATGATAATGCAAGCAATTTTCAAAACTTGATATTCAAATTGTAATATTTTGTAGTCAGTCAAAAAGTATTTTGATATTATAAAATGATAAAGGTCTTGTTATTAACATTTTAAATATTAATTGGGACCTTTTAATGTTCGGTGTATTATTTATTTAGTTAATATTTATTCTTTTTGTATTTCTAATGTTTTTCACAGTTGGCCAAGTGCATACGGGGCGAAGTGGATAAGGCAAAATGAAACAGTTCATTTCGCTTTCTCATTCAATCATTTGCTAAATCTCTTACGTATTCTTTTATTAACTAATTTATTTACTTTCTTTCTTTAATAATTCATTAATTAATTCATTCTTTCAGTTATTTTCTTTTATTCATTCACTATATTTTTTATTAATTTTCCCCTCGTGTATTAACTAGTAAATTCATTAATTTAATAGTTTATTGTGTCATTATCGTTTCTTTTATTCAAATATCCTTTTAATTGGTAATTGTTTTGTTCAAAAACATTTTTCGCAATCGAATAGAAAATATTTCAATCGAAAAAAATTTCATTTTTCACTTTGCCCCATAATATTTTAAAGCGCAATTTTACTGTCAAAAATAAAAAAAAAATAAAAATGTTTCAATACAATTTTTATTATAAAATACAATGTTTTTTCTTTACATACTTTAATTTTCAAAAAAAATTTCCAATTTGTTCGTTTTGAAAAAGATCAGTCATCTTAACTATTTTACTTTGCCCTACATTCCCCTACCTACCGAAAAAAATCACACAGTTTATACAAACAAAATATTTATATTCAACTTTATGCCTGATGATGGCCTTTATTTCACGCAATTTCAGATTTCCTTTCATCTGTCTAGCCATGCGTGAAGAGTTTTATCAGGTAAATATGTCAATGTTGATGACAGGAAAATAAACTATGTAAGGAAAAATACTAAGGTAATATCCTTAGATGTTGCTGGGATTATCTCAATAAGCTTTTATCACATGCTGCTACTGACTTAACATTTTTCATTGTTAACTGCTTGGAAGCAAAAAGGTTTCCAAAGTTTCGATTTCATTGATTTTTAGCCTAGGACTATTTCGCTCTTTCTCAATCTCGTTTTATGGGAGAATTTCTCAGATGTTTGGTATTTATTTAACCATTCTTTTGTCACATCGTTTTTTTTTCTGTTGAAATGCAGTGTGAAAACCAATTATGGCTCTAAATTCTGATCAAACCTCTGAGTTACGTATAGTTTGATTGATCGATTATTATTTTCTGTTTTCATATAGCATTTTTGTTTATCTTTAAAGTAACTGCTATGTGAACACAAACAGTATATTTTAGCATCACAAAAAAAAGGTCCCAATCTTTATTTTAGTGTTTACAGTTTTTGCAAATGTTGTTGTCATTCATTAGACGACTTGATTTGCAAGGGTGACAGACATAAAACATCCTCGAAGGTTTAATTTCTTTGTTATTTTAACGTAAAATATTTAATGGTGCGTAAAATCATTCATTAGAGAACGTGATTTGCAGGGACAATGGACATAAAAAGTTCTTACCTAGAAGATTTAACTTTTTTTTTCTTTTACATAAAATATTTTATTGTGTGTAATTTCATTCATTAGACAACATGGTTTGCAAGAGTAACAGACATAAAACACGCCCCCCCCCCCCCCCCCGAAGATTTAATTTCTTTTTATTTTAATATAAAATATTTTATTGTGTGTAAAGTCATTCATTCGAGAACGTGATTTGCTGGGACAATGGACATCAAAAATTCGTACCTCGAGGATTTAATTCCTTTGTTCTTTTAACGTAAAACATTTTATTGTGTGTAAAGTCTTTCATTAGAGAATGTGATTTGCAGGGGCACCGGACATCAAACATTTGTATTTCGAAGAGGTAATTTCTTTGTAATAATACGTAAAATAATTTCCTGTGTAGTATATTGCTATACATTATACAACATGATCCGTGCGTGCTAGTATGAAACGATTGCTCAGAGTCATGGTAAAAAATATGATTATTTCGCAACACAGGACAATAAATCATCATTACCGTATGAAGAGATGTTTCTACTTTTAAGCAAATCTGAGATGGAATTATCTGTTTCCATACAAATTTAAACAAATCATTGTGATATGGTAGTATTCGTTCAAATAGGCTTTCAAAAAAGTTGAATATTACAATAACCGTCAGAGTTGATGAGGCGCTATCATTAAATGCGACACATTCAATCTTGAACAAGTCAGTGAATGGTAGCATGAAATCTTTGACTAAAAGCCTTGCAGAAAAGATCAAAGACAGTAAAGATTGGTTAGAATTGTTACAAAAAGGTAAATATTTCTTAAAACGGGACAATAAATCGGCATTGTCTTATAAACATATATAATTTTAAACAACTCAGCGTGAAATAGTATTAACCATTTGGATATGATTCGGGAGCAAATTAGAGTAGTAGTACCGATTTGGATATATTTTTAAGCAAATCAATGTGATTTGGTAGAATTCGTTCAAATAGAATCACAAAAATTTTAAGTTACAAGAAACGTTACAACAACTGGGGCGCTATTTAAAAATGATACATATCTTAAACAAGTCAGTGTATTTTTAGTAAGTTACCGCCCTATAGCCAGGGCTAAGGCAGAAATACACCGCCAGCTCAGTCATTCCATCCGAGGACTACAGTTTCGTGCTTATTATTATATTTTATTGCTTGTTTGGCACTCTTGGCTTCCTTAAGAGGTTTTCCACCTAAAGCTCAGTCACTTCCTATTCCGGGCTGATGGGTGCTAATAAGCACGAAACTACAGTCTTCGGATGGAATGACTGGGCTGGCGGTGTATTTCATGTAAGTCAATGTATTGTAACATGAAATTCTTGGTCAGATTGATTGAAGAAAACTTAGCTGATAGAACAATTAAAACGGCAAACTTTTTTTAAACGAAAAACAAAGGAGAACATCCTTACGCATTCATCATTTTTAATCATTTCATATAATTCATGTCAAATTCTGTGCAAGATAAACACGCATTTATTGGAGACTGCGTAGCAAATAAATCTATACACAAACAAAGGAAATGTCGAAGGACCTAGTTAAAGTTAGGACTTACTTCACTCGACTTAGTTAGTTCTGTATCAGTCTTGTATTTCACATGAAATTGCATTATCATAAATTATTCATATAAATTGCAAACAGATGGAACTGCCAGAAATGGATAAAAGAAGAAGTCATTTGCAAAGCGGTTTATCTAATTTCGCATCGAAAGAGCTCAGAAAGAAGTATCGACTATCTATGAATTTTTTTTTGATCGAGAAAATAAATAAAGCAATGTTTGAAATGGTTTAAGGTTATCAAGAAAAGAGATTGATCTAACGGGGAAAAAAGGTAAAAAGGCTTTTTTTTAAGGACAAGGATTAAAAGCCGAAATTTTAGAGCACTATACACAAAGTCTCGAAAAATGTATTGGGTATCGCGTAAAATGTATGGTAGTAGTATATTTTGTCTCGCTGCATCAATAATGCATATAATTTTAGAAACAATACCAAGCTAAAGTTTTTAAAAAATTGCACATGACATTTAACTCACTTGTATCATACGCCATAGCACATCATGTTTAGCATTGCTACACATATTACCACTAGAAATGAATAAAACAGAAACTAATTTAGCAGCAAGTTAAAAAGTTTTATTTAAAATAAGCTAGATGGAAGAAATAGATATTTCTCATTAATTTAATTAATAAAAAGTAGTAAATAGTAGAACTGTATAAAATAGTTAAAATGCATGATCAGGAATAATTCAAAGAAACAAGGAAGAGGTTTTGATACGTTTTTAAAAAATAAGATTTGAAGACTTAACCAAAAAAAAAGGAACACAATGATCAAAGTTCCCTAAATATATGAGGAGTTCGTTTTATAGCGCTGCATCCATAGTGCGTATCGCTTAAGCAAAAAAAGAGTTGAGGAGGAAAAAGTCTGCGCATACAGTAATAAACGACTTTAACATTTATATTCAAATTTAGATCTTAACTTAAGTTTTGGGTTTCAAGAAAACAATTGTTGGAGTAGATGAAGAAAGAATAAATTTCATTTCAGAAAGATAAATAGAAATATTGCTATTCATTAAACAAAATACAAAGTCCGGGTGAAGTAAAGTATAAATTAATGTGTCAATTTCCAAGGAAAGTAGTCGTTTGAAATGCTGATGTGGCAAACGACTTAACAAAACCACAAGTAACTCCATTATCGCAGGTATTTTTGTTCAGAAATGTATTAAACCGTTTGTTGCCATTTATTGATAAGCACTTCACATTAACTGTGTCATTTTATTGTGTCATGGAATTAATGATTTTAAACTGAAATTTGAACCGACTTTTAAATCGTAGACTTCCATAAAACCGGAAGCAGTTTTCAAATGTTTATCTAAGGTGCACAAAAATTTCTTTTAACTAAAATACACTTGAAAGTACTTAATGTATGCTAAAAAGCAATCAAGGCTATTTAGAATTTGGGTTTAACGATACTTAACATAAAAGAATAAAGAGAATTATAAGTAGGGGAATGTGGGGTAAAATAGAAAAGGGAGGCAAAAGTGAAATTATATAATGTTTTCACAGTGCCACCTGCATAACAATATTGTAACAATGCTCTCAAACATATAGCGAACTCCAATTAAAAAATAAATTGCTCCAAATATCTAGGAAAAGAAGTAAACAAGTCATTTTCCAAATTTAATCCGTATATTGTGATATTTTGACGTTAAAAACTTATAAACAAACTTTTGCTGTTATAAAATGATCAGAGCAAATTGAATATAGCTAAGTCAAATAGCTCTTTTCATTAACTTAATAATGTATTAATTAAATCACTTGAGTATTCATTCATTAATTATATAATTTACATTCTTTTATTCATTAATTCACTCAATTATTCATTCATTCCGTGTTTTATTTATTAACTATTTTAATCACTCATTTATAGTTCCTTGTGTGTTAATTCATTAGATTATTTTTTGATTGACTCATTTATTTAATTTATTCATTCATTCGTTTATTAATTCATTCATTTGGTGAAAAATATTTTTAAAAATTAAATAGAAAATATATAACCATAAGAGTATTTTCACTTTGCCCCACAGATGGCGCAAAATGAATTTTTTCCACTTTGCTTTGAACGTATTTTCCACCTAAAATGACAAAAAAAAAAAAAAAAGAAGAAGAAGAAGAAATGCGTATGCGACTATAAAATAAATTGTTCCGTCTTTGTTCTATAACTTTGAAAATGAATTTTCAATTTGTTCATTTTGAAAAAAAGGTAAATTTTCTTAACTGTTTCACTTTGTCCCATATACCAATACAAAGTAAAATTTTAGAAGAATACCTAAATGCTTCTGAATACGAATTTACGGAAAATAAGAAGCAAACAGTTCAATCTACTCAAAAACATCCAGCATAAAAAAATAGTGCACATTTCATTGACCTTAAAAAACAAAGATAACACCTGAAAAAAATTATACATGTGGATAAAACAATCTTTTGTCGTTAGCGACATCATTCAATGATTAAAACAAAATGCAAAATGTCAAGCTAAAAAGCAAATTTTTAAAAGAACAGTAAGTAGGAGAATGTGAGGCTGAGTAAGTTTTTTTCAAAATGAACAAATCGGAAGTTTGTTTTGAAAGTTACAGTACACAAAGAAAAATCTTTGTTTTTTTAAATAAAACTTGCATTGAAACATAATTTTTTTAGCAGTAAATTTGAGTCATCAAAAAAAAAAAAAAAAAAAAAAAAAATCATGGGGCAAACTGAAAAACAAAATATTTTTCTAATGAAATATTTTCTATTCGATTCTAAAATATATTTTTGATCAAAAGAATCAGCAAATAAAAGGGTGAATGAATATATGAAAAGATAATGACGCAATAATTTTTTTAAATGAATAAATCAATTAATAAATGAAGAAAAATAAACGAACTAGAGTAAAAGAATGAATGAATAAAAAATAAGTGAATGAATGAATAAATAAGTGAATTACTGAATGAAGGAATGCAAATGAATAAATTAATAAATGAAAACGTAAGTGGTTTATATTAAATGATTGACTGTGTAACTGAAACAAACTATTAACTTTGCCCCATCCACTTTGCCCCTCATGTACTTGACTAATTGTACAATTTATTTGAAATACAAATAAGCTTAATACTATCTAAATTAATACTGAATTGAATATTAGGATGTCTCAGTTAATACTTAAAATGTTAATAACAAGAACGTTATCATTTTATAGTAACGAAAATAATTTTTGACTCACAACAAAGTATTACAATATTAGTACCAATTTTTTAAAATTGTCTATATAACCAAATGTTTTAATCTTCAGCGGTATTTTTTTCCTGACAGGAATAGACAACATATGGTACAACAAAGTTAAATAATGCCAAATACAGAGGAAATATTTCACCATTTCACTTTGTCCCGATATTTCACTTTGCCCCACGTTCCCCTACTTTTGATTGCAAATTAATTATTTAGGAGAAGCTGCTATTTTTATATTGATGGTTAAAAGAACTAAATAAACATAAGATTTTTTTTTTGTATATGTTGCCACAAAAAAAAAAGTGTTTTTACGGCACTTCTTATTTTATTGTATAAATACAGAATAAATATATTCATGATGTGAGAGAGATAAATACTCCTTAAAAGTTGACGTTTAAAGATAATTAATTGAAGAAACAATGAAACCGGAAACGATTTTTCAATCGTTGGAACTCGGTGTTTCATTCATTACAATGACGATAACATCATTTCCTTAGACTGCTTAAAATAGGAAAAAGATTTGAAAATATATGACTGCATGTTTTTGCGTAGCCCTGGGCATATTTTCAAATTTCTTTCCAAGTAAATATAACTTTTGATGCATAAAGTTTCAAAGAAACAAAATTTGTAGAAGTAACCTGAGATTTTCGAGATGTTTCGAGGAAGAAGCTTTTAAATCGATTTTTACGATATTGTAGTTCTCTGAGGTGCAAACAGGCTCCTTTGCTGACGATGAAACCATGAAAACTAAATGAAAGCTTACATCGATTCTGTGTTTGTAGTCGTGTATTTTTTACTCAGCCAGATATTTACAGCTGCTGATAAATGTAATTATTTGTTCAAACTAAATCATTGATTTACATCATTGATTTAATCATTTGTTACAAGAATGTTTATACTCTGAGAAAGTGAAAAAAAAGTTTCAGTTACTGAGTAATTATTATTATTTTTTAGTTTTAACTATTGTAGAACAATAAGCTCTATGGTAGGGGAAACTTCTTATGGGATTGGGTGGTATAAGTGGGTCATTCCCACCCCCTCCAAAACTGAAATATGGAATCGAATTTTATGCTTTTCTTTACAGCTATAATGTCACATTTCAGCACTGATTGGTTTTGCATATATTTGCGCTTTATGTACTTTTTCTCTGGGTCATAGAGTTTATGCCAAATAAATTTTCCAAAAAAGTTTTTATGGGAGTCCCAAAAACATTTTTCAAAGAAGTGTTTCTGGATTAGTTTTTATTATCTTTTTAATGATCATCAAACTTTTATGTATAGTTTAACCCGATGTACGTACAGCAGTTTTTACACTAATTTTACAGCAATTTTTACACTAAGTGTTATGGATAAGTGCCAAAGAGGAGGGTTCCCACCATTGAAAAGATACATAATGGAGGGAATAAAGACTTTCATTCGTGAAGCTCAGGTTACCCAAGTCACGTGACAGATTTTAAAGCAAAGCATTGGAAGAAATCAGGTTTCTTTTGCTTGTTTCACACAGAATGTGCCAACCATTCGTCGTTGATGAGTCACGTGACTTGGAGGTCTTTGAGTCAGCTTTTCTTAAGCCAATAATTGGACTTGCACCCTCCATTTATTCCTGGTCTAAGGTTCCTACTTACCTCACAAATTTTCCCTACTAGGGGTAAGTGGGTCCCCTCATAATAATGACGATTTTAAAATGAAAAGTAACTCTGATGAAGAAATTTCTACCAATGAAATACAAGATAATTATGAAGACCTAGAAGGAATTGATATTTCAGCAGAAAAAAAAAAACTGCAAACGCTCGTGACTATGTATTTATGAAACTTCCATCAAAGAAAGCCATAAATTATTATGTAGCTCCTATTTTGGAAGTTGATGATACAAATAAAAAATATGCTACTAAATTTTCAAGAAAGAATATAAATACCTCCTTTTTTCCTGTTGCAGATGAAGTTGGAATTATTACTGAGGATGGAGTGATAATGATTCTCCCTCAGTGAGCTTAAAATAGATGCTACCATTTAGTGCTTCCAATTTGTTTTTCAACTTAGAATGCTGGCTAATTTACCAAAACTGATCTTAATCAACTGCATTATGTTAATGTATAAAAGTAAAATATAAACCAATCTGCTTTCATTACACTTCACGCATAAAATTGTTTTGTTTTTTGTTTTATAATTTTCCGTCACACAGGTTTAATGATCATACATATATCTCATAAATGGATGCATTTATTAAAAAAATATTGCATACAAAAATAGTTTATGCTTTATTAAGATAGACCCATTTATCCCCTTTCAAGTTTCGTTTACTTTCAATTTTAATAACAGTTGGATGGCCAGTTACCCTTTTTTATGGGTTAAGTGGGACACCGGTTTGAAAAAAAAAAAAAAAAAACTATCATTTAGAAAATTTAAAGCATTATTTTCAAAAATAATGGTAAATATTATTTCTTTATTAATAAAGTCCAAGATAAAAGAAGTCAATAAGTTTAATTTATTTTGACTCAAAATTGTATAAGGCTACAAAAACAAACTACTCTAAAAAAGGGGCCTCACTTGCCCCAACCAACCCTACATAAAACGATTAAGTGATAACTTAATAACATGTATGTCAAATGTGGATAAAAAATGGTTAGTGCATTTTGTGTACATTGGTGGGACATATATGTTCGAATGGATTAGTTGCACATCTGAATCAATTTTTTAAAATTTGATTAATTCAATCATTACTATTAATTCACACTCTCACTATATATTTTTATATATCTTATTCAAATTTTCAATAGCTAGTAAAATACTTTTTATTCATCCACTCAAGTTTAAATACATTTTTCAAAAACTTGTTGTGGATGACTCTGGATCTTAATAGTTTTTCAAATATTAACTAAATTTAATTTCTAGTTTGCCACTTCATTTTAGGATTAGGGGAGGGTGGCTCAAACCGGGTAGGTCGCCCAAAGTGGGTAGCCATTCTTATGCCACCGCATGGTGTGCAAGCGGCGATGCATGCATATGTCGTGTTTACACAAACACCCCCGAGTTTCAATCAGTCCCAGTGAAACCAGGGGAAAATAACCAGGATAAAAATTCAAAAAAAAAAAAAAAAAAAAGATGTCTGAAAAAAAAAAAAAAAAAACCCTGAAGGTATGTAAATCGTGATTTGTCGAAGATCATTTTATTTTTTTTAAATTTATTGCCAATAATATTACGTTATACTGATACTATCCACCTATAAACTTCGATGGTCGTTCTGTTAGTTTCTTTTTTACATTTAAAGTTTTAATTATTGAAATAAAAACTTGCTTACAGGCAAAGCGGGTAGGGCAAGCGGATATAAGATTTAATTATGTATTTATTTATATTTTGTTGACTAATGTACTGACTTAGATTTTCTATTTAAATACAATAAGTATAACTTAAAAAAGTTATTTTTTACGATGGCAATTTGTTAGTATATTAATTTAATAAATTATATCTTTATGTTTTATAAGTATATATGCTGATTTTTATTTTCACTTTAAACGGAATAAGTGTAACTTTGTTTTATATATTTTTCATAATGGCAGTTAGCTAATCAATTGGTTCATTCATTTGTAACTTCATATTTGATTGACAAATGTACCAAATCGCGATACCAAATCATAATTAGTTTAGCTTACCCGCTTTACCGGAACGGCTTACCCGTTTTAGGCTCCTTGGTAGGGCAAAGCGGATTTTTTCAAGTGTTTGTAATGTTTGATGATAAATAAATATTAGGTTTGAAATAATGCAAGAATCACTTCTTATTTTGAATTTTACAATCCCTGCTAGGAAATGAAACCGAAATTGTTACGATAAAAATTCAAAATCTAGAATTTTCGAACGTTCTTCGTTAACGTACCCGCTTTGGGCCACTCCCCTATGTCATATGTATACACAATATATATTAATATGAATAAAAAGTAACTAAATAAAATGTTTCTTTGCTGACCTAAATATATCTCCGAAAAATTTGGTTATTTCATCACATTACCTACATTTTATTTCTGCTTAATTTATCGCAAAAGAAGTACAGTCATCGGGACCTATAATAATACGTTTATAGCCTAAGTACCGTCTAAACCGTAAAAATGTACATAAATTTATAAATAAATTCAGAAGCTGAGCTCCCGTTAGCTATCATGTAAATTTGGACTTGCATTTAATATTCAATTAACAATTTTTTTAAATCAAAATGGAAGCATGGCAGCACGAATTCAAATGTATTTGCAAATTTTGTCAATCGCAATATTTGAAAACGAAATTACAGCATGTTTTATAAACAATGTTTTTTTTTTTCAATATTAATAATTCTGATGTCCCAAAAAAAAAGAAAAAATATAATTATAACTTTTTTCATAATTTTTTTAAAACTAATTGAGCACATATGTCTCTTAGTTCTTAAAGCGTTAAAGTGCGTAAAATAATAAAAATATCTTCAACTTTCTTTTTTCAATAGCTTACTTTTAAAGCCTTAAAGATTGTTAAATAGAAACTTCCGTTGTAACTAACTTATGAAAAACTCAAGCTCTCTAGGATTAAATATATTTTAGGAAATGTCTCCGCATTTTTAATCCTTTACTAAAATTTCTTCGTATATAGTCAAATTCCAAATGCAAATTATTTTAAAAGTCACATTGTATTTTTATCAAATTCATTATATTTTCCCGACATAAATGCATTAAATTTCATATTACATTTAATCATAAGAGTTAACCACAAATATAAAGCATATATTTTTCTCTTTGTATCAAAACCCAAGGGCGATTATTTTTGAGGATTTCGTTTCAAAAAAAATATAAATACTTCATTTGCTGCATCAACTTGGGACTTATGTGAAAGTGTATTACGTAACGAAGAATATAATTAAAATACGACTTTTCATTATCATTTATTTCAATCACGATGTGCTGACGAGTTTCGAGATATGACGAGTTTTGAAGTATGCATACACTGTACGCATCGTGAGGGATCGTTCGCAAATTTGCAACATTTGCTTGCAATCGTTCAGTGTGATTCATCATAAAACAGATATTTTGCGAACGATTCCTCACGATACGTCGCATATCCAAGAATTATTGAAATTCGGCTCATTTAATCGCTCATAACTCTGAATTTTTAAGATATTCTACTGGAATTTTATCAAGAGTTGGGGACTCTAGTTGAATTTTAGACTATGGAAGATATAAATAGCTATCTTTCGCGCATGCGCAGTGAAAAAAAATGCTTTAAATGTTCATATTTTTTCAAATTTTCAACATTTTGGTTTCAAATTTTAGTATTATACTTCACTTGCACGCTGTAAAGTTTTCTGGAAGTTTGGTATGCTTTGATGGAAAACTTTGCGTGTTATAAACCAAAAACCTACAAAAACAATTCGCAGTTTTGAAAGAAATGCTTATATCTTCGTAAATATCAGTGATACTTTCTCGAAAGTATGTAAAATTAAACTTTAAAACTAACTAATTTCTGAAATGTAGAGCTTATTCTCAGCTATTTTCGATTAATGATGGGCAAAAACATTTTTATTTTCCTCAATTTGTTACTGATCCCAGAAACGCAAGGGAGATATAACTTTTATTGATAAATGACCCTTTTGACAAAAGTTACGAAACAATTGGTTTGAGAAATCCGTAATAATGTGAATTTTTGAAAGTGCCCCAATACTTTTGGTCATATAGTGTAAGTTAACATGTACCTACTGAACAAATACAATTGTTTATGAAAACTTATGAGCTTGTCCCAATTAATTTGCACACTACTCTACCTAAATGGACTAAAACAAATGAATAATTCAATGACCAGCTATACAGTCGAATGATAGTGCACTATAGTGAGCTTATCGTGATCGCGAAGAGACCGCGATATTCGCTTGTCACAACCAAATGCTCGTAAAAAGACGGGTTAGCGGAAAAAATCTAAAAAAAATCGCATATACTTGCTTTTATTGTTTTATATTTCTGGAGACTACCTAAGAAGATGGTATTTTCCTTTGAATTATATGATAGTCTCATTTTTGTGCTATTATTTTTCGGGGAGTACTCATGGCCCGATAGCATCATCATTTGCAAAACTGACTTCGAAAAAAGGAGAAATTTTTCCGCACATCAAAAGCCATGCGATACGTTGAGTATTGTTCACTTTCACATTTTTACATTTGCTATTATCGTCATCGCTTTGACTAGTTTTCCCATCTGCTTTAGCTTCAGTTTGAGTTACAATATACTCGAAATTAACATTGCCTACAAAAAATATATAACATTCGAATGCTTCTATAGCTTCTGTGTTCCAAAAATTAAAAAAAGAAAAAAAAAAAGAAGGACCGCTCATAAGATTTATTATCATTCACTTTCGGTTGACTTCAGCACGTCAAAGGAATTTTTTCAAGGGGAAAACTGATGAAAGTCGATTGAAATTTTCTGAATCACATAAATATTGCTCGTTTTAAGCGGAGTTTTCTCATTAAAAACAAGTTATGTTCCTTAGACTTAACATTAAACCACGTAATTTTGATTTCCTCCTTAAATCCGAGCTCGTTATAAATGGAGTCGAACGTGTTGTTGAGTTTTAGAGAAATAAGTAAAGTGAGAAAATTCTTAACCGAAAATTCTTAGATTTCTCATTTTGACGCGAGATCTGGATGGTTAAAACACAGAAATTACTGTAGGGGAATGTGGGGCAAAATGATTGTGAGATGACTAAGCTTTTTAAAAATGAATATATTTTAAATTTGTTTTGAAAATAACAGTACATAAAGACAGAACATTGTATTTTATAATAAAACTTGCATTGAAACATTATTTTTGATTTTTGACAGCAATATTGTGCCTTCAAAAAAAAAAAAAGTGGAAAATTTTTACCTTTTTTTTTCGTTGGGCAAAGTGAAAATTGAAATAGTTTTCTAATGAAATATTTTCTATTCGATTCTGAAAAAAAAATTTTGAACAAAATAATGAACAAATATAAGGGTAATTTAATAAATGAAAAGATAATGAAACAATAAACTAATAAATTAATTGATTTATTAATTAATACATGAGGAAAAATAAACGAATGAATAAAATAGTGAATGAATCAGAAAATAAGTAAAAGTATGAATTAATAAGTGAATTATTAAGTGAAGGAATATAAATAAATTAGTTAATAAATAAATAAGTTAAAGATTTAAAAAGTAATGGAATGAGTAAACGAAATGAATTATTTCACTTTTCCCCATCAACTTTGCCCCGCATGCGCTTGACCAATTGTGAAAAATACTGAAAAGTACAAAAAGACTAAATATTAACTAAATAAATACAACAACGAGTATTAGAAGATCCCAATTGATATTTAAAATGTTAATAACAAGAACTTTATCATTTGAAAATATCAAAATAACTTTTGACTTACAACAAAATATTACGATTTGAGTATCATTTTTTGAAAATTGCTTGTATTATCATATGCATTGATTTTCAGAAGTAATTCTTTCTTGAATGGTATAGATTACCTATGTTACTACATAGTTAAACTATTACTAGGTAAGGGGCACTAAAAGCGGAATAAATATTTTACTATTTCACTTTGCCCCACATTACCCTACTTAATTTTCTATTGAGGAACAAATAATCCATAAATTTCAAATACGACATTTTAGTGCACTTTACTATAAGATATGCAACTCAATCGATCTCAATAAAAGTGTCATACGCAACAGACAATAATTTATAATAATCGAGGAATGACGTATGATTACCATAAAGATTATGGTTCTGAAAACGGATTTCAACAGATCAAGTGAATCATATGAAATAAATCTGAAAGATATTCCAAAATATTAATAATAATGTCCAAGTTTAGAAAAGGAAAAGCCAATGCACTTTTCGGATAATACATTCTTAAAATATATCAAGAGAAAAATTTATGTGATAAAGAAAGTTTTATATTTATGAAAAATATCTTTACATACTGAGTTACTGCTAAGGATTCATTCGTTTTCGAAACGCTGTACACCAAAAGTATTGCACGTACAACAATGAGGAATGTATAAAAATAACCACAAAATCAACAAGATTTGGAATTGTGGTGGTAATACGAGTGCAGTATTTTTAAATGGTGACAAAATAAGAACAGTGTTTTTTTTTTTTTTTTTTTTTTGTGTGTGTGTGTGTGTTACATCCTGGTAGCGCCCAGAGTCATCTCACTCGCATGGATCCTATCTGATTTTTTCAACGTTTTTGGTAATGAGGGTACATAAACCAGGTGATTAATGCGCTTCCAAAGCACTGCAAGTACATAAGAATGTTACGTATGTTTATGCACACTAAGGGGGGGGGGGGGAAGCGCTTTTCCAGTTTTGCCACCAAAACACTACATTTATATTACCATCTGGTAAACACAATTCAAAATCTTGATGGGTTGGTGATATTTTTTTATATTCCTCATCGTTGTACGTGCTATCTTTTTGAATATATAGCGTTTCAAAAACGAATGAATCATTTGTAGTAACCAGTGTTCGGAAAACTACATTTTTTGTACGATGTACAACTATAACTACCCCCTTTATTACCAAATAGTTAACTACAGCTACAAATATTTATTTCTTTTAAAATGTAGCGATTACAAAATACTTTTAAAGTGTAGACGCTACTTCGCTACTTTTTAAAAATAAATAAATAAAAACATGCACACAAACCGTTTGAGGATTAAGCGAAAAAAATCCAAAATGGTTTAGATTAATAAATATTTGAACGTGGATATTACTATGAATCATCTATTCTTCCCTTTTTTTGTTTCTTTCTTTCTTTTCCTTTGTCTACTTTTTTTTGAGTCAATTTAGCATTCTAAATCATTTTTTACGATTTTTATGAATATTCGCTGCCAGAAAGGAATGAAATCTTTTAATCCTTTCTTGCCTGCGAATAGTAAATTCAAGTGCTATAAAGTTATCAAATATTTATCATTTTCTTAAGTATTTAAAGCTCTTCTATTTCTTCTTAGAAATAGTCTCCATATCGAAAGTTACAGATTGAAATATATTCTTCTGAATTGCAATGAAATGTACATATTTTATTGACTTGGATCTTGAGCTTATATTCACATTTAAGGATATGGTTATGTTATCACCAAGAAAAAGGGAGTTTTAAATTAGCCATTATTCATAATTGCTAGATTGATTATCAAAAACTTTAATTTTCACTATAGAAATTTAATTTTGAGGTTCAAGAGAGGGGTCCAGACCCGGACACCTCCCTTCCTACGCCTCTGATAAAATTAAATTGAAACGTTTTTTTCAGTCATACCAAGTAATATCAAAAACTTTAAAATATGAATTAGTTGACTTTCAATATGTTAATGTATCAACAGTCAGTCATTAATTGATTTATTCATGTAATTATTCGTTTATTAATTCATTATCCTTTCAATGATTTATTCAACCTTTGATTTACTTATTCTTTTGATCAAAAATATGTTTTATAATCGAATAAAAAATATTTCATTGGAAAAATATTTTATTTTTCACTTTGCGTCAGAAAAAAAAGTTAAATTTTTCCAGTTTTTTTTTTTTTTTTTTTTTTTGAAGACTCAAATTTACAGCGAAAAATAAAAAATACTGTTTCAACGCAAATTTTATTGTAAAATACAATGTTATTTCTTTATATACTGTAATTTTCAAAACAAATTTCCGATTTGTTCATTTTGAAAAAACTTAGTCATCTTAACCATTTCAATTTGCCCCACATTCCCTTATATCACTATTTCTTACAATGAGCCATTCGAAGAAATGTCAAACAAACAATTGGATACATTGATGCAAAATTTATCTTTTAAGCGATCCTAAAAGAGATTTCTAGAAAACACATAATTATTTTTCGGTTTTTAAGCCGAAGTTCAAACGAAATTCGAGCTATATTATTATTGCTTTGCATTCCAAGGGATGGACATTTCTGAAGCTTTGATAAAATGATTCCATTCTGTTTGTTTCTGTAAATTATTAAGTGAAATTTCATCGTAAGTTCTAAGAAATCCAAAGTTACTTGTCCTTAAAATTCTTCCGTTGTTAAGTCTCATATATTGGATTTTGTTAAAGGAGCGATAAATGCTATTGAACAGTTTCGTACAGTTGATTCTTCGTTTCAAAGTTCAATCCAATCAAATTTTGTTAAAGAATTTTTTAAAATTTATTAGACCTTTATTATAAAAAAAAAATCACTTTGCTGATTATTGTACTAGACTAAGATATTAAACTAAAATCTAAGGTATAAAACTAAGATATTAAACTAAAAATAAAGATAAATACAAGCAATTTGTTAAAGAAGTTTCAAATCTTACTGAAATTTCGCTTTCAAAAAATCAATAAAAAATAAATAAATAAGTTTAAAAAAAAATAGAAAAAGGGAATGGGATCTAATCTCTAAAAACTAATAAGTGTCATAGGAAGGCATATGCTGATGTACCGGTGGGAGCAACGAGCTAACTAAACAGCAACTATACACATTTTTTTAAATTCATCTACACTTCGAGGTTATCAAATATTGCCAATTTAAATAATAGCAAATTTTTAACATTACTTACTGCAATGCATTACAGCTCATGTTATGCAAATATGTATTAATTAACTTAGTTACACTATTTTTTCATTAGTTTTATGCTGCATTAGTAATCAACTACTTTTTCATCGTCTAATAGCACCACTAAGAGCAGAAAAATTGAAATTAAAATGAGATTGTAACGGGCAACTCTACTATAATTAACCAATGTTCAGAATATACTGTATATAAGATTGAAAGATGAGAAACTGTTGCAAAATTTAAATAATTTTTATGTTTGCTGCAAGGCGGAACAGAGGGCTTTTTTAACTGCAAAACTTATTGTTTACTTGTAAATAGTCTTGCGGTTCTTAGAGAATTGCGTTGTATAGGTCAGCGTAATAAAAGCATCATACTGTAATATGAAATTTTTTAAGTCGCTAATAGCGAATAGACACATTTTTGAACCGACACTATATTTTTCAAATTGCCTTTTTTTTTTTAAACCAAAAAAAAAAAAAAAAATAAAAAATAGCTTTTAAAGACAATATAAATAAACAATGTCATCAACGTTAAACAAAAACACAGGTGTTGTTGGGGAAAATGGCGACCGGGTTGCGAATGAAAGGAAGAATTCCTCCTCTTTTTTTATTTAGTCGCCGCGTGACGAGTGGTGACAACTAACGAGTATCTTGAATTTTATCCAAAACTATCACTAACGCAAAGGGTTGTTTGAATAGGAACAAAAAAAAATACTATAGAAATATGTTTTGCATTATATTTTTATTTTTTTTTTCCTTTTGAACTTTTTTTACGTTGAAGGAAAGCCACAAAATTGCTCTTATAAAAAAAATCATATTTCCCATGCCTGCCCTACTCAAAGTAATAGTTTTTAATTCTTTCAGATGAAGAAGACACATCACAAGCATTAGATTTGAAAGCACTCTTTCCACATGTGTACATTATTTAAAAAAATAAATAAATAAACCATGCCAATTTCTAACGCACCGAGACAACACTTGTTTTCTTGCAAAAGAATAAATTTTACCTTAGAAGTCAATTACGAGGAAAAATTAAGTAATATGCTTATATTATATAGAGTGATTTATTTAAAAACAGTTAATCAATAGTAGATGTAAAAATTTAACTGCTCTAGCTAAAGTTTCGCCTAACGTACCTCAGACGTTTTCAGAGTAGGAGTAAATTCAAAGCAAAAATTTGAAACAAGATTTAAATCTCATTGGTTTGGGATCAAACAGTGATTTCATACCAAAATTTGCTTTGTATAATGTATATATGAGATTCATATCCAATGAACATGAAAATTAACTGAAAACATATGTATACTGCAGGGGTGCCCACCTAGGGTGGGGGGGAGGTCATGGCGCAAACTGCGCCATTGAAATGGGGGGGGGGGGGGTGTTTTGACAGGTATTTTTCTCATTTGGGGGTCTTCCTAATATTTAGGGGGTGCGCCCTTGCTCTTAGGGGGCGCCCCCGATACTATTACATAGAACTTTATGACTAGACTACTACTAACTAGAATAGTGTATTAAAAATAAAAAAAAACGCCAGTACTACTAGACAATCTCTAGAAAACTGAACTTCCGTAACGCTGTATTGTAACTAGAAAAGTTTATGGAATCCCAGTTTACTGGAGATTTTATAGTAGTTATTGCATTATTTTTATTTTTAGTGTAGTCTTTTAAATCATTTCTGCTTTGACTGAGACAGGCAAAATGAAATGTTATCATCTAAAAAAAGGACACTGCCGAAAAATTACAACTGGAAAAAAATCTCACTTGAAATATGTTTCAAAAATTTTTATTCTAATAAAAGACCACTCATACATTTTTATTGGATTAAAATGTTCTTGGAAATACATCTATTGATTTGTACTAACATTTTTTAAGGGACTCGATAGACAATATTTTTCTTCTGTGTCAGTATTAAGCTTGAAATGGAAACATTTCCTCAAAATAATCATTAAGAAATCAAACAATTATACAAATTAATTTTGCACTTTTAATACCCGGGTAACTGTTAGTTATGTTTCCATGATTATGATAACTGATTAGTTCGTTTCGGTTTGGGTAATAGAGGGTTAATTCTATTAAAGCCGACTGCTGCCATCTATTGGCAAATACCTGTACTTAGAGTTTAATCAATTATTTTTACGCTCAAAGGAAAGGAAGTGAACTTCAAGGATTTTGTTCATATTCAGAGCCGAATTTCAAAATAAGATGACAGTTTTACGGGGAGAGTAATGGGGGTAGTTACTCTCTTCCCAGTAATTGGATGCTTTTTTCTTCTTCTTCATATTTTAATATATCGAGAATACGTATTTTGCTTGCATTTTTGTAAAGTTTTTAAACCAAGAGAAGGTTTAATATCTGTAAGGGCATCGATAGGAACAAATATACTGTAAGTGTCCAAACTTCGTGCTACTTTTTGATAACATTTAAGCACATCTTCTATTTTATTTGAGGTGACAGGATGGGAATTTTATCCAATATAACAGCAATAGCACATTTCGGAAATGTGATACAGTGTTGGAAAAAAATTCAGACAGCAAGGATAGGGGTGGAGAATTATTTTCATGTGGCACAAAGTTGTGTACCTGAGTGCGTCAAAAACACATTTTAACTTTTGACTGTTTTGATTTTGTTGCACTCAGTTGTTCATGATTGAAATCTGTGTTAAAAAATAGATATTTTTATTTTTATTAATTTATTTTGCATTTAATATTTCTTTGCATGAACTTGGTGGGATAAACAAATTTGCCAAACTATGAATCTTTAAATTAAAACTTTTATCAAATATGGTAAACAGTCGCCAAACTTTAAATATAACATAGCGTTAAATTTTAGACTCAGTTCCTCTTTGAAATTTTGGATACATTTTAAAGAAACCTTTTATTTTCAATTACATATATTTTTTAACGTCTTGACAAAAATTAAAAAAGGAAAAAAAGGGAAAGCCCAAGGCATTGACAAATTCTTAAAAAAATATGAGCAAAAACAAGCAAAAATAACAGATATCCACAGTGATTTAACATTAAATTAATCTGGCTCCTATTTCTTGTTCGAAAAAAGTCAAACAAAGCTCTCAACACTATAAAACTATTCATGAATTACACCGCCAGCTCAGCCATTCAGTTTCGTGCTTATTGGCACTCATCAGCCCGGCATAGGAAGTGACTGAGCTGGAAGTGGAAAACCTCTTAAGGAAGCCAAGAGCTGGAAGCCATTAAATGACTGAACTGGCGGTGTATTTCACGTATTTCTGCCTTAGCCCTAGCTATAGGGTGGTAACTTATTGTAAATATAAAACTATTATTACGGGAAACAAGGAAAATTTTTGTAATAATACAATTCCGGATATTAAAACGAATGGCTGAAAGTTCTCACACATTTTCTTTATACATTGCAATTGACAAGGCATAATAACAGAACAAGCCGTTTTGTACAATCGCAGGTTCTGATTAGTCAGGGATGCTCATCCTCCTTAAGCGCCCTAATGGTGCTCGCAAATACCAATAATCCCCCCCTTCCATCCTGAGAATGAGAGCCCTTCAGAAAAGAGGAAGTCTGAAAACACCTCCGTAAAAATTTCCCTGCCGCCATGACCCCCCCCCCCCCTTGATGAGACCCTTCCTTGAAGTTAGTGACCCTCCATAGCATCGAAAATAACATTAAGAGGTCCCATTACCTTCAAAACATTTTATTTTTTCAATTTAAGTAAATAATATTATTCTCTGAAACCTTAGCATGCATCAATCAATAATTTTATTTCAAAAATTAAAGATATTGCCCAGTTTTTTTAATTCAAAAAAATTAGGAAAATTTCGATTTTTTTAAATCCCTAAGGCTGTTTTTTTTAATTTTTTATTTTTGCATTTATTTCAAAAACAATTTTTTCTAAACAATCCCAATAACCATCTCTAAAAATTTGTGCATTCATTTGTGTATGTATTTATTCAAAAAAATTCTGTGATTAATTATGTCAAAAATCCTAAAAATGTCTTATCAAATTTTGTTTTTGAAGGTATAACAAGCTCGAAACATTTTAGTGATTTATAAAATGCTTATCCAATGCACAGTTTTGTTAAATATATTATCCTAACTGCAGAGAGTAGTACTTTAAAGGTGTATCTTTAATAGAAAAAATCTTTAGGGATTCAGTAACATGAAAACACAAAGAAAAAACGAGCATCGAGAAAATGCAATTTCAAGTTTTATTTTGCATAAGAACCTATAGCGAACATGACCTAAAACCACTGATAGCTTTTTTAAATATTTGAACAAAAGCGATGAAAATTTTCCCCAGGCTTCGGAATCATTTTTAGCTTTGAAATACTCAATAAAATTGTTTTTAACTGTCATTTTTAACCGACTTCAAAAAAGGAGGTTATGATTTCGTCTTGCGGCTTTTTATGTACGTTTTCTGATTATTCCAAGACTAGTGGACCGATTTGAAAAATTCTTTTTTTTTTTTGCTTGGAAGGGTATACTTCCCAGATGGTCCCATGGTAATTTGGTCTGGATCTGATAAGGGGTCCCGGAGAAATCCAAGAAACTATAAATTTCACACGTTGTGGCTACGTAATCCAGCTTACGCCACGGGCGGGCTACGTCACAGGTCACGTGGTTTTGCCGTGATCGGTGTATTTTTGTCACGTGGTTTTGCCGTGATCGGTGTATTTTTCACAGCTAAGGGTTTGCCTTCGTCCTGAACGATATTTAATTCACACGGCATATGCATGATTAATTTTCGCGACGCAACCTGTTAATTTTTAATCATAGGTGTTCCTTCGTAGGAAAGAAGTGAAGTAAATATATTTTGTTACTTTAATAGTTAAATCAATTACATTTTTTAAATATTTTTTCAACATTTCTGTTTTTAAATATATTTAGTGTTCAATTTGAGGGGAATTGAATACAGAACACCCCTCCCCCGATGATTTAATTTATATTCCTTAATAATATATTGTAACTGGTGTCTGATTTCTGAAATTTGAGCAGTATTCTAGATTTACTAATTCACAATGTCGCCAGTTTAATTAGAAATAAGGGTTATACTAATTATCAGGCTTCTAAAAAGGAGGAAGTTCTGAACTCGTCGGATTTGTTTTTTCTTTTCCATAAATATCGAATGCACTTGTACCCATTAGAAAAATTCTTTTTTTTTTGTTCGAAACGGTATACTTTCCCGGCGGTCTAATGGTAATCAAGTCCGGGTTTGATGACGTCGACAGCACTCTTTTAATATCATACTCACATTTAAAGCGATTTGTTTTGTACTTCATTAACTTAGTATATCGTCTCACTTAGTCAACCGGTTTTTATGATTTTTTTGTTTAGTGGATAGGATCCTAATGTTTTTCATTTTTTTTTTCAAAATCCAACTAAAAATGTTGGGGGTGCAACGTACACCCTGGCACTCCTGTAAATCCGCACATGCATGTACCACATACTCTATCCTACGTACTTATTTTATATTTACACCACTAAAAAGCAAAAAATAAATTACTTTTTAATTTTAAAAAAAAAGCCTTCAAAAAACACCTACGAAATAAAAAGTAAAAAATAACTGATTACACTTACATACTATTTCCTACCCAAACCTAGAAATGAAATTTATTTTTTAATTACAGTACAAAAATCAACTAAACTAAACACCCAATATAATATAAACACTGATTTTAATTAATATACGATGAATTATTTTAAATACCTAACTAATTTTATACGATGTCTTAATTTTTAATAACCTTTTGAAGTCGGAACCTCCTATAAACTATTTCCTTACGTAATTGAGTAGGTTTAGTTTTAAAGACTAATTGCGCGTTTAATTAATTTAGTGTTTAATTCAAGATTCGGTGGGTTGTCAGTTATGTTAGATAATAGTTTATATGAGGCTCCGACTTCGAAAGGTTATTAAGAAATGAGAGATCGTATATAATTAGTTAGGTATTTAAAATAATTCATCGTATATTAATTAAAATCAGTGTTTATATTATATTGGGTGTTTAGTTTAGTTGATTTTTGTACTGTAATTCAAAAATGAATTTCATTTCTAGGTTTTGGAAGGAAATCGTATGTAAGTGTAATCAGTTGCTTTTTACTTTTTAGTTCGTAGGTGTTTTTTAAGGGCGGTTTTTTTTTAATTTAAAAGTAATTCTTAAGATATTATGTAGCCCCTTAAACTTTCCAAGAATTTGAACTTCTGAAACCAAACAGTAAATTTTAAGAGCTTTAATAATTAATTATGCCTTTTAAAATACCATTAATTTCGAAAATGATCGAATGAGAAAGTAAAAGTATTGTTTAATTCGGTAATTATTTTTCAACTTCGTATTTACATTCAAAATTAAAGAATAATAAATACAGTTGCCTGTGTTATTAACAACATAATACGGATTAAATTTTACTAAATCATCTCTTTTTAAACTAAGGAAGCATAAATACATACATTTATTCAATAGAGGCGGACAAAAACGAACTGCATCACAAGTAAAAATTCACAATTTAAAGAATTTCTCGGGAAATAAGAAATCAATTGTTCTGTAACTTTTGTCACATAAAAGGCATGATTCAGCTGACATGCTTTAGTAAAAATTAAGTCGTCCATGCATTTAGTGGACCAACAATAGATGGACGAAACCAAAAAAGTTTTTTGACTATCCTTCATCGTAAATAGCTGTTAAGTTTAGCAATTAGTCACCTTACTATGCATAAATATTTTATAGATTTTCGTGAATCTAACACTATGTCCAGGAAGATATAAGTATTTCTACACCAATTTTGCTTGCATGCTTTTGGCTCATAACACAGTTCTCCGTCAAAATTAAATCATACTTCCAGAAAACGTGACAACGTACAAGACAATCATTACACTAAAATTTGAAATATAGTATTTATATTTTTATTTTAATGAAATATGAACATTAAAAGCATTTGATTTTTCTCTGCGCATACACAAAGGAGGGTAATTTATAACTTTTCACATCTCTTGGCCCAATTGATTTGGAAACTAGTAAGAAAAATTCTGTTGAATATCACTAAAACTCAAAAAGATGTCGGCGACCTAACGCGCCGCATTTCAATTATTCTCGGATAAATGACGAATCGTAAGAGATCGTTCGCAAATTTCCAACGCTTGCCTTAGGGTGCTTCAAAATACATGAAAAACAAAAAGTTTCTCCTAGATAACGGGACAACCCTCAATATTTTTAGACCTGTGGATAGTAATATATTGGAAGAATTTTAGCTTCCTATTTCAACTGAAAGGGGTTGGCTCAACCCCCTTCCCCAAACTTCAAACCTATGGGAAGGGGGGTTAAAAAATACATTGAATTGAAAAAACAATGCTACATATTATAATATGCGCTAGTAATATGCATACACATTGCATTAAAATAATTATTTGCAAAAAAATAACTATAAAAATTAAATGTTTCTAAACTTGTAGCATTTCCTATATTACATTTCCTATACTACTGCTAATGTTAAATTAAGGGATCATTGAGCATTAGGGTGGATCGAAAAAAATGAAATTTCGAATCTTAATTTGGACAACCCACCAAAAGCTGAGCATGTGTAAGAACAATACACATGTAAAATATTATCAAGTTTGAACACCTCCTCCAAAAATAGGAAAAAAGGTCAATTTTCCAAAATTTTAATGAAAACAATAAGGTTTAAAATTTTTATTCTAATACCATTAAAATGTTTCCATTTAACACAATTTTCATGCATCTTCAAAATTATTTACATTCTTTGCAATATTAGATTCGCATACAAGTTCGTAAAATTTCGTGAAATTTCCAAAAACTGACTTTTTTCAAGCCTTTTTGTACATTGCAGTATTTTTTCTTTCAAAGTTCTTTTTTTTGCAATGACTGTGCAGAATGCAGTTTTAAATGGAAATGAAATTATACTTTATTATTTTAACAGCCCAGCACCTACGACAAGGAGCGTAATTGCTTCAAACTGGACCAGTGGTAAATTGTCACACCTGTCTAGCAATTTACCTATTGGTCTCGCGAAAATTCACATGGACCATCAGTTTCACCATCAAGTAATGTAAACAGGTGACGCAAAGGCTGCTCGTATGCAGTTCGCAGATTAACCATGGGACAAAATGTCCAATTTTCTTCTCTATGGCCGCAATTGCACCGTTCTTTTTTCTGGTATTCGTGGCCGTGCCATCACAGCTAAAAACTAAAATATCCTTAAGACTTAAACAAATTTTCATTTCAAAAATCACATTGCTGTCTCGACATGTTTTCCCGTTCCAGAAGTTGGCATTACATGATCTAAACAAAGAGAATTGGATTTTTCAGCCATGGATTCCTCGCTTATGGTTCTATGGTATCTGTCTCCAACCATTTCTTTTTGTCATAGTTGTGTCTTTTGGGCTATCGAAAAATGTTCTTTTCAAACCCTTTCACTTCTAGTTTGCAGGTTTTGAACAGAAGCACGTACTTCGTCTGTGACACCTGTGACACTTTTGTCGCTGTCTTCGAATTTATTCCTATCAACGACTTTAGAGTGATAATTATTTGACACAGTACCAAAATCCTGTAATGTTTCTGAAGCAATTGCTGCAGCACATCGCACATCTGTCAGAAATGCCGTATTGGTAGCACACTCTTGATAGCCTTGGCAGAGAAAGCCTCATTCGTTTCACTTTTGAAGTGACATCAACACCAAAAAATGTTGATGACTCTGTTGGCGGGAGTATAGTCGCGGCAAATTGTTCTTCTTCAGGATTTGAAACAAAACTTTGCTGTTCCTCATCAGTGTTAATACAGCATCTCGTTACGTAAAAAATATTGATCCTGTCATTCAACGAAATGCTTATTTTTGCCACCCGGAAAATATTCTCTTAACAGTGATCACTGATGAACGAAGTACATCAGAGAACTGGCTTTGCGAAGATTTTGAAGGCCAGACAAGTGGCTTCTGTTCATGAAGAAATAAGAGAATTCTATAATTCAAGGAATAACTTTAATGCATCAGACTACTCAGATGTTATGAACCGGCAAGAATGTGCAATAACTGCCACCCCTTCTCCTACTTTAGCTGGCATATCTAATGAAAGTCTTCAACAATAGATTGAAAACACCAACGCCAATTTTGCTTTCGTTTAGTTCCCCTGTCACATGCAGGTGGTGGAACGCTGTGCTAATATGGTGACAGAAGCTTCTTTGTGATTAGTCAATCGGCAAGAGATGGCTTCATAAGAGCAAAAATCAAATCTCAAAGTATCATGTCATCGTTTGAATCAAAAAATAATTTCAAAGAGGTTTCATGAATGGATGTGACGAACCGACTATTTTTTGTGGCTTTAACTAACTGATACTTTTCAAGTCCCTCATTTTGTGAAATATTGAAGCTTATATTTCAGAGCGACTGTCTGTGAGTAAATATACATTCTTTGTAACCATCGCACTTCTTTCTATGTTTTTTTAGTTAATGCAACTAAATCATTTTGGTAGTTTACTTCTAATGTAAAATGAATAATAAATTTATACTTAATACATGTGGCTCAGCAGGTGGAAAAGGTAGAATGGAACTCGAAATGCAGCCACCTGTTTTTAGTGTATTCTGGGATGTTAATGTAATAAAGTTTAACTTCACTTACGTTTAAAACTGCATTATGTATAGGTGTTGTAAAAAAAATGGATTTTAAAAGAAGAAATATTGCAATGTGCAAAAAAGCTTTAAAAAAGTGAGTTTTTGGTTAATTTCGTGAAACTTAACGGCTTATGTGCGAACTTAATGGTGCAAAGACTGTAAATAATTGTGAAGATACATGAGAAGAGTGTGCAAAGGAAGCATTTTAACCGTGTTATAACAAAAATTTTAAGCACTAGTACTTTCATAAAAATTTTGGAAAATTGACCTTTTTTTCAATTTTAGGAGAAATTCGAGCCGTGGTAGGACCCTCAAAGAGTTGTTCAAACTTGATAATATTTTACATGTGTGTTGTACTTACACGTGCACAGCTAATGGCAGGTATTCCAAATTAAGATTCAAAATTTCGTTTTTTTCGATCCACCCTATTGAGCATCCTCTAAAAATTTGAGTAATAAGCTAAAACGTTTGCAGCATAAAACCATTAGTAAGTCTAAAAAAGA
Source organism: Uloborus diversus (assembly GCF_026930045.1). Classification (NCBI taxonomy): domain Eukaryota; kingdom Metazoa; phylum Arthropoda; class Arachnida; order Araneae; family Uloboridae; genus Uloborus; species Uloborus diversus. Next base: position 87,932,150 of record NC_072740.1, on the reverse strand, counting down.
TAGGTGGTGTGCTGGACTTTAGCTCGAAAATTTTTTTTTTTTGAACCACCCTAACTTGCCCGCAATCGTTCAATGTAATTCGTGGGGGGGAAAAAGGTTATTTTAAAGATTTCTAAGATTTCATAGAATGTATAAACTAACATTTGATAGCAACAATGTATTTTAGAAATCATTGTCTGAAAATATAGCTAAACTTTTATTGAGTGCTTCTTTGCTTAGAACTTGAAATCATTTTCTCTTTGAAATCGAGCTGAAAGGTAGAAATGAAATTTCAATTTTCACTACGCTGGATATCGATTTCGAGACGAAAACATTTCTGAATACTTTAATATTTTGCTATGTCTTATCTTCCAGCAATTCTACTCTTAAGTTGACTTTTTGAACAAAGTCTAGTTTCAAGATTACATCAAATATGAATAAATTTCTTTTTTTAAGTAAACATGACGATTTCAATGTTTTACTGGAAAAATAAAATTTTATTTGTTTACTTGGATGAGATTTTTCGTAGGCGAACAGTTGGAAATTAAATTATTAGTTTTCTAAATCTGAGAGTCATAATTATAAATTACTGGGATTTTCAAACTTTTCCTGATCTTGCACCCTCGGGAAAATGAGAAAATCTTCGCGGCACACAAGCTACATAAAATCTATAAGCGATGTCTCGCGTTTGTATCTTTGTACAATATTAAGGAAAAAAAACAGAGAAGTGGTAAGTACATAAAAATAAGGACCTAATATCATCCTTAAAACCTAGAAAACTGAATTATTTGCAATCAATAAGAATATACATGCATAAAAAACCTTATGATCGTGGTTTGTCCGTGTTTAGGGCGAAAGTTGAGCATGCTGCCAACATGAATTAAGAAAGGGATGATTCTTTGAGAAAAGTTTTTCTTCCTGGCATTAATTTTTGAACGAGCTTATATCTTCACAATGGTAGCTCATTTTAAAAAACTTGATATGACCTTATCCATTAAATGAGTGGCTACATTGCTGCCTCCAATGTTCTTGAGTAATATAACTGATATATCTGGTGTAAAGAAACGCATGGCTTTGGGATGGTTATGTCATAGTAATGTTACTATGTTGTAACGCGTCACTAATTTGTGTGCAAGGTTACACCAGACTTATCTGTTATATTACACAGAAATAGCTTAAAAGGTCTAGCAAAAATAAGCTTTCATCAGATCTTTTTGGAAGGTTACTAATTTTAAAGTGCCCTTTCACTTATACTTCAAATTAACTATTCGGTGAGTTCAATAAATAACTTCTTTTTAAGTTAAAAGTATGAAAATAAATTAGTTGGTTACATGAAACTACCAACAATATGCCCATTATTCCTTATATTGCATATTTCTAATAAGTTATACTATAATCATTGATATTTTGCTATAACAGTATATAACAAAATGCTTACAAAAATTAAAGTATACGAGTACAACAGCTCTTTGGTTTTCCGCATTCTTTACAGCTTGGCTAGCAGAGCGAGCAGGGGGACGGAGTCACTTAGTGTTTTTCTTGTTTTGATACGTTTAATGATAAATGTTCTGAAGGCGTAAAAATTTAGTTGTGAAAAGATGGAGATGAAATCTCAAATAGGTTTATGTCTGTTTTTTTTTTCGAATGTGAGAATAAAATCTATGAAACAGGTCATGTAAATGACATTTCGCTGAAAAATATGTTTTAAATAGAAAAACATTAAAATTTTAGCAAAGTCAAAATTGGAAATTGCTGTGCTGAAAAAGTAAGATTTTCATGAAATACAACAACATAAAAATATTAATATGGAACACAAACTTTCCCACTTTAATGGAATTACCCACACCTCAGTTGCTTTGCATCTGACATCAATTACTAGGGTAGGTGGAGTAAAGGCCCGAGGTGGGGTAAAAACCCGCACTGAGTTTGAATTGAACGCCTTGGAGAAGTTGATCTCCAAGTGGTACGTTTGTGTTATTGAAACTTATTGTTCCGTGAAAGTTCGCCCCAGCCAGTCAATGTTTTTTTACTTTTTTTTACTATGCATTATATCTGATATATTATTTGAACATTGCAAAACATGGGATTCAGAAAAATTAATCAACGAATTACTTGTTGCGTTTAAGTTTCAGTTTTGCGTGAAAATTATTGCTCTAGTGGGTCTTCAAAAACCACACGGCTGTTAGGAAGCTTTTTTTTTTTTTTTTTTTGAAGTAGACGAAAGTGATCTTCTTACAAGTATTATTTTATATGTATAGGGCCATTCCACGGTTACTTTGTCCAGCACGTAATGCCTCATATATTTCATTAAAAATAATGCTTTAAATTATTAATGTAGAGATTTTTTCTGCTTACAAATTACAAATTTATGTGTGATATCTTTCGCAAAAAATTTCGTCGTTACTCTTCAAAATTATTACTTTATAAGGAAATGTATCAACAGTCACCTGCGGGACGAAGGGTTGACTTTTTCGTAGAATGACCCGTAATATTATAAATGAAAGAAATCTTCTGATTTTGAATAGTACAAAACGGCGAATTTTAAATGTTCAGAAATTTTCTTTTTCTGCATTAAAGTTTCTCTACGTTTATTCAAATTAATTATTTTGCATCCCATTTCTGCTACAATCAAAGTCATATTAAATGGCAGATAGCTAAATACCAGGCTTATCTGTATAATTTAATTTAAATGGCTTTAATAATTATTTCTTTATTTTGGACATCGATACAATACTGTCAGGCGCAGGTAAACGGCAGTATCTGCAGAAATGAGTTTTCTAGTTATTTGAAGAAACGCGTTTTGTTTTGGACGGAAACCAAATGAGCAAGCTTGTACAATTAATTTAACGCACAAATAGATGACAAGAATGCAAAAGAAAAGAAAAAAAATGCAGTTACTGCCTTTTACCTGCCCCCGGCAGAAGAGTTTAGTAGTACATTCAGTAAATTACCGCCAATTAGCCAGGGCTAAAGCAGAAATACATCGTCAGCTCAGTCATTTCCAGCCGAGGACTGCAGTTTCGTGCTTATTAGCACTCATCAGCCCGGCATAGGAACGTGACTGAGCTGGAGACGGAAAATCTGTTAAGGAAGCCAAGAGTGTCAAACAAACTGGTAGCTAATATAAACCGCTAGTATGAACCGAACCATTGCTTCTGTCTCTTGCCTGGTCTGTGCTAATTCTATATTAGCTACCAGTTTGTTTGGCACTCTTGGCTTCCTTAAGAGGTTTTCCATCTCCAGCTCAGTCACTTTCCTATGCCGGGCTGATGAGTGCTTATAAGCACGAAACTGCAGTCCTCGGCTGGAAATGACTGAGCTGGCGGTGTATTTCATGTAGTTTAGAAGTGTTTATTTCGTTTTACCAACAAATACAAAAAGTTATCTAAGTATTGGTGGTGCAGTTTAAAATAGAGAAGTTGTTACTCAAAATTACCCTGAATAACTGTATACTACTAAAGTACTACTTCCCTAATGCTTTTCTTCTGACACATATAAATGTCTATTGACTAGTTCTTGTTCTACAGATCTAAATCAGTAGTTTTCTGGGTCTGAGAAAATAAATGACCGCTCCGTTTCCGTTAGCTTGGATATCGATTTCCTGGAGGAAAAATTTCTGACGTCTTATCATCGCAATATATGTTATTCCCATGTAATTTTCCCTTGAAAGAAAGTATATTTAACGTGATGTTCTCCGATATGCAGCTTAAATGTTTTAAGGTTCACATAAAAACTACTCTTAAACACGTTCGGAGTAAAATTTCTGAACTTTGTGATATAAGAAAGCCATAACGTTTGAACTTAATAAAGATAAACGATAAAGCAATATTTTTTGGCATAGAAAAGTAGAAATTTACAAAAATAAATTTAACGTGGTGTCCTTTTGATAGGCAGCTTTTTTGTGATTTGAATGCTTTAAGGTAAATAAGAGCTGTTTCTGAACCCGTTTGGAGCAAATATTCTAAAACTTGGGCTGTAGAAAACCATAATGATTGAACTAAATAAAGATGAACAATAATGCAATATAGTATATGGTATAGATAAGTTTAAATTTAAAAAAAATAAATTTGTGTTACTTGACTTTTCGAGGAAACATCAAACATGCTAAAGGTTAAAAATGGGTATAAACTCAAAAAAAAAAAAAACATAATGGTAAAATAAGCTACACACTGTAATTTAGAGACTGCACTGTAAAAGAATTGCTATTCGAATAAAGGAAGATTTTAGTGGCAACCGAGATATTGTTAAGGTATTTTTAGAATATTTTTGACAAAGTTTTTGAAACAAATGCTTTTAACTTATGAAATAATAAGTCAATGGAAATAATTTTGGTAATTGCCAGTAAAAACAATTTGAAGAAAAGTATTGTCAAAATATCTTAAGGATATAATCATAATTTCTCAAGATATAATGATTGAAATTTGTAAAAAAAATCCTCTAAAATACAACGTACATTAATATTTTTTCTTTTTGTAAATTTACTTATTTGTACCAAAAAATAGTGCTCTATATTATTGATTTTATTGAGTTTAAATCCGAAAGTCGTGTTAAAAGGTTCTAAATTACAAGTTTCTAAAATGCTGCTCCGAACGAGTTTGCATGTGGAAGTGAAGTATGTTTTGCCTATACTCTATGTAAAGTTGAGTACCGAAATAAAATTAAAAAAAAAAAAAAAAAGCAAATAAAAGTATGAGAGTAGGCAGGCGTTTACTCTAAAAATATTTTTTAACAAAAATAAAATTTAATTTCATTTGGAATACTACATTTTACCTGTTTTTTTAAACAGGTAAAATGTTTAGAAAAAGGAATGGTTTCAAAAACTACTGTATGTGAAAGTTGAATGGATAATTGGCAGGCAATCTCTTAAACTAAAAAAACAAATTTATATTAAAATTAAATAAGGAGAAAATATAAATGAGAATATGAAAGCAAGTTTTATTTTTTCTATAAAACAATTGTTAAATGAAATAAGATCGCAAAACAAACTAATCACGTAAAAATTTAGAAAAAAAAAAAAGATTTGTAAGTTAGTTACTGAGCGGAGGATCCCCAAAAAACAGTTAAGGAAATTACCTTGATAAAAGAGAAGTTTTTTCAAAAAACCTTCAGGAAGATATCTTTTTCTCAGGATTTACCCTTTTTATTTCAACAATTTTTTATTGAGTTTGAAACATTGACACTAATCATTAAGGAAAATGTATTTGTTGATAACTACTAATCAAATTGCTGGATTTTATTCGAAGGAGCTTCTCTGGAAAAACGTAGTCTATGAGCTTTATGGTTTTCAGAATACTCGTAACTTTTTTTTTATGTCTGCAAGAGAAGTTCGATGCTACTAAGCTTATACATAAAGGCTGGAAAAATTACATTAAAGTCAAATAATTTCAAAAATTATGAACTTATTTTTCTCTACTTACTTCTCCACAAGACGGGGGTGGAGGAGAAAAATATCACCGGTCCTCGAATTTTTTTGGAAGGTTTTGTCGATTCGCTGACCCAACAAGGTTATGCTGGCGTAAGTAATCTAAAATAAATAAATAATGTATTAAAACTTGTTGTTGCAATATATGGAAACGAATATGTAAAATAATAGGAAACTGATGACTGAGAAAATATATGGGTAACGAATTCAATATCGGCCAAATATTTTAGTTTCGAACAAAACATTTTGTTCAAATTTATGCAACACATAAAACGATCTAGCATATACTTCTCAAATTTGATTTAGGACCATTTGTTTTCCTAAATCTATGGAAACGGAAGGATGCATCCATTGCTCTATATTGGACATCGATTTTCTGCAGAAGACATTTTATTTATTTATCGTGATTTATCTCACATGATTTCAACGCGAAAGAAGATAACTCTTACACAATATTCGTCGAAAGCCCTCTCAAGCTATGAATAAATTGCTTTCGTATGAACGGCTATTTTAATGCATGTGTACATAAGAAACTTTTTCCAAATACACGAAACAAAATTTTTAACAAATATTTCTTGGGTTGCCTTTCTTTGAGGAACTGAAATGATATCTACTTTTCCATTATCCTGGATATTGATTTCCTACAGGAAGAATTTCAAACATTTTGTTATCATACAGAGAGTTTGTGAAATGTTTTGACAAAATGAGAAGGGTAATGGAACTCACAAAGCACATTAATAGTTTGAGTGAAACTTAATATTTCATTTCACACACACTCTGATTATTAGAACAGTTTCTTCTATCTTCAAATTGATCTTCACAACAAGTTTCATGCCCGTCTCGTACAAATACATGAACAGTAAACACTTAAACCCGGCGTTCCAGAATTAGATTACTTCTTCGCCAAAAGAAAAATGGCAACATAACTTACAATGTTTGCTCGTTAAATGTGGTTCTAAAATACGTAAATGCTTCTATAACTTTGTTCCTAGTTTTTAACCTTTCTTATTCAACAACGATTCCTAGATCGTCAGCTGGATTTGCAGGAGTTTACGGAATTCATAAATTACGTTATGGTTTAGAGCAGAACTAATTTCATTTCAGTCTGATTGTGAGAAAGTTTTACAATCACATATATATTCAAATTGATCTTACGGCGTGTTTCATATCCATCTCATACATATTTGTACGAGATAATGGGCAGTAAACCCATTATTTAATGATACAGTAAATGGGCCATTCCTCGGAAACGGTAATTTTGCTCCGCACGTTACGCCTTATATATTTCTTTAAAAATAATAATTTAAGAGGGTAAATATAAGAATTTTAGTGCTTTAAAAATTACAAACGAATATGTGATTCCTTAAGCAAAAGATTTCGTCATTACGTTTTAAAAATAATTACTTTTTAATGAAATGTATAAACCGTCACGTGCCGGACAAAGTGACTACTTTTCCGTGGAATGGCCCAATACATAATTTTTTCAATGGTTTAAACTATCGTTTCTCAAAAAATGATATATGTTTCCTTTACATTGGAACCTTTGCCCTCAAAATCTACAATTTCTTTAAACATTAGTATATTGATAGAGCAAAAAAATTAATTAAATCTTAAGCAAGTTACAAGATAGGTTGACTTTATATCCCGCACGTGACGCATGCAAATGAATTACATTTTAAATTACAAAATTGTTTAATAAAAATATAACTGTGTCAGGAGTATCTTTGTATCAAATGTAAAGATTAAAAATTTGCTTGCCACTGTTTAGTTAAAATGTTAGAAGAGACATGACCAAATGTCACCTTTTCATGTAATGATAAAATATCAAATTTTTTTATTTTTTTTTAAATAAAATTAATCTTGCAATTCGAATAATGATTCGATAATACTGAATTTAGAGCTATGTTATCAATAATTCCTCTTTATTGCAAGGGAAAAAAGTTAAACCGAGTTAAGTTATGATTAAAATAATATCAGAAAAATGTTTAGTACTGAATTTTGTTCTCCAGTGTATTAAAAAAGAATTACTGAAAGCGAGTGGCCATTGACTTCACTTAATCATTGAATAAAATTATTTCACTGCATAAATTGTTCTGTATTTAACAAGTCTAATACTAACATACAAACTTTAAAATTTCAAAAAACCAGCAGGAATTACTGGCATGTGTTTTATGGTTACATGTAGCCCCTTCTTCATTGAAAAAAAAAAAAAGCAAGTGAATCATAAAACATTTCGCAAAAATGAGGATACAGAATAGTAAACAGTTGAATTTGTAAAACAAAAGTAGCTTAACTAAATCTGAGAACATTAGAAGCATGAAAACAAAGATGTATTAGAAACACATCCAATTTTGTGAACATGAGCTTCATTACAGGTACAAAGTAAAAAAAAAATGAATAGTTCCACTTTGAAAAAAAACAAGGAAACATCTTATAAACGGAAAAACAAGCTTATACAGTCGAAACAAGAATCAGTTTAAATAGCTGTGACCACAGATATTAAAAAAAAAAAAATTACATACAGGAATTTTTTTGGGGGAAAATATTGGAAACTGAACAAAGAGAATGAGTGTACGGAATGAAAGCAATTCTAAATCGAATTCAAACTGCTCATAGAAACGAATTTTCTTTCAGATTATTATCAAAGTGAAAGTGATTCCTGAAAATATAGAAAGATTTCCAAAAATCAAGATCTGAAATATTTGGGCACAACTTTTTAAGAGTTTAAGAAAAAAAAATATGAATTCCAAAAATGTTTATCAATGCTGGAATTTAAAAAAAAATTTTCAAGTAACAAATATTTTTCCAAGTAATTCTTTGCAGTGAAAGTCTTATTGGGAACATTAAATATTTTAGATTTTTAGAAAATTTTGTGCTAGTGACTCAATCAAAGTGAGCTGATAGTCTCTATCAATAATAGCATATCGTTGTTCAACGTTAAGTAGTTTTAGAAAGAGCTTTAATGATGAACAAAAGAGCTAAAAGACAGATGTTTTTGACTAGAAAGTCTCCCGCCAAGGTATAACCAGGTGAAAATTGCATCTACAATTGAACGAAGCAATTGCCTGTTTGGTGATATTTTAAACTTTAAATTTCAACCTTAACTCCAGTGGATTAACACTAAACTCTAATAGATAGCGTCAATTGTTGACCACTTTTTCGTTTCTTCATTCACCTAAAATTACAATCCTACCATTAAATCAGTTACGTTACCGGATCCAGTTCATCCAGTTTAGCCATAAAGTATTTCCCTGAATGTCAAACATTATCAAAAAATATTATCAAATTATCATGCTGTTGCACACGAGTTTGATTATTGGTCACGTCTGGAGCGTTACTCGATCAGTGAACTGTCTATTAAAAACATGAGGATTAGGTGGAAGGGACAAGACTCTGTAAGAAAATACAAGAGCCACAAAAGGTTAGCGATAACTTTTAGTTTTAAAACCGAGCTTTGACCGATGAACGAACGTATAAAAAAGCGAAGTGCGTTTATACAACAGTCACATATGTTTATTGGGCATACATTACTATTGTAACGAATAGTTTTGCCATTGTAAGATTTGCGTAATTACTTAGATGCGAACTCATTAAAATACTTTTTATAACGAAAAAAACACTGCAGACGAAATCTTTAGAAATCAGTTCTTCACTTACATTAAATCCGCTAATTTTTTGGCCAAGAAACAAAGTCAAGCATGTGTTCAGAAATAAAAATTATAGAAGATAAAGTCTGGTAACTATTTCTTGTAATAGTAAGCAAAATCAACCGTTTTCTATAGCTGAGACAAAGAAACGACAATCCCATTACACTCGTCTTGGATATCGATTTCTTGGGAGGAAAAATTCCTCACATCTCATTACCATAATATAAAATGTTCTCATATGATTTTACAAAGAAAGAGACCCATTTGCAAAATGTTGCTCTTTTAAGTTCGTTTAATCTGGAAATGTAATGATCGTTACTGGCTTTTACCTCATATAGCTGAAAAGAATTTTCTTTTATACGTTCAATTGGAATTTGTAGAGAATATTTCTTTCTTTAAATTTTCAAGCTTATTTTTTTTTCATTTTCTTTCTTGCCCTTTTTCATTTTTTCTTTTGCATGGAGGGGGGGGACGGCATCTGAGTCTGAGGGAACTAAATAACATCACCGTTGCGTTATGCTCTATATTAATATTTTGCAATATTAATATAGAGCATAACATAGTAGTTTTGGGTGTAACGTAAAAGTTTTGGACATACATTTATGAACAATCCTTCAGACAAGGAAAGTGTCTAGAGAGCGTGAAACTGTCAATTGTACCATTTACATTTAGAAACGAATTGCAGACACAAAATACAGTTTCGAACAGCAAGAAGGCTAAATATTATTTTTAAACTTCCGGCATTGACATACGAAGATGAATTTTGGACGGTTATGTTGAGTGAATACCAGGGCTGTGGAGTCGGAGTCGGAGGCGAAGAGTCGGAGTCGGACTGATTTTGAGGTAAAGGAGTCGGAGTCGGAGTTGTTAGAAAACATGCCGACTCCGACTCCGACTCCGGGCTTCTTTTTTTCTTTCCCTTTCGCTGACTCTCCTTGCATTTTTTAAAAACTGACTTCCAATTGGTTCGATTACATGTATGAAAAGATACTAATGAGAAAATAACTGCCATTATGGCAATCAGCTAGCTTGAGTGCTTACAGAACTTTCTGTAGCCGTCCCCTAGTTTGCTTGCTTTTTAACTTAACTAATAGCAACTGTCAGCAAACGGTTTTGTTGCCTAACATTTTCAAGTAATCACTTACAAATAAAAATAGAAATATAGTGTTTTGTTCGATCTCAGTTGTAAAATAGTAAAAGAAACGTAACAAATTAGTAAGTTGAGGCCCGTAGCTAATGTTGAAACGTTTAAGGGTGAATGGCAAATTCAAAAAAGTTCTGGCGCGAAAGCACGAATCCAAAAGATCCGACGAAATAATCTAATGGTTTTTTCTTTATTAAGACTATTTATAAGCTTGATTCTCACTAAAAAGTATGGAACAAAATAAGTGTAAATGATTTCTTGATTACAACACTCAATAATTGCAGTTAATCTTAAAATCTTCATATTAAGGTTAACTCTAAAGCAGCAAATACAATTTAAATTAAAAATTTTGCGAATGAGAAACATAGGTATAGTAAAAGCTATTCGTACAAATTTGTATACCGCCGCATTTTGTGTAAAATTAGCTCCTGATGTATATGCGCCCTATTTTCGTTGCAATTTTATTGATGAAATATAATTTAAAATATATTCGCGAAAATTTTCAGAATTAAAGTATTTATATTTTTTTTATAAACTCTGAAATTAACTTTGGTTACCATCTACCAGATGGGTGTCACCCGGGGCAAACCACCCCCTCTCAAGAACTTGGATTTAGAAAAAAAGGTTTTTGTTTTCCCTTCAAAAATTAAAAGCACACGATTTGATCAATGTCTATTTGTTAAACATTAAAGGGGAGCAAATTACAGATAATCCTTTTCAAATTTTTTAAAAGGGATTTTTAAGTCATCTCACTTTTTAACTCGTAACTATTGGAAAATTTGATTTTTAAATTGAATTTCTGACGTTGTATGCGTCTTGGGTTTACAATAAAAAACAAAATGCGAAATTTTCATAAAAAGGAATTAATACTTCAATCTCTGTTTAGAGGTTTTCCCCATTCCCCTGATGGGAGAGAGGGAGTTGAAAAAATACAATTTAAAAAAAATCCGGAGTCGGAGTCGGAGTCGGGCGTTTCAAAATCCAGGAGTCGGAGTCGGGGTCGGAGTCGGCCATTTTCCTTCCGACTCCGCAGCCCTGGTGAATACAGTAAATACATTTTAAGACATGTTACAGGTTCTTAATTTGCGACAACGAGGAAGTTTGGCTCTTTTTTCAGTGCAAATAAATAAATAAAAATAAAAATAAATAAATTTCAAAAAAACGAGAAAAGAAAGAAAGAAAATGAAAAACGAGATTAGAACCACAGATAATTTCTTTTAATATGATTTTATACCGCCATTTTTGTTGGTTGTTCAATACCGTAGAAAATCCAACAAACTTTCACCGTAAAAACTGAGTTCAAGAAAGAAAAAAAGAAAAATGCACGTATTGATTGAATGATGTTTTATTTATAAGGTTGTGTTGAATTTTTATGGTATTGCTCATCTAACCTGAATGACGTTCTTAAACCAGAAATTTTACTACGCGTGTATGCACAATTTTCATTAAAAATCTGTGCCGTTCAACTTTCTAAATTGTGTTTTGAGTGAATATATAATATGATTTTTAAATGCAAAACACTGAAAAATATGATTTACGAGTTTTAATAGAGACACGTTTTTTTTTTTTTTTAAATAAAATAAGTTTCGTCACCGCCCTTGCTACTAATAAATATATAGCTTAATAACTAATATGTTCCATATTTGATTACATTCACAAATGAAAACTCGCGAACTGAAAATATAAGTTTAAACTTTGAAACCAAAGTTGCTACTTGAATTTTACGTGATTTACAGAAATAAGTTAGACTATTGAAAAATGTTTAGTAAAATAAATTAGAGAAAAACGATGCAATAAATGTTACCAATACTTTTGACATTAATGTTAATGAGGTTTGAACCTGGTAATGATGAGGGTTATCATTTATAACAAAAGCCCGCGAATCAAACTGATATAAGATGTCGTAGATAAAGTTTCTGTAATCGCAGCTGTTAGCGGGTTATATTTAAAAACGGGGTATGGGGAAATGTGGGGCAAAGTGAAATGACGAAATATTTGCTCTGCTTTTAGCGCCACCTATTTAGTGATATTTTAACTATATAGTAACACATATAGTCTATTTCAGTCAAGAAAGAAATATCTCTGAAAATAAAAGAATATGATAATACAAGCAATTTTCAAAAATTGATACAAATTGTAAGAAAATTGTAAAAAAAATGTAGTATTTTGTTATAAGCTAAAAATTATTTCTGTTATTATTAAATGATAAAGTTCTTGTTTTTAACATTTTAAATATTAATTGAGACCTACTAATATTCAGTGCAGTATTTATTTCTTTTATATTAAGCTTATTTCCATTTAAAACGTAGCTTGTACAGCTAGTCAAGTGAATGCGGAACAAAGTGGATGGGTCAAAATGAAATAGTTAATTTTATTTACTTATTCAATCTTTTATCAAATCACTTTCGTATTCAGTTATTAATTATTTGAATCACTTTAGGTCATTAACTTAATTACTTATTCATTCACTATATTTTTAAATTATTTATTTTTTCTCATTTATTAACCTATTCCTTTATTTATACGTTTACTGCTTCATTTCCTTTTCATTTATTTATTCTTTCTTTTATTTACTCATTTGTTTCATCAAAAATATCTTTAAGAATTGAAGAGAAAATATTTCATTAGAAAAAAATCATATTTTTCTCTTTGCCCCATTAAAATAAGAAGTGAAATTGTTCCTTTTTTAGAGGTAGAAATTTAAAACCAAAAATATAATGTTTCAATCCAAGTTTTATCATAAAATATATTGTTCCTTATTTATTTTTCGTAATTTTCATAACAAAAGTGCAACTTCATTTTGAAGAAAGTAAGTAGGTAAAAACTTTGCCCCACATTCCCCTACATAAAGAGAGAACAATGTATTTTATTATAAAACTTTCATTGAAATATTATTTTATTTTTAGCAGTGAATTTTTGACTTCACATAACAAGTTTAAAATTTTCACCTTGTTTTTCAAAAGGGAAAAATGAAAAATTGTTGTAATAAAATATTTTCTATTCGACTGTAAAACTATTTTTGATCAAGTGGATGAGTAAATAAAAGGATGAATGAATAAATGAAAGGATAATGAAAAAATAAACTATTAATTAAAAAAAATAATTAATTAATGTGTGAAGAAAAATAAATGAGTTAGAAAATAAGTAAGTGAATGAATAAATAAGTGAATTACTGAATGAAAGAATGTAAAAAAAACAATAATAAGTGAATGTGCATGTGATTTAGTAAATGATTGAATGAGTAAACGAAATGAACTATTTCACTTTGTTCCATCCACTTTGCCCCGCATGCCCTTGACTAATTGCACAAAATATTTAAAATACAAATTAGCTTTATATTAACTAAATATATACTGCACTGAATATTAGTATATCTCAATGATTACTTAAAATGTTAATAACAAACACTTTATCATATGATGATAACAAAAATATTTTTTACTTACAACAAAATATTACAATTTGAGTATCAATTCTTCAAAATTGCTTGTATATTATATGCTTAGATCTTCAGAGATATTTTTTCCTAACTGGAATATACTACGTGTGTTACGATAAAAGTTAAAATATTACCATATAGGTGGTACTGAAAGCAAAACATATATTTCATTAATTCACTTTGCCCCACATTCCCCTACTAACAACAAAAAATATTAATTATTTCTTTTATGTCGAATTCATGCATCTTGAATCTCAAAAAATAACGTTTCAAACACCTTATGACTCAAATTTCTCCGAAAAAAATGCTTCAGTCTTTCATTATTAATAATCATTTCCATTGCCACCATAAAGAACTATAATTCAATGTCGCGGATTCTAACGATATAACTATTTTCTTCTTTACTATTTGTTTCATCACTCAGAAAGAATTAATATCGCCTTATTTAACAGTTTGACTCAATTTGAATTTTTTTTCCTGATGTCTGCAAAATAAATAAAATTTAATCATTATATTTCGTTACACTTTGTTTGCCCCCATTTTCTATTTTCAAAACCCATTAGCGTTAATCTTAAAGAAACTAAATTACTTCTTTCTTCAATCTTAATAGTGTGGTCTTAATCAGCTTATAAAACAGGCTATTATTCGTTAGTAACTAAGTTGAATAATCTTTAACCGCAACAAAGCTGCTTTAACGTGTCGAGCAAAACAATTTAGTTTTCATTCCTTTCTAGAATTTCGCAACTTGCTTTTTCTTAATAACTCCCGCCATCACTTAAGAAGAGAGGCTTTCTCCCGAGTATAAACGTAAAATTTTGCTTTTGATAACCATTTTAAACCTTTTGTCGAATGCTTTTATCCTGAGTAAGTTTTTATAGTTACGTAATTTTAGAATCGTAAAGGGCATTTCAGTTTGTAAAGCTAGTTTAAGTGTCTGTTTCAAATTTTTCTGCATGTATTTTTTTTTTAATTTTGATTAAATTTATTTCTTTATAAATTATTTCCCAACAAGGTAAATAATGTCACGTTACACTGCTGGTGGTTGTGTTCTACTTTTGAATGGTATGAAAATAAGAATTATTTACTTTTTCCTGATTCTTGGTCAGTCGAATAAATTAATAGATTCTAAATATAGTCCTTGTTATTATTTTCCGGGGTCTAAATGCTTTTTTTCAGATTTTTCTGTAAATTTCTCCTGTACTAAAACTGTGTGGAGCTAAGACGCTCATTTGCCTTCTCAACTATGTTCTTAAACAGTTAATTCCAGTCAAAAATATATTGCTCTAAAGATCAAGGTACATAACTCAAGTCATGATCGAAGTTTTATTCAGATACTGTAATATTTTGAGGTTTATTAAAATAATTGTCGTTTTAAAATGACAAAGTTTTTGTGATGAGTATTTTAAATGTGTTTGGGTAAGCTGATATTTATGTGTCGTTCTTATCTAGTTAATATTAGGCAAGTTTTGTTTTTAAATGTTTAATTCAACTTGCTAAGTGCACTTATTTATTTCTTGGTTGAATTATTTACGTACAACTTTATTAATTAATTCGTTTGCATTCATTAATTCATTGATTCACTTATTCTTTCACTATTTTATTCACGCATTTATTTGTTCTTATAAAGTTATAAATGAACTTATCTATTTACTCGTTTATTGTCTCATTATTAATAGATTTGTTCATTTATTCATTTATTTATTCATTCATTTAAAGAAAAGTATTTTTAACATTCAAATACAAAATATATTTCATTTTTCACTTTGCCCTATGTAGGTGCCAAAGTGATAACTTTCCTTTTATTCCTGTTTTGAAGATACAAATTTACTACCAAATATAAAAAATAATAGTTCACTGAAAGTTTTGTAGTAATTCAAATTGCTATTTTCCAATTAACTGTAATTTTCAAAATAAGTATAAAATATCTTCCTTTTCAGGCAAGTTATCCTATTAGGCAAGTTATCCTTTTAAGGCAATCTATCCTATTAAAGTATGAATATTCCTCTTCGACTTAAAATGTGGGCAAAGTAGGACCAAGTAGTACTTGCTATCAATTTTACTAATCAGCAAGTCTTAGGCTTATTAAGGTAAACTAGGTTATAATAAGTTGAGAAATAGTGAACTTCCAAAAGTATTTCAATGCATTGATAAAATTTACTTGATAAAAAAAAAAAAAAAAAAAACACTGAGTCAAACGTTACGAACAACATAATTTGAGTTAGTGAGAAGCTAAGGGATGTAAGTGAGTTTTGTAAAGTTTTGAGTAAAACGCGTTTAAAGTAAAGGTCCTAGGTAGGCTTTCATTGAAAAATATTTCTAAATCATACGGTATAACAGAACCTACCAGGGCTACTAGCACTATCTTTTGTCCCAAGACAGAGGAGAGGTTCACCTACCATTTCTACTGGTTATCTCCATTTTTTTTAATTTTGCCACTTACATCTCTTTGCTTCTCACTGCCTCAATTCATTCATTAATTTCTGTGATCTGGGAAATTATGTTAACTGTGCACAAGACTAGCTAACGCAGCTGGAATTTACCTTCTGGATGTGAGGATTTGATCATAATAGTCCTAATTTTGATTTAAACTATTATATTATAATTGGCAATATGCCTTAAAACCAAAGATTCTGGAGTGTTGACCCTCAAAATCTCCCGAAGTTTTTTCTTTCATAGATTTCATTTTCGATTTTCGGTATTAGCGCTAATTTCATGTCTTTAGTTAATGTTGTATTAAGGGGGGGGGGGGGACATGATGAGGTAAGGAAAAAATATAAATGTTTCGCATAAATCTTAAATATATATATTTTTCAGTTTCTTTACCAGTGCAATACTTTATAAACACCCTGCATATTACGCAACCTCTACTGTTATTTATCACACCAGAGGTGAAATATTTTCATCATCTCGCCGGAAATACAATCAAATCCAATATATATTTCCCGACCACATGGCTGGTTGTTGGGAAGGCGGATGATACTCATAACCCGAATTCCTGGACTGTTTCTCTCTCATAAATAATTTGTATTGTTTCCAAATATGTTAGAGGCGTTTTGTATCCAGGTCTTTCTAACAACCCAGCAGTTGATGGCCAGAACAATATTTGTAATAGGACTAGTATTTTTTGTAAGTTCATAATCTTTTCAGAAACATATTTGCTAAATAACTAGTAAAAATTCAATAAGCTTTGATACTTCATACTTCGTTATAATAGGAATATATACCTATTATTTAATGGATAACTTAGAAATCTCTAGAGATGACATCACTGTTTTGCGTATTAAAAAAAAAATAAATAAATAAAAGAGACTGAAAAAAAAAACATATTCAGGAGGGTTACTTACTTAAGGTTAACTTAATTCGATTTGTTGCTTCAAAATAACCTTCAACATTCTAAGATTATACTCTTCAATAACCCTTAATAAAAGTAGTTTCTATCGGCCAGTCCCACGATTACTATTTTTTTCTTTACAATCGGTATTGTATGTATCATATTGCAAATAATGTTCACTTTTCCCGGTTTTATTTAACACTAAATGGATTCACGGAATTCCTTACCACCACTGAAAATCACGACCTCTGGTTTACAGTACCAGTGCTCTGCTACACAACTATATGGTAGGTCTATGCTGACGAGTATTAAAGAATTTTGAATTGAACTCGCTCGACTAATGGGAAGCTTTTTTATGTCGGTTTTTTTCTCCCAGTTCATTCCGGCCACCAGAGCTTTCCGTACGATGCTTAGCCTCAAAACCTAGCGCTCGTTAGTATATCAGGAATATTATTAGTGAATGAACACTGAACCGCAATTTCATTTTCAGAAATTCATAACATCGGTACAAACAGTAGCATTTGGCACATGACAGTAAAAAATTGCAACTGATGTGTGTAGTTATTTTTTTAATTGGGAGAAAGTTTACGGTTCTGTATCAGTTTCCTTTTGGGGGGGGGGGGTAGAGGAGTTATTTTCAATGAAAGAAAGGTGCATTAACTCTTTGAATGATCCCTCTCAATCATTTTCTAGTCGTTTTCTTTTTGCAAATGTATATAAGGAAATAACTACTACCAATTTCATCTTAGTGAAAATGCTTGAAATTTTACATTTTCAAAAAAATACAGAAATTGCATTCACTGGTGGATCTTCTCAGCACACATTTATTGCAAAATAAGTTCAAGCAAGCGCGGATTTCCGTTAAGAGCTACACTGTAAAAACGATTCAGAAACGTTCCTGGAAAATAATGGGCAGCTGATGTGCCTAATTTCTGCCAGTAACATATCTCGCAAAAAACAGGAACGTTTTCCGCTAAAACTCAGTAATCTTCCTGAAATTATCCTAAAAAATCGAGAAATCTTCCCTTTTAAAGCCAGGCGTGTCTCTGGAACGTCGGAGTAGTCTTAGGTAGTGAAAAAATAGAAGCTTGAAACCTTCCTGATTTATCAAGACAGTTTCAAAAGCAGTGTTGCAAACATTTCACTTGATTGCAATTCCTGCAAAGCTACGTAGACCAGAGACCTTTTCGTTCCCTTTGGGAGCTAAAATTAGTTCTGGACGAGATGTAATCGAACTGAAGCCGATACACCGTATAAATACCCTCAGTTAATCTTCAAACTGGGAGCTAAAAATATTTTTTACTGCAGAGAAAAGTCTGCATTCGTGCAACTTGTAGCAATTCAAGAAACTTTTTAACAAAATACTTGATATTTCCAAGAAGTGGATAAAAAACCATTGAAATCCCGAAACATTATACGGAAATACTCAGCAACGTTTTGGAATTTTTTTGCAGTGTAGAAAGCTGTACAGCCTTCTCATGTACTGGGAAACTGCAAGATTCCTTAAGAACTTTCTACTGTTTGTGTTAAAAACAGATCATCTACCTTTTTCATTTTTGCTTAGGTCTTATTAGTTTCAAGTGAGTGTTAGCCGGTGTATTTCCACTTAAAAGGTGTAATTAACAGCGAATGTAAAGTGCGAAACCCTGCGTTTAATTTCTCGAGGAGCATTTGGCCTTACTAATGTAGAATATTTTGTGTTCTAATTGTCTTGTCATGCTTTTGACTTCCCTAAATGCAATATAGGGTAGTTGGAGACCTTATAAAAATTTATATTTCGTTTCTCCCCCCCCCCTCCCAATTTTTCGTTCTATTTCAAACTTTTAATATTTTCACTCCGAATCTTATTTTGACCATTTTTGCAATTGGAAGTATGCATCTAAGACTAACGTTGCAAAAAAGTGAGGGCTTACAGATTAATCGAGGACAAGTTGTCTATATATTTGATACATATCCTCTTTCAATAAAGTTTTTTTTTTTAAATGCTACTTCTGTCTTTTTGAGAGATGGGGGTTTTTAACTAATCAATTATAATAAACATATACATTTGTGCAGTACAGACATCAATGCAAAACGACAAGATGATTAAACATTTTTGATTATTCCCACTATATCAGATATGTTTCTTTTCCTTAAATGCAATTCTGCATGAATACTTATAACTCAATCTTAATTTCTAACAAAGACCTTTTACATCGCTCTCTGTTGTTTAAGTTCTGAAGAAAAGTCTCATTAAAGACAAAAATTACTAAGCTAAGGATGAAAAAGCTTCAAGCAAAAAATCGATTATTTACTACGTCAGATAATTTACTCCCTCGAGGCGGATTTCAAAATTTTCTCCAAATAGCACTCGTAGTATAAATGAAGTTAAAACAGATAAAACTACAAGTTGTAAAAGAAATTTTGTTAAAGACAATGTTCTACGAAATAAGTTTTTATCGATTTTGGACTTACCTTGTATTGTCCTAAAATAAGTCTTGAGAAATTGTTCTCATTCAAGGAGCAACGTATGGAAAATGCAATAAAATACTTTGATAGAAATTGCAATTTTTTTTCTGCGCCTAGTTTACCTTCAGGCAGGAAAAAAAAGATCATGTAGTTATTATAATGTGTATATGCACACACACACACACACACACACACACACACACACACACACACACACACACACATATATATATATATATATATATATATATATATATATATATATATATATATATATATATATATATATATATATATATATATATATATATATATATATACATGCTAGAAATAATATAAATTTAAATGTTAACAATAGTTGAGGTTATGTCAACAAATTAAATAAAATGCAGCGGACTTTAGTCTATCCTAATCTGACTAAAGGCAAGCTCTGGTTTATCAAATTTTCTATCAATCGTTTACATTTTTGTAAAAATACCGAAAGACCTTAGTAACAATTAATGACATTTTAGTTGTTTTATAGCAAGCTTTTTTTTAGTATATAGTTACGCGCCATCATTTTCAAACAGTAATACATTATTAATATTTGAAGGAATAAAAAACTTAGTCCAGAACTTTTTTATTAATTTAATTCAATAGAAGTGAAATTCCAACTTTAGTTAGTACAAAAATTTACCTTATGCTGTCTTAGTTACTAATTTGACTAAAATGGGACCCTGATGGGAAAGACACGTGGCGGTCACGATACGTCACTGAGAAGTCATCAACATGTTGCAGCAACTTACGGATGCCAGTTCGTGGCGAAGTCTTCAAAATGACCGTTCACAAATTAATTCTTTCTGCGATCTCGCAGTAAAGACACATTAAACATGTCACAAATGCGTCACAGCGTGAGTTCAATGAAATGTTACAACTCTGTCGTTTTTTGAATGTTACCATTGTGACTCGCATTATCGCTCCCTGTATCTTTGTAATGACTTGCTGTTCTATAAAGTATTATTTTAAGTAGTTCTTTACAACAAAAAGATACCGCTCAACTTTAAGTTTTTTATTAATTGTAGTCACTTTAATAACATTTCATGTCTTTTAGTAACATTTCATGTAATTGTAACTTGTTACTCCTCATGTAATTGTAACTTACGGACGTGAGTTCGTGGCGAATTCTTCATAATGCACACCATCATGACCGGTCACAAATTAATTCTTCCAGTTACGTCACGGTAGAGACACACTAACACATTTCACAAATGCGTCACAGCGTGAGTCTAATGAGACGTCACAACTCTATCGCTTTGTGACAGTGACTTTTGTGACTCACACAGATGTCCCTGTATCTTTGTCATGACATGCTGTTCTATCAGAGATTATTTTTAAGTAGTTTTTTACAACAAAAGATGAACACTGAACTTTTAATGCTTTTTATTATTCATTCTTTTTAGTAACATTTCATGTAATTATAACAGTTTTACAATAATAATAATAATAATAATAATATTCTCAATCTGTTTTTATGCTCTTTTTAATATAGGTACTAACTAAAGTGAGAAGTAAAAATTTGATAAAAGAGTTTATGCAATACATTTTGTAAAATTCATTCACAAAAGATTTAATTGAAACTGCTTTTCATGTTATTTAGGAAACATTTTATTTATTGGTATGTAAAAGTGTAACTAGTTCTTATTATTTCTAAAACTTGGAGTCTCAACGAATGAATTGCCTTAAAAATGCGATTGCAAAGCATTTTTTTATGGAGACTTAGCCGCAATTAAAAATACAAAATAATATTTAGTTTTTAAGCAGTGACATTATTATTATTATTTTTTTTTTTTTTGGCATCATTTTCAGTTTTCCCCCAATAATATCTACAGCTCCTGTGTATAGAGGGAAATAACATTTAAGGCTATGCCTAACTGCCAAACTCTTCGCATGGCATAGTGACCCGATTTGAGAAAACTTTATTTTTGTTTAACTTCAGTGCGTTCGGTACATATCTTTTGATGACTAGAAAAAAAAATATTTATCGTCAATATTGATTTCGGTTTCAAATATCTATGTAAGTTATCAGTTAGGAGCGAGCAATTTACTCATAGTTAATTTTCTCATAAAAATTTAGAATTTGAAAATAAACCTGGTGTGAATAGTGGGAATGAAAATACGTAATATTTATAAAAGTTCAATCAAGTGACTGAACAGAATATTGACTTCTTGTTTGGAGATCTTAATTTTAATATTCATCTTTTAGGAAATTACTTTGTTTGCTGAAATAAGCCGTTTTCATTATTAAACGAATTTAATTTCCATTTTTCATAAATGCTTCTTCGTCTTTGATTTCATTATTTCAGATTAATCTGTGTAACTTGGTTTTCGCAGTTAAGGGCTAGGAAAATATAAGCACAACATTGAATATCTATAAATTGAAATCAGTGTTTTCGAAAATCAGTTTAAACATGGAAATTAGGATACAGTGAAAGAATTAGCTTAATTTACATGCGATTAAACATCTTAGCACAGAAATTAGCACTGTTACCTATATATTTACATTTTGGTAAATACGAGTTTAATTGCAAAGTACGTGTCTTAAGATGATATCATATGCGTACATTTCTGCTCATTCATTTTAATAAAGAATTAAAATATAATAAATAAAAAGAAAATAAGAAACAATTCAATAAAAGGAAATGTGTGATGAAAATAAACCAAAATACCTTGACATATTCAATTCTATACTGTATAAATCAGAAAAGTTAAGAAAATAAGAGGCAGTTAATGTATCTAATGTTATTCTAGTAACATACATACTATATGGCACAAACCGAGAAGTTTCCCGCTAAAAGTCAGTAATAATATTATTGAAATTTACCTGTAAGCATTCTGATGAATTTGGAAGCGTTTCCAAAAAAAGGCCAGTCACATTATTGAAGTAGATCAGGAACCTTCCAAAAAACTTTAGATATGTTTAGAGTAATAGCTTGGCATCTGTCTGCTTTACAAGAAGGGAACTTGAAGCATTTTTAGCAAGTACGACCAAAAATAATCCAGAATTGCAAGCAATTACAGAACATCTAATCTACCGGCAATTCTTGAGAAGGTAAAATGTCCAGAGACTGTAGTTTGTCTATATTTGGGGCTCAGTCAATCTGGGGGAGCTGTAACTGAGCAGAAAGCCCTTTACTTAATTAGGACGACAGATATATCGTCGGCACCATGCTAAACTAACAAATGTGAAAAATCGCGATTCGCGTTTTTCAAATTCGATGGTTCGCCGCAGTACTCAAATAGGGTTACCTACTGGTTATAACTACTTCAAACTATAGTTATACCCTTAAAGTTATCTATAAAATTAAAACATTGAAAATATCTAAGCGTGTCAGGTGGGAAAAAAATATTGCTTTTGCTCTCCTGAAAAGTACCAATTTTCGCATTTGTTAGTTTAGCATGGTGCCGAAGATATCTTATGACTGGTAACAAAAATATTTTTTACAAAAAGTTCACATCCATACAACTTGTATCAGTTCAGGAAACCTTTTCTCAGAGATACTTTATTTTCAAAGGAAACTAGTGGAAGCACGTGAAATCGCGGAACGTTTCCCGTGAATAATCTACGACGTTTCAGATTTTTTTAAAAATCTTTTAGAGTGTGTACAAAGTTTACTGTACAGCTGTAAATTATTAAATACTTAACCAACAAGCCTAATTAGCAATTTTTTTATTAAAATACTTTATTTAACAAATCTAAAATTGAAGCTCCCAGAAAGAAAGAAAAAAGCATCAGTTTTAAGGCATTGCAGTTTCTTGGAAGTCTGCCTGTAAAAAATCTCAAATATGATGCATTTAAATTACACCATTAGCAGTTTCCAACGTAAAACTAAAAAGCCTTGACTGAATTTCATATATTTTAATTTGGACCACAGTACAAAATAGGAAAAATGTACCGATCCAATAAAGGACGATATAAGTAAAATGACACAACGTGTAAAAAATACAGTTAAAAGAATTTAAAAGAGAGTTAAAAACTCAGTAAACAGCTGTTTCGGGGCTATCGTATGCAAGCCCCTTCATCAGTGCATAGAAAAAAAGAATGAATGGTTCACCAATTCAAACTAAACGACAAATGTACGAAAAATGAAAGGAAGCAAAGTAAATGGACAAGGAACCAGAAACTATTATGTCACCAGAACAGCAAGGACACCTATACTGAGGAAAAACGTTAAGGACGAAAACATTTTTAAAGATACGATTTCCAAACACCAGGGAAAGAGGGAGTACTCGACAAATAATTAAATACTGAGGCAGAATTTTTCCAGATGTAATAAAATTCCCAAAAATCTAAATCGTATATCGAAGAACACCCATGAATAATTTTGGTAGAAGAAAAATCGAAAATATGATTGTAAGACCAACAGTGTTGCGCAACAGAGTAGCGTTTTAAATCCTGCTCTTGACATAATTTTCATGTTCTTTAATACGGAATTTAAAGTAATGTCAGGTCTGTCTTACGTATGTCATTCGACACTGACAAAAAAAAAATGCCCCATCTGTTAAGTTCCAGAACCGGGTGTTTTAGTTGCGAAAATTTAAGTTTATTAACAGGGTAAAAAGTTAAAAATTAAACTTTTTAAAGATTTAAGCAATGATTTAAATATTTTTTCTGCTGCCATTTTACATATGTGTTAACAAATAACATTTTAAATCGAGTTAACCGTTTACTCTATTCGATTCTAACCTTTATTTATCGTCTGCTTCATTTTTTTAATAGCTTGTTATTAAATCTTTTCAGCATATAAAATTTATTTCTTTATCTTTGTTTACTTTAGAACGCGCTTTTTCTAATTCTTTATCATCTGCATTATTTTTTGTTTTATTGCTTGCTTTCGTATATGTTTTTAGCACATACAAGTAATTTTTTCGTTCTGTTGCAAATAGTAAATTGATAACTATTGCACGATAGTCTGTTTTTTTTTTTTTTAACTATATTCTACGCTAAAAGCCTATTAGTATTTAATTAGTCTTGATGCTTTATTTTCAGGTCATCAACCAAGCAATATATGTCATTTTATGTAAAAAGCTGATTGTTATTGTACATTAACATTTTGGATATACTCTATAAGATCATTTTCAGTTTAAAACGGGAACAGATATTAGACTTGATAATGCATACATTTTCATCTTTTGTGCTAACTCAAAATACACATAATTTGTATTATTGATAACTATTATTAACGTTAGTGATATTTTTTCCAAACTTTTTTTTTACTAGTGTTTTGCAAGCCATGCACTACACGCACTTATTTAATCCTTAATGCGTTAAAAGCTGATCAGTGTCGTAGCTAGGATTTCATTTCGGAGGGGGTCCAATCTGGGACGTATCCTAGAAGTTATTTAGGGTGAGGGGGAGGGGGGCTAAGGAAATTTGACGTATTGATATGCAGATCTTCTTAAAAATAAGCAGAAGAGATTTTAGAGATGAACATTTTATTTAACTTTTATTAATGACAAGTAATAATTTTGATTGTATTTGATTTTAAAAACAAGCAGCAAAATTTAATGCAAAATAGATTCCCCACTTCCCCAGAAAGCCCACGCAGAGACAAAATTCTAAGAAATTTGGAGGGAACTAAACAAAGAAGTGCCATTTGTTAGATTCTAATCAGGTATATTCTCAGATATTCATATTTTGAAGACAGTAGAGAGGAATATTTTCACACACTAGGGAAAAAATTGAGAATTATTGAAATAAAGCTTTACGCCTTACAGCGCCCCCTCATTTCGTCTCTTCGCCCTTCCCCCGCCCATTTTACCTTATCAATTTTCCCTTGAAAAAAATTTTTTTGTTTATATATTATACAAGAGAAATAGTATAATATGCATATTTTTTCATGTTCCATTTTTTTTACTTGAGTAAAATGCTAGTTTTCAACACAATGCATTTTTTTCTTCAATCATATATTTACACTTAGTCATTTCGGAGGGGGTCCGGACCATCCTTGGCTACGCCACTGAAACTGATGTCAGGGTATTACAAAAACATCAACTTGATTTTTCTTTCGTTTTTGAGATAGCTCGTGCTACGCCGGGTGACGTAGCTAGTACTATAATAACACTTGATTCAGTTTATAAGTTTTCGTATTATTTAACTAGAGAGAAGTGGTACTCGCGAAATAAGATTTTACGAGTGTTACACTCAAATCACATAGCAACAAAAACTAAGCAATTCGAAGAATGGTGAAACTTCATTTTTGGAGCCAGTGGACCAAAAGCTTTTTCTTTTTACCTCTGCTAAAATGTAGAAGATACCTTTGTCTATGTTTTTACGCCTAGGGTCCAATTTAGGCATTTGTCCAAAATGAGCGGTCTTCCCCTAATATATTCGTTGCTCAGTTCTCCGAAAATATTTGGTTTTCTTAACTATATACGTGTTTACTAATAAATCCATCACAATCCATCTTTTTATATTGGCAATACGTCGCTAATTCTTTAGTTATTGTGAAACATTTTTTTGGGATGATTGGAATGGGTGGTTTTCAATTTGCACGAACTCAAACACTGGATAATTAGTATATACGGAAAATTTGAAGTACAACGCAGTTGAAAAAAAAATAGAATTACCAGAGAAGATATTTTTTTTTCATACAAAATCAAAAATCTTTGGCACAAGTAATTATCAAACTGTATTTTAAATAATTATTGCAGAAAAAAGTCATCACAGCATTTGACGAAAAAAAAAATCTTCGAGGAATAAATTAATACTACTAAGTTAAGTGTCCTCCGAAAAAATGTTTGGTAGCGATTAGAGACTTGCATTTTTTATAGTTCGCACCCCAACATTAAATCAACGAAATATTCTTCAGAAAATCCTCAAATTTTATGCTTGAATCTTTTTTAAGTAGTCATGACCATCATGTGAAAACTTAATTTGTCAAAAGTAAAGACAAACTTCCAAAATGTTATGAAACTAGCACAACATAAAGAGATATGGATTTAAAATTAAATTTACTATTTACTTATTGTAATATTATTTGAAACTACATTAGATTATTTCTACTTTCTCACGGATTATTCATTAATTTTTATTTTCTTATTACTTTGAACTTCATTAGTTCATTTCTACTTTTTCTTTACAAATTTTATTCATTTATTTTTATGTCCTTAAAATTTAAATATATAGTATTTACCGTCACATCTATATTTTTAAAATCATTTTATGTTTTTTCATTTCCTTATTAGGGTTGGTTGGGGTATGTGAGACCTCTTTTGAGAGCAATTTGTTTTTGAAACCTTATACAAAAGTTTTGAAACAAAAACATTTTAACTTGTTGTCTTATTTCGTCTTGGACATTATTAATAAACGAAAGTTCATCATTATATTTTTTAAAATAGTGCTTTAAATATTCCTAACGATTTTATTTATTTATTTATTTATTTATTTATTTTTTTTTTTTTTGAAAATCAGATGGATGCCCCACTTACCCCATAAAAACGGGTAAGTGGACCACCTCCTTTTTATTTAAATTTAAATAAAACGAATTTTTTAAAAAAAAGGTAAGGGTTTTTTTTTACTTGATAAAGTATGTAAATTTTTAGTATGATTTTTTTTTAGTAAATGCATATATTTCTGAGATTATATGTGTTTTGAATCTGTATGACGGAAAATTTTAAAACGAAAAAAAAACAAAACAATTGCGTCTGTGAAATTTATTGAAAGTCTATAGGTGCATATTTTACTTTTACACATAAAGGTGTGTTGAATAAACGTAATACAATTTTCAAAATTTCAAGATCAAATTTCGGTAAATTAGCCAAAACTTAGGGTTGGAAAAGAAATTGGAAGCACTAAATGGCTGCGTTTAATTAAAGTAAAGCTAAGGAAGAATTCTTCAGTAATAATTCAGACATCATCTGCACCAGGCCAGTAAAAAATGTCACTATTTCTACTCGTTCTTGCTAATTCAGCAGTATTTTTTTTTTCATTTGTATCATCAACTTCTAACATTAGACCTACATAATACTTTATGGGTTTTTTTTATGCAAGTTTCAATCTATAATGAAAAATTCATAATCACCAGCTTTAGCAGTTTTTGCAGTTAAACTATCATTTCCTTCTAGATCATCATAGTTGTATTGTATTTCACTAATGCAAATTTCATCAGAGTTGAATTTGATTTCAAAATCCCCACTATTATAATAGGATCCACTTACCCCGTTGTGAGGGGACCCACTTACCCCTTTTAGCGAAAATTTACGGAAACTTAATACTTATTAACAATATTTTATGCAAAAATTCTTATTGCGCTATTCACTTTAAGTTAAACCATACATAAAGTTTTAATGATCATACAAAAATTATAAAAACTAACCTGGAAACACTTCTTTGAAAAATGTTGCTTCAACTCGCAAAAAAAAAAAAAAAAAAAAAAAAAAAAAAAAAAAAAAAAAAAAAAATTGACTAAGTTTTATGACTTAGAAAAAAATTCCCCGAAGCCCAAATATATGCAAAACCTTTCAATGTGATGACATATGACATGATCAGTGTAAAAAAGTACGAGTATAAAAAACCTTATCCATATTTCAGTTTTAGGGGTTTGACCCACTTACCCCAGTGTTCCACTTCTCTCAACCAGCCCTACATTCATTATACTTTTATTATACGCTTGTTTAAAATTTCTATTATTAATTTTATCATATTTTTTTCAATTATTTCCTCTGATAACTTTTATTATCAACCTTTGGTATTTTATTCTTATGCTCTAGTAAAAACACAGCATTTTTTTTCTATTGATTATCCAATTTATAAGAGAAGTAAACTTTCATGTTTGTTTTTCAATCATTATAGCTTCTTACGTGTCTGAGAGAGGGAAAAAAAAGGATTTACGAACTTTTATTTTCCATTATATTAAAAGCCAATATTTGACGAGAGGTATCTCTAATAAAGTTAATGAATCTTTTCAGCAGGCAATGAATTTATCTAATATATAACTTGATTATTTTCTTAAAAAAAAGTTCAAACATCAATCAGTCTTACTTAATGCATACAATTATTTTTTGCTTAAATGCATATTAATAGATTTTTTCCATAGATTAGATACTTAATTAGCCTTATAAGAGATGTCCGTTTTTTAGTTGAAAAAAAAAGTACGGCAGCATACTTAAATTTTAATTAAGAACTTCAAAAGGTTTCTTTTCATATTTTGGTTTAAGTATCGTAAAGATTGCATAGGAAGAAAAAACAAGATAGTATACTTTAAATACTTAATTAAAAACTACTTAAATGAAATATTTGATTTTATAGCTTTAAAGCATTGTGTGATTTTTAATTTAAACTCTTTTAAATGTATTTTTAGAATCTTCCTATTAATTCCATGAACAGGGTCTCTGCATAAGTGGTTTTTGAGAGAACAAACATGAACGCTATCTGATTATGCGAAAAAAATTATTATTATGCAGTAAATATTTATAGACAAGACAAACTGTCTTTAGAAAAGTTTTAACTCTTTTACACGTTTTGATGAGAATGTTTTTTTTTTCCTCCTCCCACATTCAGATACAATGATACAATGTTGAATGTAACACGTTTCAGACATTTACACTACTCACTTCCTAAAATTATTGAGGTAATGAACAAGAATGAAAACAGTTTTGGTAAGGTTAACAAACTCTTCTAGTAAAAAATTTAATTTGAATCTGCACACACATATTGCCTGATCGATGCAATGTAACTGCAAAAGGGTGCAATTGGAGAATGTCAAGATTATCCATTGATTCACTCGAAATATTGCCTTTCGACAAACTCTTTGTTACGTGAATGCTGACATTCGCCGGCGAATGTCGTCATTTACCAGATTTCAGCCATACATAAAAAGTTACAATACAAAATTAAAGCAGGGAAAGAATTCAAAGCAATTTCAGTCAAGCTTAGACTCAAGTACACTGTTGAAAATTCAGGAAACTTTTATGGTAAATATTACTGCAAAATGGAGTGTTTACAGCACAGAAAACAAAATACATTAAATTGTGCCGAAAAGAATAAACGATTACAACGTTAATTGGTACACCACGTGATTTAAAATACGAAGCACATAACACCGTATTTCCTCTCCCTCGATGTGTCCCAACTGGTATGGTGATCAGCAGAAGTCGCCTGCCAACGCGAAGGTCCCGGGATCGAGCTTGCTGCTCTCATGTTGTGTTTTTAAACTCTCGTTTATTCTACCGTAAAATTTTACAGTAAAATAGGATTTTAAGGTAAAAGTTACTGCAACATCGATGCCAGTAACTTTTACCGTAAAATTTCGGAATTTTTCTTAACAGTGTAGAACAAAAATGAAATGAGTTGTTTCATAAAGATAAACGAATTGTAATATCAACACTTTAAATTCAAACTTGCACACAATGTAAAGTCTGTTCATTGTACGTATACAAAGCAACAAGAAGTTCTTTCAAAATTAAAGTAGATTACTATCTGGTGCACCAACATCGATTTTCCAATATAAACAAAGTCTCTCTTTCTGTTAGCTTTTGCTATCCCGTATACCAACATCGATTTTACAAGCTAAACTTTTCTCTCAACTAACTTAGACTCAATAATGTCAAATAATCCTTTTAAACTATTAAAATAACTATCTGAAAACAAAATGCCTCTTTTATGTAAAAAAAGAAAACTCATTTCATGTAAAAACGGCTTTAATTTATTCTTTGAAAATGTTAGGCGTTGTGCTTGAATAAACTGACTGAAGGTTTTTTATGTGGAAAATTTTTAACTCAAGCACTGATTTTCAATAACGTAATAAATTTGTTGAACGTACAAACAAATGAGCTTCCTTCTGCAGTGCTCGAGAAAAGTTTTTTTTTTTTAAACTCATGGTTTGAATCAAAATTAGACTTCTTTTTTTAAATTATCAAGTTCAAAGGTAACTAATTTTTTAACTCATTTTATGCATTATTTTATGCTTATAGAATATTCAATGTTAAAAGCAATATCGTTCAAAGTAGAAAGCCTTAAACTTCTTATTTATGTTTTATTAAACAAACTTGTTGAAACCTTCAAAATTAGTATTAGTTATTTATAATAAATTAGTATAGGTTAAATGGGAAATTAATTATCATTTTGACGTATTAGTTGTCTTATTAGTAGGTCAACAAGAGATGTAAAAACAGGAGTAATGCAATTATGAGATTTTTTAACTGATATTTCGGTTTTATCCAAGATAAAACAAATTATAGTATTTATCCTTATCGTAAGTGCGTACGTAAAACTTCTGTTAGTGCAAGTAAAACTTTCAGATTTAGAAAGATTTTATTACTTCCAATTTTAACCAATTTTCATCATTACAAAAACTCTATCAATGCAGCTAACTTAAATTGTGTAGTAATTTTACAGAACATGTTATACTCTTTTCAGCAACAAACGTACGACGCAGCAAATTAAAGGATAAATGCTCAAAATGCATAGTACTAACATTTATTCAAGATACTATGATTATGGTATATTATAAGACATGATTATTAAAAAGAAAGCAGTAACTCAACACTTAATTACGCACGTACAAAATTCCTTAATTCAAAGAAAACTTAAATTTAGAAAAAAAATTACAATTTTGTCACCGTATTTTAACGTTCCCGATTACATTATTAATAATTCAAAATCAAAATGTGCAATATTTTTCATAATGTAATCACTCTTTTTTGTTGCAGAACCAACAAGTCATGCAATGGATCAATTTAATTGCAAAACTATGAAAACGATTATGCTATCCGGAAAATAGCAAGTCGAAGTGCACTTCTATGACTGAAAATCAATTCAGAAAATTTAAGTGTATATTATTTAGACTAGCATTCATTGCTACAAACATTTTGTCAATAACACTAAGTATTTTTTTTTTTTTTTTGATTTATCAACACGAAAGACAGATAAAAACTATTCTTATCTTTTTTTTTTTTTTTTCTCGTACTGCGAAACACGTAATTATTTCTTTGTAAATATATGCTTTAAGTACGCTGTCCCTCAGTAAGAATATAATTGGTCAAACTATTTTTTTATGTTTAAGGTCTAGCCTATGTTTACACAATTTCAGTATCATTCATTAATTGCTAAAGAAAGGAAAGCTAGAAGCACACTTCCGAATAAATCTAATTTAAAAATGTCTCTCTGTCTCTGTCTCGACGTAGTTTCAACCTCATATCTTCCTTTTAATTTGCTATTTTTCTTTATTAAGAAACTGAATTTCCGTAAATTGAAATTTATCCTTTTACGTCTAGCGCAGCACATTTGTTTTTTCTCGCGTTTTTTAAATCTTCCTGTTTAATTATTTGCATATAGGCTTCATTTAATTTTGTAACAGGACCTAATTATGAAATTAGGTAATTTACTGCGTTTTAGATTAAGCGTCTTACAAAAGAAAGAAAAAATGTTAGGCTCTACTTAAAGTAATGCGTCATTTAAAATGTATGTGCAAAAGCCAACTCAGTGTATTGTTCCTTATTTTGAAAATATTTTAGCTATGTCTCAAGAAACCCTGTAATTTTTGTTTTGCAGGTAATATTTCATTTATAACACGCTAACATTTAAGTTATATTCCTATCCTAAAATTCAGCAACAAAGTTTGATTTTAAATATAAAGAGGAAGGGCAGGAATCTAAGTTTTAATAAGAATGGTTTGTCCTACCGGGGAAGGAACAGTTCTTAATGTGTTCCAAAGAATAAGCTTTCAAAATTGTTTTCTTAGCTGAATCCTCAAAAGTAACGCCTTTTAAAGTAAACAACAAAAATTTGTTTTTGTCGATTGGTCATGCGTGTTCATTTGCTGGAATGTCTCATCTTTTTCCAAATGTTATTTCTCAAAAAAACTAAAACAGAATCAAAAAACTTCTCCTGGGATATTCCACGGAAGATGGTCCTTTTCTCCCGCACAAGTCAACTCATATTACCAAGGAAGACTTGTCTCTCACATGTCAACTCATATGCAGTAACCCTTCGTTACGCCACGCTTATCCAGCGTTCCTACTGCGATATATATCTGAAAACGCGATACAACCGACGACATAAAAAGTAATTATTTAACCCCTTTCCTCTCGCTCCCGTGAATATGCCGGGCTTTTGATCTTCATTTTTCGGGCCCGTGATATTGCCGTGCTGGGGTGTGCAATATTAACGCGACGAAACGATTAAAATCAATTCATTTCTTTGGCCCGGAATACATTTCATTTCTCTTTTTATACGCCAGATGGCAGCACCAATCAATTTTAAACGTAATTGCGGATTTCAAATGTAATTGCAGAGATGCAGGAAGGAATTTTGGTACTACTTACCAGATCGTGACGTTGGCCTCTGTATCTCAAGCTTTGAAATTTACCACACATGAAAATTTTTTTTAAAAATCTTTACTTATATTACACAAAAGATTAATAAAATTCTTTTTTTAGTGTTTAAAAGACGTATTTTTTAATTTTTCGCTGCTTCCTTGGGCTTGCTTATTGACTTTTCATAAAATTTTAAATTTTTTAAAAATTTCAATCCAAAAAATATTGAATGCACATGTTGTACATGCACTTATTTTTATATAATTTTCTTAAATAAAAAATCGACACTTTTATGACCGTTTTCTTGAAAATTATTCGATCGTTAAGGGGTTCTGAGGTTAAAACTGATTACGTGAAAACCAACAAAACGATTAGTTTATTATTATATTAGAATGATTTTCTAAATTAAGAAAAAAGAGCTGATGTGTGCATCACATGACTTCCTTTTACTCCAATTTAATGTCATTTTCTCATTATTGGTAGTTTTAATATGATTCAATAGTTTACTCTCTAAATATCACCAACAATGGCCAAATTGAAACCAGATTTAAAAAAAAAATTATGTTTTAAAAAATCGCCAAATTTGTCGCCAAGTTGGCGACAAAACTTGGCGACCAAAAGACTGGTGAAATATTGCAAAAAGTGTCCGCCAAATTATAACACCACTTGAGTTTACATCGAAATTAACAATGATTTCCCCCCAAAAAAGGGCATAAGACCCCTTTTGGAGCATCCGAATGCAACCGAAAAGGAAGGTGCACAACTAGACCCCACTAGGAGTCTACGTACCAAATTTCAAGTTTCAAGGACATTCCGTTCTTGAGTTATGCGACATACGTACATACATACGCTCATACATACGTACATACAGACGTTACGAGAAAGGTCGTTGTAATTAATGCGGGGATCGTCAAAATGGATATTTCGGGTGTCTGTACGTCCATAGGCACATATCCACGTGTGGTCGGGTTGAAAAAAAAACTCAACATTCATTTGGGGGTGAGCAAAATGGAAATTAAGGCCGATTTTTGGGTGAACATTTTTTCGCGAAAACAATAATTCCTTTTTTGTAAAAGGAAGTAAAAAAAAGCTTGCCAATTTTTTTTTAAATAAAAATAATTAAAAAATGGAAAATATGCCAGTTTTTTTAATTGATTGAAAAAGAGGATTTTTTTTTTTTTTTTAGAATTATATCTTTTTCTATGATGTCAAATGTAAAGCATTTTTTTTTAAGTATAATTTTTCTGGAGGCGATCGCGATACATTCGAATGTGGATATAACGAGGCGCGATGTAACAAGGGGTTACTGTGTTTCGTTAAAAATTAAAATTTAAACATTTTGTTACTAAGAAATCAGAAATCTATGTGATTCCTTAGGAGTAATTTTTTTTTCCCTTTAAAAATATTTCTTTTTTTTATATGTATGATTTTTCACGTTGAAAGCAAATCGGCGACTTTTTCTTGGAATATATGGCCTACACTGTTAGAATGTGTTCCGTTGGAAGGTTCTTTGGAACCCTGGGGTGAAAGCAAGGTGCATTAGGGTGAAAACGGAGGCTTGGAAATGTCCTTGCGGTTCTTTTGGCTTTTTTTAAAAAAGGTGCCCCTGAACTGTCACGTGACCTGTCACATGACGTTTATGATTTTAATGGCGGCGTTCATGAAACGATAAAAGTCACTTTCCTGCATTTTGTATTATTACGTCTATTTTTCTAACTTATTCTTCTTGATTATAGTAGTAGATGTCCTCTTCTGACGGCTCGATTAACTAAAAGAAGCTTGTAACCCTGTAACCGCTGTTCCGTTCCATGCTTGTTTACAAGTCAATGAAGTGAACCTGGGCCGTTATTTCGCTAAGTTGTTTCTTATCCTTTATTCACGTGTAATTATTTTGGTTCGTTCGCTATTATTCTGAGACATATTCCCGAGAAGAATATCTGGTTTCGCTCAGAATTCTGTAAATATCTTTGACTGTTTTTCTTTTTTATGAACCTACATCGCGTGTGCTGATTCATATAAGTGCTGAATTGAAGGCGATGCATTTTTTGACTTTGAGATATTTACCTACGTAATTTCATGCTGTCAATTGTTTCGAAAGGTGCATTAAATGCATTTTTATTTTGTTTCAAACTATTTGAGTCGTCGCACAGTCAGAGATGTTTTAAGAAAATTTTCTGCTTTGCGAACGATCTTATTGGTATGAAACGCTGCAAACGCTGATTTTATATGAACGAATGAAGTTGAAACTTCTGAAGAGTTGTTTACTTCGCATCAAAAAACAGTTTTAAGACTAAAATTTAAGGCTTGTGTAGTAAATTAAATCTTGACTAACATGCTTCACTATAAATAATGATGTGAAACACCTCTTAGCTGCTGCATAGGTTTAAAATTCAAATTTGGTAGGTTGTGGCAAATAGAAAAACACGCTTTGCTCTTGCAACGGATCGATTGATATTTTTTGTATTCCTACTGACCAAAAATTGTACAAGGATCCTGAGTAAGGCAGCCAGTCAGTCAAACCCCAACTTAGTGCCCACCCTTTAAAGCGCTAATCCCGTTATACCACCATAATTGCGTCTAACGAAATCTTCCATGTAGGAACTTTGATCTATTCTGTCCGTTGAGGCGCCAACTTGTTATAACGCAGACCAATACCTTGCTTTAAAAAATGCTTTTTCAAAAATTTGACTGATTTTTACAGTAAGCTGACCATTATTTAATTACAAATACTGTTGCTATTCTCTTCAGTATCTATTAGAGACGTACCGAGTAGCACTTTGGCCGAGTACTAAATACTCGGCCTTCCACTACTCGGCCGAGTACCGAGTTACCAAGTACCAATTATATTTTAAGAACCACCGGCTCAGGTGATAAATTTTAAACTCATTGGAATAGTAGTATAGACCTCCCCTCCATGTCCATATAATAGTTTCTAAAACGAAATTCCAGCTGAAATTTAATTGCGCATTATCTAAAAGATTTTGTTTGTGTTAAAATTTTTTATAAAAAAGTTATTTTTGAAATTAAAAATAAACTAATAGATGAAAGGTATGATCAAATTGGAATTGAAACAAATTGTATCAATCTATTATAGTTTTAATCCGCCAAGCATAAATAATTTTTAAAATCAAATAAAACAACGTTAAAAGCACAAATGTGCAGGAACACTGTAGACACGTGTTTCTGTATTACAAGGAACGTGTTTTTCAGTGCATAAAATGTGAGCTAATCAATATAAAGACATCCAACAAAAAAATCCGACTTTTGCGGGATGTATTTAAATCCATAAGCTCACATTTTGTACATTGAAAAAGGCATTCCTTGTAACGCCAAAACACATGTGTGCAATGGTCCTGCACATTTGTACTTTTAACGTTCTTTTATTTGCTTTTATTTTTTAAGGAAAGGTATTTCTATATTTCTTTTAAGTTTTGTTTGTAGTAAAAATCCATTTAATAATATAACAATTTCATATTTTCTATACTTACCTTTTTTGCCCCATTTCTTATAAATAAGTTTTATTAACTTTGGAGACATTGAAATAAAGATTTACTACATTGAAGCATAACAAACTTCATTATTCTCAAAACTTAAATTTGACTTGTAAAGTTGAATTGTAAATGATTGCAGTACAGTCGGACCCCGATTTAACGAACCTCTATTTAACGAATTTCGTGATTTAGCGAATTTTTCTTTTTCCCCGACTAAAATGAAGGCAAAAAACCCTATTTACTGAATAATCAACCCCGAAATAACAAATTATTTTAACAAACAAAATTTAAAAAAAAATGAGTTTGGAAGTATTGGATTTTTTTGCAAAGGTTACATCCATATTATCCGAAGCAGAAAAATAATTTTCTTGGAATCGGCTATTTTTGACGGGTGCGGGCGAGGGAGTAAACAACGAATATTGATTCTGATGCAGAAAGCGATATAGTGAAACTCCCATTAAAACTGTTACTTTTTCTAATGCTTTTCATGGCCTGGGAGCTAAAAGCATATCTCATGCAGCAGGCTGTGAAAGACACAGTATTTTCTTCTCCATAAAATCGAGAGATCTATTTCGAGTCAAGTATCAAGGAAATTATGAAACATCTATTACTCAGTACTTTAAACTTTCAAATTAACTTTCGTGTAACTAATAAGTCGTAGAATGCTGAAAGAAATTATACACTTTCTAATTATGAGTATTTTTGCGCAGTTGCTTATTAGGGATTTTAAGTAAGGTAAGTGATTTAAAAAAAAAATCGTACTCCAATATTACGAATAATTCCGATTTAGCGCACAAAAGTTTTGGTCGCGGTGAATTCGTAAAATCGGGGTAGGACTGTAAATCATATGCTTGAACTTTTTTATTATTGCAAAATCTGTCTTGAACAATATACTCCAGTCCTTGAACACTAGAATTCCAAGAAAAAGTAGTCACTTTGTCCCGCACGTGACGGTTCATATATTTCAAAAAAGAAGTAGTTATTTAAAAAAGCAATGACGAAATCTTTTGCTTAAGGAATCCCACATTCGTTAGAAATTTGTTAAGCAATGAAATTGTCATCACCCTTTTCAATTATTGCTTTTAGTGAAATATATGAGGCGACACATGCGGGACAAAACTTCCGTTTTCCGTGGAATGCCCCAATATTCAATTTTTTTACAACTACTCGGTATTGGCCGAGTACCGAGTAGTTACCGAGTACTCGGTACATCTCTAGTATCTACAGTGTAATAAGTATTCCCATCCCAGTTATTCAAAAGTAGAGTACTCTAAAATGTTTCCAGGCAAAAACGCTCTGTGGAGAGCTCGTTTGCACAATAAACTTGTTGTCTACTCTACTCTACCGAAAAACACTGTCAGTGGTTGAACAGGAAAGTGAGGCTTTGTTAACGTGTGACTGCAATTTTTACACCAGGGCCTAAATTTTACACAACTTTTACAATGCTTTTAGCTAAATGGATTCATGGGATGAAATTACACCAGAAACTTGTCAATAGCTGGAGGTATGGGGATTTAGTTGAAGGTGAAAAACAGAGAGTGCAAAGTAATGTAGAAATGAGATTCAGAATAACATCAACAAATAGATTGTTTTGCAAAATCTGCCACAGCAAATAAATACATTGATGCCGAAAAATCAGTTTCAACTTTTGAAAATATAGCTCTCGAGGAAATTATTAAGTTAGCAATTCCTCATTCAAATTCCGATTCATCTGAAGGAAAACTTAAGAATGTAGAAGGGAATTTTAAGTTAGAAAATGTAAAAGAAACGTCACATTTAGAAACTAACAAGATTTAGAGGAATATGCGACTGATAGAAAAATGATGAACAGCCCTCTCGCATTATAAAAGAACAGAGCTATTTTGAGCGAAAAAATAAAAAGTCAAAGTGGAATTTAAAAATATTTTGAACCAGAACACAGGTAGTTAAGATAAAATAATTAAAGTTGGAGCTCTGAAATCTATTTTTTTTTTTACTCTTTAGACTTAAAGTGTTTTAATTTGATCACATTTCTTAATATTTGTTGTAATCTTACTTTTTAAAATTCGATATATTGCCAAAATCGATATAAACGCCACCAAAAAATTTTATCCTACAGTGGCGTTATTTCGCAGTTTTACTGTATGTCTGTTAAACAGTCATATTAACATGATGACAGACTGCAGGGTTTTGTCGAAGCAGAAAGCGGCTCAAGCACATAGGCATGATCTTACAGCATTGTTTCTGGAGATGTCACGAAATAGTGCTCAAAGGACAACTCCATACTTTGAAGGTGAAAATTCTGGTTTTTAAATGAAAAAGCATTAGGAGTAATATTTATTAATTGGTTCTAACATGCAGTATATTCATTTGGTTTTTATTTGTTGCTTTGAAGGAATTGAACATTTTTGCGTTCTGTCATTTTTTTTTTTTTACCAGGGGGCAATATGCTGTCAGGTAATAGTACTAGGCTCATGGTGCACTGATTTGGTGCAAGCAAAAAACACCATTACAAGATTAAAAATTAACTTTAAAATGCACAAGAAAGATGTTGAAAAAAAAAAAAGATTGTCTAACGTGCATCACATGCAGGGTCCTTTCTAGGGATTTCAAATTGTTAGCCAACAAATTAGTCAAATTTTAATTGTCCTAGCCAAAGACTTAAATTTATTTAATTTTAATTGTGAATTTAAATTTTTTTTAGAAAACTTCAATTGGAAAACAAAGGAGTAATTTTATAAAATAGGCAATGCAAGTGCTAATATTTTAAGTATGCAGCATACTCTAACACTTTACTAAACACTTAATAACACTGCATAAGACATGGAAATCACAATTTGTTGGGTTTTTTTTTTTTTTCCAAGGGGGAAATCTTTTTTTCTATTTTTTATAGAGATTTTCCGTTTGGCAAGAGTTTTGGCAAATCAGCTTCTTTTGTTGAATTTACACTTTATCATTTTTGGCACAGTGACGAATCCTTAGCGCAGGCCCTGACATTTGTAAGTAAATTTTCATTTATTACATAATTTTGCATACATTATTCGCTTAAAAATTACCACAATGATGTACAACAACTTTGTTATGTTCAGTTGGACTAGGCAATGTAAAAATTTCTACATCGTGATGCATCGCCAACCTTACATGGTAATGTTGCAATGCATTCTAATGTAAGTTTTAAAGATGTAGGATGTACAACAGTTTTTTGCGATGCATTGCCCAACCCTAATATCCAGTAATATTCTATTGATATTAAGTGAGATGCACTAAGTAAAAAAATATTCAGTTGAATACCTGGTTA
Organism: Uloborus diversus; assembly: GCF_026930045.1. Lineage (NCBI taxonomy): Eukaryota > Metazoa > Arthropoda > Arachnida > Araneae > Uloboridae > Uloborus > Uloborus diversus. The sequence goes on along the minus strand of NC_072740.1, from coordinate 87,892,679 downwards.
ATATTTTTTATCTGAAAAATTTAATTTTTATTTTATGCCAATTTGAAATATTTTGCAGTAAGATACCGCTCTTAAGCCAAGGCTAAGGCAGAACAAAATGCAATGTACCAGACAGCCTGATCATCACATCCTGAGACTGCAGTTTGGATCTTTTTAGAACTCCTCGGTTAGAATTAGTGAATAACCGAGCTGGTGGCAGATGTCATCTTAACTGAAGCTGAGAGTGGCACTAAACTGGTAGATGAAATGAATTTACCAGCGAGTGTTCACAGCATTGTGTGGTTCGACTCGTGAATTGAAGACAAAGTATGGGTATTTAGCAGTAAGTTACCACACCTAAGCCAGGGCTAAGTCGGAATTGAATTAAGATGACATCTGCCTCCACAGCTCGGATATTCACTATTCCTGACTGAGGAGTTCTAGTAAGAACAAAACTACAGTCTCAGAATGTGATGACCGGGCTGTCTGGGTATATTGCATTCAATTTGAAGTAATTTATCTAATTTGTCTTATGTGAAATTTAAATGCACCTCCATCTAAAATCCTAAATTTATTTTCCTTAAAAGCATAATTATTAATTTAAAATAAATAAAAAATAAAATAAATTATTCCAAAAGCAACTTTATGTAGTACAACTAATCTTGGTTATATGTTTATCAGAAATTTTGCATAATTTGATAATTATTAGTTTCTTTTCTGATATAGGGTTTCATAACTGACAATCGTGATAAATTGTTATGTTGTAATTTATAATAACTACATGTTTTACAGCTTGTACATTGTAAATTTTCATCTTTTCACGAGGTTACTTTGGATCTGAGAAATTTTCAAACTTAAAGGGCTGCAAGTTTACAGCCTTATTTTGCTTTGGTTGACAAAAACTAAACCTTACAAAGTATTTAAATAGTATTAGTTACACTATCTGTCTGTTTAGTAAAATTTCATAGCAGTTTAAAATAATATCGTAATCTTTTACTTGCTAATTGAAATGCATTGTTCTTAATTATCTACTTAATATATAATATTCTAGGATTGATATAAACTCATTTCCTTTGTTGTTCCTAGTGTAGATAATGCACCTATATAATAAAAGTGAGGTAACAATGGTTTGAAGTCATGTTTCCTACTGTATTGAATTGGGATAAAGCACTGTCCTAATGTTACCCCAATCAATGAGGAAAATTCGGACACATTTAGATTTTTTTAAATAAAATGCCATCATAACTAGAGTTATTCTTTTCCCATATCTTGTAAGAATACTCAATTGACATAGTAGTGATTATTTAGCTTTTTTCATTGAAAATAAAGATAGGAAAAGTAAAACTTTGAAAAGTGTCCCAAAGTTATCCCATCCTACAGTACTTAGTATAAAATAGTTTACAATGCTTAACATTATTTACAAATTCTTTAGTACAAAAATCAAGTTGAACTGACAGAAAACAATAGGTACAACAAAACGATTAGAATTAAAAATTGAAATGGGAAGTTGTTTTAACTGATGCAATTTTAATATATTGGGTTTAATTGTTGATATCTAGAGTCGATTGTTAGAATCAGCATCTAGATAGCTTCAGTATATAGTTTTGTTTACTGCATAAGTTTAATTTGTATAGATAATTAATGGCAATTGGAAGAACAAGTTTTGCGTTTTCAACAGCTGGGGTTTTTTGGTGTCCAGACGAGACCAAAAATGGGTAAGTACAGACTGAAAAAAATTGTAAAATCTTAGGAGGCAGGGAAAGTTTGTGGGCTCCAGACAAATTGTTTTTAGAGTTATTGAGGAAATTCAGAATAACATGGTTTGTAGAATAATATTGTTCTTAAATAACTAATTGCCAAGGTATTTCTTTTTTAGTCAGACTTGTCAGACCTTCAAGTGAAGTATCTGGAAGATAGATTTAAAGGTGCAGTTTGAAGTTATGTCTATCAAACATTCATATTCACATGACGACAGACTACAGGGTTCTCTCTAAGCAGATAACGGTTCAACCACCTACGCATGATCTCGCCACACTGCCAGTGGGCGCGAGATCAGGGGAGGGTCAAAGGGTGACGCCTCCCCCCCCCGTGGTGAAAAATATTTTTCATTAGTTACGAAGTCATTAGCAATACGTAGGAGAAGGTATGGTAGGAAAATGTTTCTATAAAATAAATTTAAAATCTTTTTTCCTCACTCAGTATTATTATTGTTGAACTTCACTTTTGTAGAAACTAAAAGCTTAAGTGATGATTGGCTTTTCAGGCCTAACTGAAGAAAATATAAAGAAATTCTATTGATATATTGCCAGGAAAAACATAAGTTCAAATTTGTCTGGAAAATTTAATGGGATACAAGCACACATAAAAAAAAATGAAACTTTCTGTTTACAATCCTGCTCTCCTTAAGTTCACATCTTGATTGCATTTTAAAAGGGTTCAATTTACAATGCGTGTCCGCATGAAGTTGTTGTACAACATTTTAATGCCACATTGTTGTGCCTTTCTTGTTTCTTGTTTTCATGGAACAAAAATTTTCTCGACACATTAACTACAAAAAATGTGTAGAAATACGTTGTTTAAATAAAAACTTTTTAACAAAAAAATTGAACCGCCGAAAAAACTGAAAAGCAAAAAATAATAAACCATTTTAATTAAACCTTAATAACTAAGTTCTTAAACTGATGTAAGTATACCTGAGTATATATTTTTGTAATAATTTAGAGTTTTTAATTAACCTTAATAACTCAGTTCTTAAATTAATGTAAGTATACCTAAGTAGTTTTGAGTCGGTGCCAAACAAGCAAATTAATTATTTTTGTAAAGCGTGAGGCGCAGCGGTGGCGTATGGCGACACGCCCCTTCGCCGGAAAATGCCGAGCGTTCACGAAGTTAAACCCGAACGTCGTCGAGTGGTCTCGAAGAAGCACGTGTCGAGTATTTGGCTGCTACTGAGCTTTTGCCTCATATACAACAGTCAAAATGTTTATATCATTGTTCATCATACTAAAGAAGGATTTCTCATCTTGTTAAAAGCTCAAATAAATGGTTTTGTGGGTCATAGTATTATTCAGCGTAAGTATGGCATAACAACTGTAGCCATTAATTGCATACATGATCCTGAAGATTTTTCTCACTGGTTGTTTGCCTCTCTCGTGCGAGGTCCCAAAGGTTTCAAAGCTCCAACGAGAGGTACTTTTTGTTGTATACGATCTACTAGTATTCATGATTTAATGATGGCGTGTGGAGGGAGCATTTTTTGAAACATTTATGTTTATCGCCGGACATTTCACATTACATTGCTAATTTTATTTGGTTATTTCTTTAAATTTAGGTAATTTAGGGATCTTTGTTTATTTATTGTTTGGCACCGACTCAAAACTACTTAGGTATACTTACATTAATTTAAGAACTGAGTTATTAAGGTTAATTAAAAACTCTAAATTATTACAAAAATATATACTCAGGTATACTTACATCAGTTTAAGAACTTAGTTATTAAGGTTTAATTAAAATGGTTTATTATTTTTTGCTTTTCAGTTTTTTCGGCGGTTCAATTTTTTTTGTTAAAAAGTTTTTATTTTATAATTTTTTGTGGCTATAAGCTACTAATGTGGCTATAATCTGTATGCTTATATTTTTGATTACTTTCAAAATAGCTACCTACCTTACTTTAGCTATTAACACACACACACACACACACACACACACACATATATATATATATATATATATATATATATATATATATATATATATATATATATATATATATATATATATATAATCGTATTTTAACAATTATCTGTTGTGTTACATAAATAATTTTAAAAAAGCAGGCTTTATATACTAACATGGGTAGGCCTACAAAAAATGCTGCTCGGATGAGGAAAAGATGTTTAGAAGAATCTATCAATGAGAAAGAAAAAAGGTTGGAAGCAAACAGAAAGATAATTACATTAACACGTTCATAGGAGAGTTTAGGTCAGCGCGAGGAAAGACTGTTGAGAATGAGAAGCTAAAATAACGATAGGTTATTGCAAGAAGGTTATAAGTAGCGCGCTCGTCGTTTAGATATGATAAGAGAGCGACTTTCAAATGAGAGTGAAGAGCAACGCGTTCATCGTTTAGATCTGATAAGAGAGCGACTTTCAAATGAGAGTGAAGAGCATCGCGCTCATCGTTTAGATCTGATAAGAGAGCGAGTTTCAAATGAAATTGAGGACGAACGTATGCTGCGTTTGGATGCTGCTCGTAACCGTTCAGCAATGGTAGTACTTCACGAATCTTCCGAGGAGAGAACTAATCGTCTGAGCGCCATGCGACAAGCAGCTCGCGAACAAAGAAACCAGTGTAACGCAGAAAACTTTAAGAAATCAATTAATGTTTATGCTGACTTGTCGTGTTCAATATGCAAAAAAAATTTGTATCCTCAGCAACGTAGGAAATTGCAAACTAAAAATTTAGGCTCTATTTTGCCTAACGAACTGGTAGCTTTAGGTAATATAATTACTTGTTCACGATGCTCAAACAATATTAAAAAACATAAAACTCCGCCCCAGGCCTATTGGAACAAAATGTCGGTAGCTGCAATACCTACAGAAATTGATGAGTTATCGGAAATTGAGAAACGTTTTATTTGCAGAGTAGTGCCATTTCTTAAAATAATAAAAGTTCAAAATAGTTTGAGCCAAGACTGGTGCAAAGGGCAGGCAATCCTTTTTGCTCAGGATGTGGTCGAGCTGGCGGAACAACTTCCGCTTGCTTATTTTTCCAAATTTACATGGGACCAAATTCTAGGTACTCTTTCCAATAAAAAAACAACTATCGAAATTAGACTATTCTGTAAAAGTTATGCGTCGTCTTACACGAAAAAAAGTAAAAAACCTGTGAGTGAACAGTAACTCACCCCTGTTTTCCATCCTTTAGGATAGGATTTTTTTTTTCTAAATTTATATGGGAACAACTTCTGGGAAAATTCTTTCGGTTCATTCCATAGAAATGTCAACCTCAACCTCAGAATTTTTTTTTCCACAAAGCCTTAATTGTGACCTATCATTTCATCCAGCATACTTTCTAGTACATAAGTCCAGTAACAGTTTGCAAAAATTTCATTTGGTGTTTTGCTTCTGGCTCTAAACGTGCGAGGTTGTAGAAAAGGCTTAGCTTGTGCAAAAAACATGCGTCTACGTTTTCTTGTGTAATGTAAAAGTTTTTGCAAATTTTTAAAAGTACTATGTTTATTCTAAATGAATAGATGTTAGCCCAACAAAATTGACTGTTCTTTTGCATACATTATAAGCTAAGTCTTTTAATTAGTTTGGTTATTTCACAGAAAATATTTACGTTACGTTAGTCACGAAAATGTACTATTTTCTGCTTAAAAACTAAACCAGATGATTGAACCGAAAAGCACTTTTTATTTTCTTACATCTGTGTCATATCTACTTAAAAAGTGCAAAATATTTATTTTAGTATCAGTAGATATAAAATAATTAGTGTGACTAACGTAACATTTGAGCTGTGACTAACGTAACAGTTTGCATGTGACTACCCTAACATTTTAAAAATGACTGCTAATATTTGAAACTTATTTAATTTAATGTAAATTTTCATGAACAATTTTGAATATGTAGGTATTCTATATTGGTTAAAAATATAAAGGGTAAAAAATACCAGTAATATTACATTGTAGACCTTCTGTTTACTTAGAAAAATACTTTTTTAAAGGTCTTTATAAAGATACTTTCAATTTAAAGAATTAATAAAAAAGAAAAAGGGTGAGTAAAGCAAAATGAGTACTCTGCTGAATGTATATTCAACACAAGAATCCAAGCTTAAAAATTAAGATAATAGAAATACAGTTTTAACAAAGAAGAACGTCTCTATTTTTTAGAAAATACATCTCCACCTATTATTAAAATGAAGTAACGGCTGCTTGTTGGAAAACATTTGAAGATGTTACATGACACAGTGACAATAAGCGCTGCTGCCATATATTTCAGAAAATGCAAGAATGATCATTTAGAAATTCAAACATTTGCGGTGATATCTGGAATTAAAAATTCATTCTGCAAAAACGTTCGAACATTTTTCTTTTCAATATTACATTTTAATTCAAAAGGATGCACAACACTATTCGTTTGATGAATTAGTAAACCTTTAAAAATAATATGCCATTGAAAAGTACTACGGAGTTTCTTATGACGATAACTAGCATATCAGCAGAATACTAGAATTCAGTGAAACTACCAACATGCAAAAAGTTAATTTTTTAAAAGAGAGATATTTAGGATTTAATTAGCCCAAGAATGATGTTATTCAGTTTGTAAAAGCAGTTTTTTTTATTTGTTTATTTTTTTTTTTCGCACATTCAAATTGAGTTGATTGAACTGAATCCTTCCATTCAATTTTTCACACTAATATAGAAAAAAAGTAAAGAAAGAACCATAATACAACACAAAGAAGGTTCCTAAAAAGTGTAAAAGTAATATAAGAACACGAAATTAATTATAGAAAGTTTTTTATATGCATTCATTGCCTGTTATTCGATGGTTACGTTAGTCACGTTACGTTAGTCACACTTAGTTTTTCGGAAAAGTACCATTTAGGGCCAAAATTAATTCGTCTGTAACAAATCTGTAGTACGATTTTAAAAATAGATTGTTTACCTCTTACAAATATATCGGCCAATTTTAAATGTCTGCGTAAGTTTCAGAAAAATTTGCCTCGCAACATAAGCATTGTTTCTTAGGGTTGCAAAAATGTTACGTTAGTCACGATGCCTTTTTTTGGTGAAGAAACACCTGCCAGCGCTTATTTTGCTTCAAATTCTTGGTAGAAATGAAAAATAGTCACCTTGTACATTTTAAATCTGCATATTAAACCAAAACACATTTATTTTTACTCCCGGTGTAAATAAAAAGAGTTTGAAAATCAGCTGCGAATGTTACGTTAGTCACTATGGAATGACCCTTTCCAATGAAAAAAGAACTATCAAAATCGGACGAACCTGTGAAAAGTAATGCCTGGTCATACATGAAAAAAAGAACTTATATATACGGGTCGACTTGAGAACCTCCTCCGTTTTTTCGTCGGTTAAAAAACTAATCCTAATTACAAATACCAGAGATTGAGAGGTCTACACGGCCGTGGGCAGGTCAAAGGCAGTAACTGCATTTTTTTTTTTCATTTCTTTTTTTTTTTTTTTTTTTTTTGCATTTTGTCATCTATTGTACGTTAGCTTTGTTGTACAAACTAACTTATTTGGTTTCCGCTGAAAAAAATATATAACTCCAACATTTTCTTATTGTTAGTACTACTGAATCCAACACACATTTCTTCAAATATCTCGAAAACTCATTTCTGCAGATACTGCCGCTTACCTGTCCACGGCAGTACACACGAGAGACATACAGGTCTGAAGCTCATTCATTGTGAGCTTTTTTTTTTTTTTTTTTTTTTGTAATACCCAACTCAGAATCAAAAAATCTTGGAATGAACAACTAATCACCCCCTCCCCCCCCCTTTGGGTAGGAATTTTTCCCTCAAATTTATAGGGGAATTACTTCAGGCTATACCCTTTCTAATAAAAAAAGAATATTCAAAATCGGACTATTCTGTAAAAAGTTATGTGTGGTCATACATTAAAAAAAAAATATATACGTGTCGATTTGAGAACCTCCTCCGTTTTTTCGTCGGTTAAAAATAGTACGTCACCATCACTTAACTTCGCCCTATTTTTTCATACAAATCCTGAATATAAAAAATGTTTGACGACTGGCACTGAAAACTAACCCTAATCACAAGTACCAGAGATTGAGAGGTCTACACTGCCGTGTGCAGGTAAAGGGCTATAACTGCAATTTTATCTTTTTTTTTTTTGCATTTTGTCATCATTGTTTGTACGTTAGCTTTGTTGTACAAACTAACTTATTTGGTTTCCGCTAAAAAAAATATAATTCCAACATTTCCCAGTTGATAGTACTGAATCCAGCGCACAGTTCTTCAAATATCTCGAAAACTCATTTCTGCAGATACTGTCGTTTACCTGCTCAAGACAGTACACACGAGAGACATACAAGTCTGCATCTCATTCATCGTGAGTTTTTTTTTTTTTTTTTTTGTTATACCCAATTCAGCATCAAAAAATCTTAGAGTGAACTACTAATCGCCCCCCTTTCCCCACCCTTAGGGTAGGATTTTTCCCCTCAAATTTATATAGGAACAACTTCAGGCTATACGCTTTCCAATAAAAAAAGAATATTCTAAATCGGACTATTCTGTAAAAAGTTATGTGTGGTCATATATAAAAAAATCTGTGAGTGAACAACAATCTCCCCCTTTTCCCACCCTTAGGGTAGGAATTTTTTCTCCAAATTTATATGAAACCAACTTCAGGGTATAACCTTTCCAATAAAAAAAGAATTATCAAAATCGGACTATTTTGTAAAAAGTTATGTGTGGTCATACATTAAAAATCAGTGAGTGAACAACAAATCAATCCCCTTTTCCCACCCTTAGGGTAGGAATTTTTTTTCAAAATTTTTATGGGACCACCTTCGGGGTATACCCTTTCCAATAAAAAAAGAATTATCAAAATCAGACTGTTCTGTAAAAAGTTATGCGTGGTCATACATTTAAAAAAAAAATATATACGTGTCGAATTGAGAACCTCCTCCGTTTTTTCGTCGGTTAAAAATTAATTTTAACCATGAAGAGCGTAGCAATTAATGAATTTAAATTAACATTTTTTACGATAACGATATTTTTTAGAATACACATGTTGGTAATTTAATAGAATGACATAAAAATATTAATTGAAATGGCAATACAATGGAATTCCAATTTTCTGATTCAATTGAAACCGGACCCCATTCGGATAATTGGATTTTAATTAGTCAATATTTGTGTTGAAAAGGGGAGAAAAGAACATTTTTAGCGAAAAACCGTCTTTGATTAATTGAAAGGAAAGTCAACACATTTACTTGTGTGTGTGTGTGTGTGTGTGCTGAGCGTATTTACTTGTGCTGTACATTAGAAGCTAAGAACTGAATTGCACTATGACACTGACTCTTCATCCCAATAATGTTTGTGCTGCACCAACACTAGCTTTGTAGTCTAATCTTTTTAAAAATTTATCTTACTTTCATCTGCCCATTAACGTTTGTGCTGCACCTACACTAGATTGGTAGTCTAATCTTTTCAAATTTATCTTATATTTTTGTTTCAGAAATTCTGAAAGTGATTCGGAAAGTAGGAGTTTGGATAATTGAAGTTCAATTGTAAGAGATATTCCAAAATCTGAAAAATTGATATGTGTTTCAAAAAACAGTAGAACTGAGAGCTTACATATTGCATCACATTAGGGTCTGCGGATTTTAAAAATCTAAGCATATTGTTTGAAAATTCGATTCTTTACCACTTGTCGCTCTAGGGCCTCCCGTACGCATATAATCTACCTTTACTCCTGTTCGGGCATGGGGACATTTCTAGCCGACTGCATGGGGACATTTCAAGCTTAAACCATCAACTAAGTAGAATTTGTGTCTAAGAATAAGATCTACAACTAAAAATTCAATGTAACTAACAAAAATATCTTTGTTTTTCCCAAGAAATTCAATCTTTTGTAACACAAATTATAATGTTCAATTTAACAACGATTTTACAAACAAAATACTGGTGGCGCCATTTCTTAGAGAATACAAAAAACAGCTCATTTAAGAGAGAAATTTGAATTTTAATGAGAATATATATTTAAACATGTCTCAGTGTAAATTACGTGGCAACTTACTTTGTAAATTGTTCAATTTTTTTCACATGGTTCATAATATACTTTTTTTTATGTAGTTGAAAACAAGTAATTTTCAGATATTTATATGTGATAAAATCACTGACTGTTAAAAAAGTCAATATTTTATAATTATTTACTTTATCCCTCACTTGGTGATTGCTTACATAATTAGAATAAGTTACTTTAAAAGTTTTAATTTTTATTCCTACAATCTTTAAAATCACATAAATGAGTCTCAAATTACTGGTTATTATTATAATTGGAGATAAAACCTTGCTGGTAACGAAAAGATTTTCAATTAAAAAAAAATAATTCATAAAAAAACGACATTTTATTTATTTATTTATTTTAATTTCTACACTTTTGCTAATTTTGGGTCATCAATGCACATTTTGGTGTAATCAAAATTTTTAACTTCACACATGTATTTAAGTTATATTCGGTTGGTTTTTGACCAACTTATAATTTGCGGTCAGAATAATGAACTTCTCCGACATAATTCGAGCAAAAAAGAAAGCATGAAACTCTGGTTCCGAAAACAACGTAGATTTTTTTAAATTCATTTACATATCCGTGTAAAAAATTATTTAATGTAGTTTAAATCGAAAATCGCTTTAAATAGTTTATTTTAACTTTTTCTTCAAAACTGAGAACAAACGAAGCTTTATTAGTAAAATTTTGACGATCAGGAGTTCCTTTTCGTCTTCGGTACACCTACCTCCTAATTCCAAAGCCCGTTTCCTACAATCTTCGAAATTACAATTATCATTGTGTAATAGTATTGCATGATTTATAACTTCCTTTATATATAACTAGTGGTACCCGCACGGCGTAACCCGTAGTAGAAAATTAAAAGGTTATTTGGTTTGCCTGTCTGTTTACAAATAATAGATGATGATTTTCTCAACAATTGGCTAAATTCATTTGCTCGCCCCTGTTACCATTCCACGTTGTGATAATTTAGTAATTTATTCGTCCACGTTTGAATAATTTGCTCGGGAAAATTTAGAATAGAAAAAGAACAAAACTGAATTTTCTAAAAATCGCTTCGAGGTGCCCCATGCTTAAAACTAATTCTGTGCCAAATTTAATGAAAATCGGTCTAACGGTCTAGGCGCTATGCGCGTCACAGAGATCCAGACAGAGAGACTTTCAGCTTTATCATTAGTAAAGAAAATGAAAACTTTTATTTTTGAAGACAGACATGGTAACTGTTTTTGCATTGCTTAAGAAAGAGTATCTATTTTTTTTTTTTCATAAAATGACATGCCAATTATTAATTTTGTCTTAGAAAGAATGCAATTCATTAAAATCAGAAGAGATATTTTCATCTAAAATAAACTCGATAAAATTTTCAAATGTCCGGAAAGTTTACAAAATTTTGTTTTTGAAAATATTTGTTAATGAACCAAAATTCGTTAATGAAATAAATAAGACCAGAAGTTAAAAAAAAGTGTTGACTACTTGTTTTTACATTTAAACACTTTGTTTAATTAGCAGAGATTCCTTTCAAATTATCGTAAGTAATAATTTAAAATTAATGTGTATTAATGTTACATTTTTGTGTATGAATTAAAATGAGAACATTTTGAATTACTGAGTTCATGTTACGTAAGCAATTGCTAAGTAAGCGGAAGGATAGAGTCAGTAGTTATGAAATATTCACAGTTTAAATAACAGCCTTTTAACTTAAATACCAACTATTTCATTACAAAGATATAAAATTAATAACTTCTTAGAACAAAAATTTAAATGTTATGAAAAACACGAAAGGAATTGAAAATTTTTCTGCGTAAACTACGAAATATTTTACGTTGATGCGTACTAATCATTGATTCAACAACTGATACGAAAACATTTAAAATGACTTTTACAAAGAAAAGCTTCCATTTTCATTTGCAAATGAAGTTAAGAGTCATGAAATACTATTACACAGTGATGATCGTAATTTCGAAGATTCTAGAAAATGGGCTTGGAATTAGCAAGGTGATGTTACCAAACACTAAAAAGGAATTTAAAATGTAAAATTTTTACTGAGAAAGATTCGTTTGTTTCTCAGTTTGTAAGACGAATTTAAAATAAACAGAAAAAGCTATTGAACTGTTAACTACATAAAATATTTTTTTTTACATCGATATTTGAATGAAATGAAAAAAAAAAAATAAGTGTTTTTTTTTTTGGGGGGGGGGGGGACCAGACATTCATGTTTTTTTTTTTTTTGCTTGAATTATATAATGGGTAATTAAGTTGGTTATTCTTATCGCAAATTGTAGATGGATCAAAAACCACCGGATATAGCTTAAAAATATGTGGGATTTTTTTTAAATTTTAACAAAACATGTATTAATGACACAAAACACACTGATGGAATATGTGCAGAAATTTAAAAATCTGTCTTTTTTTTTATCTATGAAATATTCTCGTCACCAGTAGGGCTTTCAATTTATAATGATATTCAGTAATTTGAGACTGATTTGTATGACTATGAAAATTGTAGGAATTTAAATGCAAACGTTTCAAATTACTTATTTTACATTACGTAAGCAATCAACAAGTAATGACTTACATACCAATAATTATTAAATATTGCTGTTTTAACTGTCAATGATTTCATTACAAAAAATATCTTTAAATTACTTATTTTTAACAATACAATTGAATATTATGAATAATGTGAAAAAGAAATGAATACTTTACTTAGCAAGTTACAAAGTAATTTATTCTGCCCCCCCCCCCCCCCCATCGTTAAAAATATATTGCACTTTCAAATTCGTGATTTCATGAAATGCAGTTTTTGTATTCTCTAAGAGATGGCGCCACCAGTATTTTGTTTGTAAAATTATTGTTAAACTAGTTGACCCGTGCGGAACTCCGCACTGAGCTTCGAATCGTTTCATAAGGCATTTCGCTCTTTAAAAATTTCAAAGAAAACATTATGAAGAAGAACCGAAAAAAAGTAAGCGCAGAAGAGAAGGCATGTAATTTAAAGACATCAGTAACAAAACCTCGTTAAATACAACGTTATGATAATTTGATCATCGCTCACCTTTTGGTCGTACATATTTTCAATGCAAACATAAATATCATTAAAAGTGGCTGAGTAGTGACTCGTGAAAAAGCAATAATTGTGCATGTGAAAAAAACAGGTTGTGGCAAATACAGTCCTGCCCATGTGAGCATCTGACAGGAAAAAAAGAAACATTAAAGAGATATTTATTGGCACGGATTCGAATTGGCGCCATTCTGATTAACAGACCGACACCCCAACAAACCTAGCAATTGCGCCTTCCTTTTCGAACGCTATTCATTGAAGGAATGCGTAGTAAGAAACAGCAAAAAAGCTTTTTGCCAAACTAATATTAATAATAATAAGATCATGCTTCTATATTTTGTAATTAACCAGCATGATACGATTTAAAATTATTCGTAAAGCATTGAATTTCATTAAAGAATGACGAATATCTCACGTAGCGATAGAAATAAACATTCTAGAGAAGTAATTAATTAGATTGAAAATAAGTGTTTTTATCTTTGAATATTGAACTATTTCACATAGAAGGTTGCTTTAACCCCGTTACGGCTTGATGTAAGCACATGTTTCTCTTTTAATCGAACACTTAAAATTCAAAACCAAAACCAGTTGAACTGAGTCCGTTTTTTAAGTGTAATTTTTCGAACGTAGACAAAATGTATTTTTTGGGTGAAACTCGGAGTTTTGATTTAGCGTAGAATTTTTTTCATTTGTATAAAAGGTCGTACACTGCTATTAGAAACATTTACATTTCAGCATACAATGAAAATGTTTTTCTGCACAAAAAGGATTTCCTTTAGGTAAATCTAATACTTTTTTATGCTTATATTATGCTGAGTGATCTGGATGTAGTCAGAGCTTAAAAAAAAGGAAGAACACCCTTCGATTAACAGTCAACTTATCCGAATGATAGCTGTAGCCTGCATAAAGGAATCGAAACACCAAGTAGCATTCCCACTGCATTTATTTTATTACGTGTGTATGGTATGAGTACATGTAATGCGTAATACTAATATAAATTTGATATTATATCGGACAGCCCAAGCTTGCCCGAAGTTCAGATAGTTTATAGCCGAACGCTCTACCGAAAAAAACTAATGAATTTAACCGAACAACTAAGTCCAGTGCTTTTAAGCTTTATTAAAATATAAACACACACACACAGGCTTTTTTTTTTTTTGCCGAAAGCGACGTAAAAAATTGGAAAACTGCATTAGAACTTTGCTTTAAAAAAAAAATGCATAAGAACTACAGGCTGCATAAAGGTTTTGAAACAGCAAGGGGCGTTTTCGAAAACTTGATTTTTCGACCGTAAGTCTATTTTTCGTCGTTAGCCAGCCTGATAAATTTTAAAATGAGAGGGGAATAATATATAAGCTAAGATATTGAAGAGAAATGATTTAATTTTTTTTTTTTGAAAATTTTTACAATTTGTTACCGCAGGCTGCTTGAACCGTTATGACTTAGATGGCAGCACGTGTTCATCATTTAACAGCACGGTTAAAATACAAAATAAATTGAACTGTGCTCTTTTTTAAGAGTAGCTTTTCGAATGTAGTAAAAATGCGATAAGCTATTTTTTTTTTTTTTGCAAAAAAAAAAAATGTATTTTACCCATCAAATTGAGGTAGTAAATTTTTTATTTGTACAAAGAGTCAAAAACTCATTAGAAGAATATATATTTCAATATACGATTTATTATTTTTTTCTGAACAAAAAACAATTCTATTGTAGTCTGAAATCTTAAACCTGTTACTTATATTTTCACTTACATTATGCTTTAATTTTTTTACCAGAGCCAAAGCTTAAAAAAAAAAAAAAACGTACAATTCAGAAGTACTTTAGCACAAAACCACATCAAGTTTTCATAATAGCAAAGTGCGTTTCCTACTCATTTATTCTATTCCCTCACATTTGTTATTCACTTTATTAAGTATTCATGTAACGCATGATATTTCTCTAATTTTTTGATGCAGATTGTCCGGACGTGGGCCCGAACACGCATTCTCCTGGTAACGATAAGAACGCTCTGCCGATCAAGCTAATCAGCTCTGTCGGGCATAGTGCAAGTTAAAGTTATAAGTTTAACCGAAAATCTCATTCTGGTTCTTTAAAACAGGTTTTTTGGCTCAAAAAACAATTTTTAGGTCGTGGGTTTATTTTTCGTAAGTAGCCAGCACCATAAGCTTTAAAATAAGGTGTAAATCAAAGAAATCGATCAAGAATTGAGGAAAATCTGGCGTAGAAACCAAAAACAGGCTACAGAAATAATATATAAGGATTGAACATTATAATTTGTGTTATAAAATATTCAATTTCTTGGGAAAAACAAAGATATTTTCGTTAGCTACATTAAATTTTTAGTTCTAGATCTTATTCTTAGACACAAATTCTACTCAGTGGCTGGTTTAAGCTAGAAATATAGAGTTTGCAGGGCCGATCCTAGGGTGTCGGCCGCCCACGTGCAAAGACCTAATGTGCCAACCCTCAAGAGTAATTTGCATATTTTTACTAATCTTTAACGTCCATATAAATCTTTCTTCGAATTTCTATACCAAGTAATTAAAAAAAAAAAAAAAAAACAGAAGAATGATGAACTTAAAATAGGAAGAAAAGTTTTATAATAACAAACACCTTAGGTACAATTTATAACTTTGAAGAAAGTAATAGATGCCAAAATTTTCTAGTCGTAAAAACGCATTTTATAGTCTGTGTTCAGTGACATCAGAGGAAGGACAGAGGAGGGAGAATCGCTCCGAGAAAATTAACGAAATTGGCGTATGAAAAATAGTTTTAGTTCATCTTTGGTTGTGTTCGGTTGCAGGGACAAAAAAAGTCGGGTATATTCAAGGTGCATGGAGAAATTTTCAAAATTGACGTCAAATATCGCAATTTTAGGAACTTTTTCTAGACTTCAGGAGAAAGTAATGTTGGAGTTCTTTCCTAAAATTCTTTCTAAATTAAAATCAATTTGAAGCTACTTTTGGTGAGCGTAGCTTATGCAGTGGCGGATTTACTAGGGTGGCGGTGGGGGGCGACCGCCCCCTCCATGACCGTAATTTTCGGAAACCAATA
Organism: Uloborus diversus; assembly: GCF_026930045.1. Taxonomy (NCBI): domain Eukaryota; kingdom Metazoa; phylum Arthropoda; class Arachnida; order Araneae; family Uloboridae; genus Uloborus; species Uloborus diversus. Next base: position 87,876,804 of record NC_072740.1, on the reverse strand, counting down.
ATATGGACTTGAAGAAATTACTAGCAATCACAACTATTTTTATTCAGGTAAATTCCATTAATTTGCTTTACATCAATTTTAGACATTTGGTATAGTCGAGAATGGACAACGTTACCCACTTTGAACCAAAGGTCGCCCCCTTCCTCCTTTTTTTGAAATTTAATAATTTTTATGTTTGTATATGTCTTTCTGCCTTTTTCTTCCAGGACTACAATATACTGGTATGATAAGACGTTACTATGATTTAGAACAGTGGTTCCTAACCCTGGGGGTTATCGCTCCAAAAGAATGATTTGGCACTTCAAGGGGGCTATAAATTTGAGGAGGTGCGATTGGTATTTAAAAGACAAGATAATAAGAATAAAAAGTCAACTAATATTGAAATTAAAAACGCAAGCGAAACTGTTTGTTAAAGAGTTCAAACAAATAATCACAAGTTAAAAAGAAACGACGTAAAGTTTAGGAGCTTAAAATCCTCACATCTCGGTTGAATCTTAAGGTATTATTTCATCATTCATCCCAAAATTAATAGCATTCTGTGAAAGAATGTAAAACTATGTGCTCTGGTGGCTTCGAGATAATTTCTTAATGGTTTACCTACTGATTTCTGCTTGTTTATTTTAAGTTTTATAAAAAAAAAGTTAAATGTTTAAAGTTTGTGTAAAATGTTTACATGTAAAAACATTAATTTGTTTGACTCCCTGACCCCCCTGAATGACAGGTCTGGGGACTTTTACAGTTTTGAACCGCCACCCCCCTTGAATATACTATAAATCCGCCCCAGAGCTTAAGAATGATCGGCGCTCATCGCAAAAATTTTCCGAAACTGAAGTTTTAAACACGCAATTTCGGGTTATCTTTGATGACGTTGCTAGAAGAAGGGAGATTCAATCGTCTCCCATCGAAAGTTTTCGAAATTGAAGTTTAAAACGCAAATTTAGGCTGTCTTTGCTTACGGTAGGGGATCTGGTGTAGGGGAACGTTAAGTGAGGAGAGGGTGAGATTCGGGGCCTCTCTAAAGACGCTAATTGAGACTGTCTTTGGTAGTAATGTTTGGGAATGGATTTCGGGGCCCTCCATCGCAAAAATTTCGAAAAAGAAATCCGAAAAATGTCATTAAGCAATTTTTAATGACATTAGGAAAAACTGTCCTATGAAAACACATTTTGGATTTTAGAGCCAACATTTTTAGGCTATGTTTGATTAAGTTAAGGTGGAAGGGATGAATCCGAGACTTAATTGGGTCCTTAAGATCGGTGGTTCAACAAGCGAAATTTTCCGAAATTTAAGTCCTAGAAACGCAATTTTAAGCCTTTTTTAGTCTCTTTCTTTTGGATCTTCGTTTTGAAGTTACATTTAAATTTGCTTCGCGGTGCAAGAGCCCTGCCCTACCTGATCTGCCTGCCCTACCTGATCTGAAACTGGGCAGTTCATTCGGGATTTTAATTAGAAAAAATTGCCGTAAAGGGGGAAAATTACAAACTTTTAGTTCGTCATTCAAATATGTTTGACCCTCAGGGGAGTCGCAATTTTCCACTTTCTCTCCACGCATCCACGGTTGTTGAACACAGAATTTGTTGGTTGAAATGCTGGCGAGAGTATCTAATTAGTATAGCTTTTTTTTATATATAAATAAAAGATGTCTTCATTGTTTAGGTCTATAAAAGTTTGGGGGGGGGGGGGGGTAAACATTAGTGGCTGCCCCGGTGCTCCTTTTAGAAGGCACCCTTTCATGCTTCAGGAGGGGGCATTTACCTCATTTCCCCTCCCCTGTATCCATGCCTGATTACCGGTTCTGTCACCAATTTTGCAACCAAATGAAGCATGTGTGTAAAAAGTAGATATTAATGGACAATGCGTTCGCCAAATTATAACATCACCTGAGTTTACATCGAAATTAACAATGATTTCCCCCCCCCCCCCAAAAAAGGGCAAAAGACCCCTTTAGAAACAACCGAATACAACCAAAACGGGAGGTGCACAACTAAAACTCACTAGGAGTCTACGTACTAAATTTCAACTTTCTAGGACATTCCGTTCTTGAGTTATGCGACATACATACGCACATACGCACGTACGCACATACGCTCATACATACCTACGTACATACAGACGTCACGAGAAAACTCGTTGTAATTAACTCGTAAATCGTCGAAATGGTTATTTCGCGTGTCTATACGTTCTTAGGCACTTATCCACGTGTGGTCGAGTCGAAAACAAAACTCAACATTCATTCGGGGGTGAGCAAAATTTAAAATTAGGTCGATTTTTGAGTGAAAATTTTTTCGCGAATACAATACTTCCTTCTTTTTAAAAGGAAGTAACAAGACTTGATGTAATAGCGATTGATAGATTAATAAATTGACACTCCATAGTACTTGATCAAAATTTAACTTTCGTGTCATAACTATTTCATTTACAAAGGAGTAGAAAAATACTATTCAGAACTCCCCTTTCCATTTTTAATATAAATGAAATAGAAGGGCTATTGCGTGTGTTGTGCTCGTTTGTTGATCCCCCCAGGCTAGATGAAAAGTTCTTGATGTGTGAAAGTACTTGGGTAAGATCCTGATGCCTCTCGAAATGTTTTTTCTTGAATCTGTTTTTTTTTCTTTTTAAATAGTAATTTTGATCACAAATTATAACTTTTAATAAAGGATCAATCCATTTTTTTTATTGTCTAAGCGAGATCTAATGAAAGTGAAAAAAAAAATCGTCGTGTACAATGTTAAATAGAAATATTTTCCTAGTTGACTTGTCTTATTTTTTTTTCTTTTTATTAGGGAGACTGAGGACACTTGATCCCCATTTTAGTTTTCAATTTTTTTTCTTTCTTGTAAACCATCAGTTTTTTTTTTTTTTTTTTTTTTTTTTAAGTACGTGAACAAAGGTAATTTTTTCCTCTATCTGACAGTAATTTTTTTTTCATTGAAATTAAAAAATAGTTTTGGTAAAATAATATTTTTCATTATTTTCATAAAGGGATCATGTATCCCCACATCAAGGGATACAGATCCCTTCATGGGGGATTGATCCCACTGAGAAAATACATAGACCTTTCATTAGATCAGCAATTTATTTATGGATTTTAGTTATTTATGTATTGTTTCTAAAAAATATCAAGAAATCTAGTTTTTTTCATTAGATTATAATAATGTGAACACAAAATAACATTGTTTTAGATTCCACTAGAACATTTGTCAAAAAAAAAAAAAAAACACCACTTTAATGAACTTATGATGCTTTTGTCAGTTACTTATTCTTCAATGCAGTTGCGAACAATATATTTTATAAATAAAACTAACATTTTTTTAAAAGTAGTGTGATGAAGCTAAAATTACAACAAATGAAAAAAATAGGATGACAAGCACAAAAATTATTTATTTGCTTCTTGCCTTGCAATAATAAAATTAAGAGTTTTATCAATTGAGTTAATTTTAAAAAAGAGGGAAGAAAAATGTAAGTATCAGTGTACTTATAAAAAAGAAAAGAAAGCCTAGCATATGTTTTCAAAACCTGAAAAGTCAAATGCAAACAATTTGTTTGTTGTAGTTCTTAAAGTTCTGCTCAATCCAAATGAATGGTTGCAGTTTAACACATGTTGTCAATTTTTCAGGAAAAATAGATTCATTAAGCATATTAAATTTTCGCTTAAGAAAACTTATTTCAAACTCTAGAAATCCAACTTTGCATTATATCAGCTACCGGGACTACATAATGGGCAACTCACTTTTTTGTTGCAAATCTAACTGTAGCAAAATACTTTTTTTCATTCATACCCGGATTTGACATCAATTTTAACTAATTCAAGCTCATTTGGCTGATCATGAATCATCAGCAGAGTTAGTTTACGTTAAAATGCTTGAAGTGTTATGTGGGTTACAAGTGCGAATTGATATTTTAGTTTTTTAGCATATTTACTGCGGTGATTGTTCAAATCTATCACTCATACTATGATAAATTTTATTATGTTACATGGTTTTGAATGTTTAAAGTTAATGTCAACTAAATAAACAACAGTTACATTGTTTTCATTGTGTTTATATTGTCATATGGATACTTGATCCCTGGGATCATGTATCCCTCTAAACTTTAAGGATCAAGTATTCCTAATATGTGATTTTTACAAACATACTTGTTCTATTAGTAACAATCAGTGGCAATTTACTAAAAATATACCTCAACTATTAATGACTTTCTATACTTTAACATTACACTTCGGTATCTTTTAAAGTGGTAAATAACGGATAATGTAAACTTCAGAATGCATTCCTGAAAAAAAGTTTTCCTTGACACATTCAGACAATCATTTCTGAAGCTAAAACAAAATGGCTGAAAAAAACAAAGTGTTGCCAGTTTTTATGTACAAGTATAACTTTTAGATAATTGTCAGGTTTCAAATCTTTACTTAATGATTTTGGTAAATTTTTGGCTATTGGATAATGTATCCCTAGGTATCAAGTATCCCCAGTCTCCCTTACTTTTCCATTTATTTGATATTCTGCGCCAAAATAAAAAAAAAACTGTTAGACAAATGTCATGCCTAACGTTAAAACAAAGTATATTTATTTTTTATTTCAATATTTGATACGATTTCGATGCCACAGACATTTAGCGATAAGCGATTGTTCCAACATTCGTTTTGTAATAGGGTGCCGAACGCCTGTGACGGAAAATCAATCTATTTTTACCTTATGGCTTTCAAAAATTTCCGTTTTACAGTACACCTGGTTGAAGTATTAATCTCTGTTCCGATTGGCGACATTTAAAATCAGAGCAACGCCGGGCGCAACATCTACTCCTCAATATATGAGGAACTTTGTAGTCAAGGCAAACTATGCTTTTCCAGCTCATAGTTTAATTATTATAAGATTTATTATTAGTTTTCATTATTAATAGTTAATGCATTGCGTTTTTTTGTAACAAAACAAGCTATTCGATGTTGTGCGCAATGTATTTGCTCGGGTGTGACATTTTTTAACCTATATTTGTACTTTATTCTCGGAATTTCATACTGACTCCCGATTGTGATGTATTTGAATATAAGAAAACACTATGTACATGAAGTATTCACTTTATATAAAAAGAAAAAAACAAGAATTGTGTTTCGTAAGAGCACACGATAGAAGTGTGTGTGAATCTTTTATCTCTTTTTTTTTACATTCTGAACTATTACTTCATCCGCACTTTTTTTCTCACGCCCCGCTCTTGTTCTTTCTACGCCTGACTTAAGCATATTCACAACAAAATTGTATATTTTAATGAAAAAAATAGATTATAAACAACGAGAAAACTAATCAATACTCAAAAGGAATTTTCTTATTGTTGCCGAAAACAATGATAAATAATAGTAATTATAAAATTGATTAGTTAACTAACTCATTTCAAGTCCGAACTTAAGTAATATGGATTTCGCTTCTAAACTGATGACTTGACTTGATCAAAGAAACCTGCATTATTTGAAAAGTTTCAATCCACAAATATATGCCAGCTGAATTTCAGCCTTGAAATTAATTTGTTAAGTTTGTTAACAACCTTTTAAACTTTTTAAGGGTAAATTAAAGGTTGTTTATTAACAACTTTTAATTTAACCTTTATAATTGCTTATATTTTTCATTGTTTTCAGTAACAATTAAAAATCGGAATTTTTTTAACTTTAAAATTACTATTGTTTTTCCTTGTTTTGGCAACAGTTAAAAAACAACTTCACTTCAAAGCCGTCAAGTTTGTGCATCATGGAAAGTAATGACTTGCACTTGCTGTGGGGATGTGAACGTACGGTAACGCCCACAGCACAAACAAATCCTTATATTTTAAGTAATGAAACCTTTTTACACAATTGATGCTTTATATTAAGGTACATATTGTTTCATATATTGCATTACCTGAAAATCAAAAGCCAAAATATAAAATTGCGGGAATAAAGTGCAAATATAGGCGTAAAAATACAGTGAAATTTCGTTACAACGAACTTCAAGGGACCGCAAATTTTGTTCCTTGTAACGGGAATTTCGTTGTAAAGGAGTTTGAACAACGTAAGGGAAATGAAATCGGCACTGAAAAATTAGTTTGTTGAATGGAGATATTTCGTTGTATTGGTTCGTTGTGACGGGATTTCACTGTATCTTATTTGTACAAATGGATTGAATATACATGGTGTTCCGTTTTAACCTGCATAACCTCTATTTTCGCAACCGTTAGTCTTAGATATATACTTCCAATTGCAAAAATCTTCAAAATCAGATACAGAGTTAAGATATTGAAAGTTTGAAGCAAAAATAAAAATGTGTCAAAAAATACAAAATTTAACTTTTTTACACGAAGCCTATGTCCCCTAATAGATAATGTCCCCCATTTAGGGAAATAATCCGCACTGAAAAATAATTACAACACAAAAAGTTTGACCATTAGTACTACCAATATTCACCGAGATATGAAACGCAGCGTTTTGTGACCTACATCACTTTACACTCGTTGTCAAAACACCTTTAAGGGGGGAAATATAGTGGTTAACAAGGGTTTAAAATCATATGGGTGCATAAGTGTGGTTTTTCAAATTGTTTGAGGTTTTGTAGTGTGTTTTTGAGTTTCATGACACTACATTTGCATTTATTTTTGAATAGTAATAAAAGATATATAAATACTGTTTTTTTACTTCAACAACCTGTCATTCTTCTGAAAGAGCTATAAGTTCCAATCTCATCCTCTGTAGGGTCCCTTATATCTTTGAACTTCAATATCTCCTTGAGTTTTGGTAGCACAAATGTCAAGTTTTTTGTGTTAGTAATATTTTTCAATGGAGATTATTTCCCAAAATATAAGCTAGGGGACCAAGGGCCCGTATAAAAAGTTAAATTTTGTATTTTTTGACTCAATTCTTTTTTTTTTTTTTTTTTTTTTGCTTTAAACTCTCAATACATAAACTCTGCATCTGATTTTGAGCATTTTTGTAATGGTAAGTATGCAGCTAAGATTAATGGTTGCAAAAATAGAGATCTTGCAGGTTAAACCAGAACACCCTGCATAAACCCCATCTCTAAAATCTACTACTGAAGCACTAAATTGAGAGTATTTTGTAGCAAAATAAAATAAATGTTATTGTAATGAGTAAGCTCAAGATATATTAACGTGAACTAAAAAAAATCTTTAAGTAAAAGGAAACTTTTCTATTTCGCCATCATAGCTTAAAAATTCAGTTTGGGGCGATAAGACCGTAGCTGCAAGCAGAAACAATACACGACTATAAAATTCTTCTTTATGTTTTAGAGCAAAAAGTATTTTCTTAGAAACCCTTTTTATAGCTAAAGTTTCGAAGCTTATTACAAAACTTTTATGAGTTGATAACAATCATCATTATAAATAACTCGTTGCTAAGTATCAAAGTATTTCTTCTCTTTATTGTACTCAATAAATCAATTCGGAGGGAAGAGAAATTTCAAGAAAACTTTCGAATTGTTTTTGAGGAGTGTGAAAAATCTTTCATTTTATGTTCATTGATAGTTTAAAAAGTTTTTGTTGTTGTTTTTGCCCCCCCCCCCCAAAATTAAAAATTGCTGCTAATGGTTTTCAGGCATCCTTCACAAAAATAAAATTTAAAAAATAATTAGCAGTTCAACTTCTTTTAAAAACAAACAGCATCGTTCCTAGCATTGATTATTTTTTAGTACACTTCAGTGTAAGTAACATTAGTTACTCAAAAGGAATTTTTGAAGGATTACTAAATAGAATCATAGCGTGGGAACAGTTATTGGGACTCTACAAATGTTGAGAGATATAATGGCAGGAACAAAATTGAGAACTGACTGGATATTTCCTGGCGTAACAAACAAATTTCACCCGTTTTGAAAAAGATATTCTAAAAATATTTAATAAATCACTAACTAATTACTGTATTTCTATTGGACATTTTTATACTAGTAGTTCTTTTTCGAAAACCTGTAATTGTTACTGTTTTTAAGTTAAAATTATCTATCTATCTATCTATCTATCTATCTATATATATATATATATATATATATATATATATATATATTGAATTCTTCACATTTTCCTCTTTCGAGACGTTTAAAAAGCCTTTGCTAATCAAAATGTCTCAAAATGAATCAAGGAGCTATTTATTCTAAAAAATTGGTATTTATCGCTTGTTTTCTTTATTTTGTAACTTGATTAAACGTTTATAAATTTTTTTATCAGTTTAGTTAACAAAAATAACATGAAATTCCTTTGTTTCTGAGTTTATTCAAGTTATCTTAACCACTAAAGACTTTAAGATAAGCTATAAAAATATGACGCAAATCTTAGAGGAGATTTGAAATATTTTGACTCTAATAACGCGGAAACAAGAATTTTTAACTAAATTATTCTCCACTTAATCCCGTAAAGCACAAACTGTTAAATTAGTTGAAAAACTGCTTAGAATTTATTTCATTCAACAAAAAATGTACAGAATACCTAGCACACTGCTGCGTTTTATTTTTACTTGAAAAAAATTTGAAATCGACTTTGTATTCTTATATTTCTTTAGTAAAAAATAAAATAAATCGAGAACAGTTTTTTCATTAAATTCTTTATCGCCTGCTAAAGGAAAATATTCTGGTAGTGTGCATTCATTTCTCGAATTGTGTTTCATATTTTATAAAAGAGGGATCAATTCCTGAAATTCTAAATATCTTTTTTATGAACCAAAAATATTTTGCAAAGAAATGATGAGTTTTTGTTAGCGTTCACATATATTGTTAACAAAGCCGTGGATTACAAGAGTACTTCGTTATACTGTGTGTAAAAGGGGTAACTATTTTCTTTTTTTCAATCTTTCGGAAATGATTCTTTCTAAATCAGCTCTCATTTCTCGTTTTATATTTTTCTTCCCTCTAATAATATTTTTTCCCTTTTATTTCTGGTGAAAATAGTGACTTTTATTTATTGCAGAGGGGTGCATTGTAGACTTACCTCCACGTGGTGCATCCTGGGCAACGGTTTAACCGGCAGAATGGTCTACAACTTTGGCAGGCACTCTATGTGATATCCATATGGTCGACGAAGACGCGGCGGAGTAGGGCTGAATGTGTTACAGTGGAATGCGGGTGGCATGTCCCAGCCGAAAAGAAGTGAATTATTAACGAATTTGAATACTCATGATATTGATGTCTTTATCATAGATGAAGCAAACCAATGGAAAAATTGACATACTATGTTTTCCCTGGATGCACTATGTATTTATTGCCAAAGTTTCGTCAGATTGCTAGTGGAATACTTGTGGGTGTGAAAAGTATTCTAACATCTGAGTTCAAAATAGTAAAAGAAATGGGAACAACTAATGACAAATGTGAAATAATAGGTCTAGAAGTATGGAAGATGGACTTTCTTTTTAGGATTTTTGGTTGTTACAACCCTCCCAATAATAAACCAGATTTTACAACATTACATATTTCGGAAGGGACTATTTTCCTTGGCGATTTTAATGCACACTCGAGTTTATGGTGATATAAGGATGTAAATACAGCGGGTACAGAAGTTGAAGACCTTTTGAATACAAGCGTATTGGAACTTAATTTTAAAGCTGACGACCCACACACATTTTTGCACTATAACGGCACTGGAACATCACCAGATCTCCTGATGGTCTCTGCAGATCTCGCCCAAGAAACTACAAGGAAAGTCATTGATGACCCTGGTTCAGGACATAGAATGGTTGTGGCAAACATCGATATTGTTAAGTATAACCAAAAACCTCCAAAGGATGTATCCAAGATGTCTTGGAATTTCAAGAAGGCTAAATGGAAAGAATTTAAATAATCTTTAGAGGAATCGCTGAAGATGGAGAATTTTGACTTTTCAAACAGCATTGACAAAACTTGTCATACAATTAATAAGGTTATTATTGCGTGCGCTAAAGAGTGGATACCAAGAGGTAGAGTTAAAGGCTATAGAAGCTTTTGGAATGAAAATCTCGAGCAGGAAAAACAACTGAGAAACAGCCTTAGAAAAGAAGCTGAGATAACTGGTAGTCCTGCAGCTGTCAGAGCATGGAGGAAACAAGCAGCAATTTTGAAGAGAGCTATTATTAATGCTAAGCGTGAAACCTTTACTAAGTTTATTAGTGAAATTAATTACCAATCTGACAGCCTTAAAACTTATAAATTCCTTGCAAATATACAAGGTAAAAAATCATCCCCACGTAGGACTTTTTTACAGGTCAATAACAGAACTTTGCGTTCTGATAAAGATATAGCAAATGCATTTGTACAGTTTTTGGCTCAAAATCAAAGGAAGAGTCTTTTTGCAAGAAGGAATTCGAAGGCACTGAAGAGAGAAATTAAGGCAAGATCAAAATTTCAACCCCAGTTAGGTTTTTCCACAGATATTTTCGTGAATCCATTCTCCACGTCTGAACTACGTCTTTCGATCGCCTCTTTAAAGAACAAAAAGTCACCTGGTGAAGATGGAATACATCCAGAATTTTTAGGGCATCTGGGCCCTAACGCATTGCAGACAATTTTAAAAATATTTAATGAATCTTGGAGAACAGGTATAGTACCTTCACAATGGAGAAAAGCATTGATTATTCCAATTTTAAAAAAGGACAAGGATCCAAATGATTTGAAAAACTACCGCCCGATTTCCCTCACTAGTGTACTCGGTAAGATGATGGAGAGAATGGTTTTTAATAGACTTAATTGGTACCTTGAAAGTAAAGGATTACTTGCTGATGAACAAGCAGGTTTTAGAGTACATAGATCTACAAACCAGCAGGTGGCTCTATTGAGTCAAGATGTAAAAGATGCTCCAGATCGAAGCAACTATTTAACTGCAGTTTTTGTCGATTTTAGATCTGCATATGATTTGGTTTGGAAGGAAAAACTATTTCTCAAGTTAAAAAATTTGAACGTCCATTCTAAAATGTTTAATTGGTTATTTACCTTTATCAACCAACGTTTGTGTAGGGTAAGATGTGGAACTGACTTTTCAAAATACAAATTACTTCAAACTGGATTGCCTCAGGGGGCAATTTTGAGTTGTATTTTGTTCAACATTTACATCAATGATTTGATACAGTCGATTAAATCTATTCTAGGTATTAAATGCCTTCTTTTTGCTGATGATTTGGTCATATGGACTGAAACTAAAAAACGCAATGGAGTCAAGAACATTGAGGAGACACTTAATAGAGCTATGGGGGCATTGTCCAATTGGTGTGACAATAATAACATGCTTTTAAATGCTTCAAAGTCAGCTGTTCAGACGTTTTCGCTTGCACATAAGAAAATAAAACCTGAAATAAAATTTAAACATGATATTCTATCCCATACTGATGAATATGATTATTTGGGAGTAACTTTTGACAGCAAGCTTAATTGGAAATCCCACGTTGAGAAGACTGTTGAAAAGGTATGCAGACGTTTAAAAGTATTGAAACGCCTGGCGGGCTGTAAATGGGACTGTAGTCGTAATACGCTTGAAATTACCTATAAGACGTTTGTTCTCCCACTAATGAGCTATTGCTGTGAGGTACTGAGCACTGCATCAAAACATGTCCTGAACAGAGTTGAAACTATGCATAACCAAGCACTCCGCCTAATAACAGGAGCCGTGAAATCAACACCACTGGATGCATTGTTTTTATTTACTAATTTCAGATCAATAAAATCATACATAGAGGAGAAAACTCTACTTTTATTTGAAAAAATTGCAAAGAATACCATTTAGAAACGAATGGAAACCGGAGTTGCACCCGAGATCTCTCAGAACGCAAAAGGGGTTTGTGCAGTTTGCGCTTGAGACAAAACGAACGTATGACATCAATTCTAACCTACAGTCGCTCCCTTTACCAACAAACCCATGCGAATATGAACCAGTGAATTATGATTTAAATTTGATACAGCCTGTTTTAAAGAGTGAGACCGATCAAGTAGTTCTCAGGACAATTGCTCTGGAGACGATCTACTGTAAATACCCCGAAAGTGAATAGATACATATCTATACCGATGGGTCAAGAGTAGCAGACCATATAAATGCAGGTGCAGGCGTCTACAGTGAGCACTTTTCTTTTTCTATTCCTGTTGATAAATATGCCTCTGCATTTGATGGAGAGGTAAAGGCTATACACCTGGCTCTAGATCAGTTGAAATACCGTGATTTAAAACTTAAGGGATGTGTCGTTCTATCGGATTTTCAAGCGGCTATTGAGGCGATAGCATCGATAAAGAGCTGCAAATCGCAGGAAATTTCTGAATGTCCAGTTTCATTAACGACCTGGTGAAGCAGAATATAAAAGTGGTGTTGCAGTGGATCCCTGCACACTGTGGGATTAGAGGAAACGAGATAGCTGATTCTCTGGCCAAGAGGGGATCTGCTATTGTTCAACTACCAAATGAGCCAGTCTCATACAATGCAATAAAGTTATATATGAGGAAAAACCCAAGAGTTTTATTTTGGCAAGACCTAAAAGCTAGAAGTAATCACAATGTTTGGTTTATAAACCGTGATTTTGTACCTTCAGCACCAAGAGCAGAGTCAGTAGCTTTGTTTCGACTTTTAACTGGACATGACTGTTTACCAAAGCACCTTTACCGCTTGAGGATTGTCAATAGTCCCAATTGTCCCCTTTGCAATTCAAACGAAGAAATGGACATTCGTCACCTGCACACTTGCACCCAGTTTTCCAGACGTAGCCTGTGTGACCGTTATTGGGAAGCAAGAGAGCGTATCGGCAGCTAAATATTTCACTCTATTGTTCCTATATTGTTCCTTGTTCTGTGTATTGTGTTTGTTTTTGCTATTTTGTTCTTTGTAACCTTTTCTTGCTGCAGCCATTGGAAATAAAAAAAAAATATATTGCAGACAAAATGATAAAATGATAAAGATTCTTTCTTTAGTTGCCTTTTGCAAAAGCCCGTGCAAAAAGTTTATTTTCGTTTTCGTCACCAATAGAACCGCGATTTCACAAACTACTTTGTCAAGAAATACATGAACGGCACTTTGTTAAAATAAGGTTGTGTCATATCGGATAGAAAATTCATCTGTGCTGATCCATGGCCCTTAATTTACTGATATTTCTTATATAAACTATGTTATGAAAAGCCGAAAGATGAAATGACTAGATAATAAAACGCCATGCTGGTGAAACAAAAGTCACAGTTATACTTAATTGATGCAACTCAACATTAAGCTGCAATTCTGTCAGCTGAGAACATCAACACAAAGTCAATCCTGATCTAAGATAGTATTTATTTAGCAATGCATTAAATGCAATTTCAACACAAGAATCTTATCATAACATTTTTCATGTCATTCAATGCTTCAGGAACGAAACTTCTTGTTTCATCCATAGATTAAGCACGGTACCTTTTTCAAAATAAAACGAAAGCTATTTAAAAAATTTCACCGCTGCCACACTGCTGAAACTACGGCTTGCATATGGCTAATTAGGGTGAAATGTTGGTGCAACAGAGGCACCTCCTTGCGGGTGCTATTTTGAAACCAATGACATCCTTCTGGGTGCCAGAAGGAGATAAACACACATAGAGGCATACTAGAGCACACATAGAGGTACAATAAGTTGCCATACAGAACCCACTGGCACCTTTTAGATTACCACCCTGGGGCGCCAAGTGTCACTCATAAGGGGAGGTCGCTGGTGCTACAACGTTTCCCCCTAAAAGTGCCATATGCAATCTGCAGTTTTAACTGCAGTTTTCAGTAGCATTAAATAAATAAATAATTAATAAAATGACGTCATTTCGGAAGCGGACCAATGAAGTTCTGCTTGAGCTAAAAGGGAAACTAAGGGGCTAATGGGGGCATGTTATGCACTTACACTACAAATCGGCTAAATATATAATCATTTTCTTTAAATCTATTTTCTATAGATAATGCAAACATGTTTATATTGAGGGATAAAATATCGAAATCATAGCTCATTTTTTTCTATAAGAGATTTACTTATTATCTAAAATACATTTTGTCCCATTGGTCAAAGAGTCTGAGGTCTGATGGGATTTGTTAAGGGTCTGATTGGATAAATGAATGAAACTACAGCATGTGAAATCAATGGCATAATCATTCTTTCATAAACGGGAGTAATTATAAAAATCACTGTTTTACATTAGAATACGAAATATTTTTCAGAAACCTAACGCAAGATGCACGTCACAGTTTGACATGGTTAATGTCAGATTGTGTTAACACAGTTTCAACATCCTGAAAATCAACCCAAGACCCAACAGCTATATCTGAATAGACAAAATTTATGAAGCCTCTCTTCTTTTTTATAAAAAATAACATGAAATTTTCTATCTTTAATGTTAAACTTCATCAACAAATCCTACAAAAAATTGGTCATAAATCGTTTGTGCACAAATTAAGCCAACACAAAGTCATTCATCTTCATTTACCAAATGGGACTTATCTTGCACAGAAAAGTTGTTTAATGATATATTTTCAGTATGTTTTGTTGCACTGCTTTCTGTTTTCGGTTTTTCTATCACTTTTTTGGCCCTCTTCTTTGTTTTTCTAGTCAGTTTTGGAAACAATATTAGATTTCCATCTCTTCAGGAGTATCTGTAAGAATTCAGTTTTTCCCACACTTTTTACCTGATTAAGTGACTTTCTTTGCAGGGATTTTGGGCGTGGTTAAACATTTTCTGGTGTAATTGGTTAATTTAGGTGTATTAAGGTACAACCAATTGCAGCAATGTCGAAATCTCTATTACTTGTTATGGAGTTGAGAGCTCAATCACTTCTACAGATGCAAAAAAAAATCAATCAATTGTAAAGGAAAAGATCTTTTAAATGTGGCCTTGGACGATTTTTGAAATTCAATGCAGGAAATCATCATCAAGAGTGGGTAAACAATTTCATGGGTAAATTCTAGTATCAGAAAACACAGAATTATTCTCCTGATTAAATGTCCCCCCGATTGGCTTGTTTAATACAATTGGGAGTAAGTAGCAGCTCTCATGGGATTTCAGAAACGCCAATCATTTAATACCACATTTTACCTCTATTTTGGCATCACTCATATGATTAAAATGGTAACATAGTTTTATCATAAATCAAATCGTTATACTATGAATTGTATATAGCCCCAAATGTATCACTAATAGACCTCATATAAACTATTATTTTCTCCCTCTCAATCGGCCTCCATTTAATCGGTTCTCCGAATCAACGGGTCGATTTTTTTTTTATTTTTTTTCAATTTGCGAATTGCTTGTGTTTTCACCTGGTGCAGTGTCTTACCTTCAGAAAATATAGACTTCAACAGAGAAAAAATTTACAATTTATTTAGATGGAGTTCTTTATAGAGGTGAGAAAATATAATTTTTAATATATGTAAGAACATTTCTTTCAAATCAAACAATTAATTTGATTCATTTTCATTGAACTTTGTAAAATGAGTGAAAAAAAGTGCTTAATTTCATGTAATTCTACTTGTTTTTTTTCCCTCTTTATTTATCTGCTTAAGCCAAATTTTATAACTAATGCCGAATAAATGTGGAGTTCCCTTCATACTTAATCATTTTTATTATTACGCAAAGTAAAATCGTCTTTCGCTTCAAGAAACCTTTACCTTCTAGGCTTTTCTTCTTTAAAGGCTTGAAAATAATTAAATACATTAATAAATTAGGCTCATTCTAATCAAAAAATAATGACATACTCTGGACCAAAATAATCACGCCTAAATGAAAGCACTCTTATTTCTCGCTATGTTAATTTGCTTATATAAGTCTATTCATATTGTGATTTTTCTTTATTCACTCAAACAATTGTCAGAAGTAGATAATCATTTAAGCTAAGAAGCCTGAAAGCTCTCATCATAGGTCAATTAAAAGCAAAACTAAGCCTTATTTTAGGGATGAAATTAATGTCTAAACTAATCAAACTTTTCAAAAGGCCTTCTTCTTTCAAATATGATCAAAAGCATTGCCTTTTCAAGAGGACAGATTTTAATACCCTCTTTATTCTTTCTTCTCAGAAGTGATATTTAATTAAAATCTTGAAGTATTTCTTCATCAAATCAGCTTATGACTCACTCAAGCGTAAACTTTAAGCTTCGTTTAAATTTTCCCATGCATTTAATTTCCATATATGTATTTCTTTAAAATTACTATCTTTCACATTTTGCACAATTTCTTTCAACTAATTTAAAAATTAAAACGTTTTAAACTTTATTATAAATTAGTAGTACCATGATGCCATAAGCAATTTAAAAATATATATTAATAGACGGAATTTTATATTAGATAAAAATGATTATTCGCTCTCATTACAAAATTGATTGAAAGTTCTTTTGATTGAGATTCATCAACTAAAACATAACAAGCTTTTTCCCCTTTTTTTTTTCAGAAACAAAGTTAACTCCGAAGTAAAATATCATGCGCTTTTTAATAAGGTAGACCAGTGGTGTTCAACCTTTCTTTACCCGAAGGCCACACCTCATACTAAAACAACTCTCGAATGCATATAGAATTTAAATATATTTGATTTTCTTTAAAATATCATCGGAGATAACAGAAAAGGAAGGAAAACGAAAAAACATGAGTTCTCATCATTAATTATATGCTTTGTTTTAACCGTACGAAGTTTTCCTTCGGCTTTTAGAAACCAATATCAGATCATTTGGCTTCAAATTTCAATCACTTTTGATTCCGAATGAAGATAATTGGTTGTTTGGAAAATTCCAGAACATAGTTGTCAATTCATAATATTGAACAGAACTACAGGCCACATGGAGCAGCCTCACTGCCAAATGTATACCATGGGCCGTAGGTTGACACCACTGAGTTAGACCTACCAGTGAATGAACACTGAACCGCAATTTCATTTTCCAAAACTCATACAAACATTAGAAACTGTAGCATTTGGCACATGACCTCTAAAACATCTTAATTGATTTATGTAATTATTTTTCAAAACGATTTGATGTGTGCATCACATGACTTCCTTTCACGCAAATTCAATGATAGTAGTAGTTTCTTGGAGTCAGCAAAGAAACACTTAAAATATTTTTGCCCAAAGTCTGTTGCGAACTGAAGCAAAAAAAATGTTTTATACAGATTAATTTTCCCAGTATTAGACATTTCAATGTGATTCAAAGGTTAACTCTCGCCAATAGCGGCCAAAATGAAACCAAATTAAAAATTTAAAAAAAAACGCCAAAATTTTCAATCAATATTTCAATTTTGATGATTTACTACTTAGCTCTAGCCCCCAATACACACAACTTTTTGTTATATATATAATTAATCTCTGAGTGGTCGTTTTTGAAATTTTCTGGACTTAGCTTTCTTTAACAATGCTTAAAAGAAAATATATTATCAAAAAATAACGTATCACAGTTTTTCAGCATTAAAACTTTTCGCGGGCCGGTAGAAATCTGTTCGCGGACTGGCTGTGCTCCGCGGGCCGTAGGTTGTTTGCCCTGTCTTAGAAATGCACCTAAGTAACCCACATTCCAAATAACTTAAAATAAGGACATTTATTATTAAAAATGATAGATTAAAAATTCTTGATGTTTACGAAATAGTATTACATGAAAAACATAGTTTTATAACTGTCATAGAAAATTAAGTTTGCAATCAAAGAAAGTTTTTTAGAATAGAATCAAATATCCTCAGAGCTGCAGACATAGATATGATTTTTTCAAGGCATGCAAATGCAAATACTCTTTGACAATTTTTTAGAGGAATGACATTTCTTTTGAGGAGAGAAACCTAAGAAATCAATAAAGATCAAAATGGCGATAAATTCCATTAACTTTCTAAGGATTTCGCAGAAAAAGAAAATGTGTGTAATATTTTGGGTTTCAACATTTACAATATACGAGTATGACATTTTTTACTTAAAAACAACAAAACATTCAAGTGTAATATTTTGAAAAATCCAATCACTTTTTTCCCCTGAAGCTAAATTTTATTTAAAATTCAAAGCATGAAAATACGCTTGAATAAATTTTGGAGGCATATTTCCGATCTTCGATTACGCAAAAGGCACTCGCGGAGCAGTTACAAATTGCTCTATCCAGAGTCATTTACATAGCATCGTGCCCGCATTTAATTATCTAATAACTATTACTTATTAATGTTGAAACTGAAGAAGCTAACACATTTTCTCCATTAACCTTATTTCTGTTAAGAAGCTTAAAAGTTTAAACTTAAATGCAAAAATGCGAATTCAGACAAACACATGAATTTGTTAACAATAATTCAGCTGGTTCTCTTTGAAATGCTCCCAGTTCATAATATCCAATCATACATTAAAATAATACTTAAAAAGCTATGATGCAAGCCATTTGTAACTGTATAGTACAAAAATCGGCATTTATTAATGACCGTGAAATGTATGTGAAATAAGAAAATTCTCCTTTTAAATATCATTTTAAAAGAAAATGGTTAAGTACGTTGAAGAGTCAGAATATCGAAGGGCGTGGCTAAAAAAGAATTGAGCATTTTAAAAAACAGCTTTAGATTGTCATATTTTTGATTAGGTTTTTTTCTTTGGCGGGTAAATTAAACTGAAGTATTACCTCGTCAATTTAATCGCGTTTCATCATTAGATACATTTGTTCCTAGGCATGAAAAATGATGAAAGCAGTTAGTAAGTATGGAAAACATTTTCTTGGGTTTAAAAGTTGTTTATTTTTTTTTTTTTTAATTTCTTCAAAAACTTATGAGCAATTTTAGATAGGAACACATTAAGAAAATATTTAGAATTTATAGCTAACGTTTTTTTAAAAACCGCAAGATGTGCTAGCAATTAACAAAATAAGAGTTACGACTGATTTTATCAAAAAGTAGTCAATGTACAGTAAAAGTACTGAGGTTATATTTTGAAAAATCAATCAACCAAATTTGATTTAGCTTATGTACAATAGACACTTATCATAGGTTGGGTCAACAAATTAAAAATAAACACTGATTTTATCAAAAAGTACACTGTTAAAACTACAGGTTGCGTTTGGCACCTGTCAGGGGTGAAACGTTTGTTCACCAGCGGCACCCGATAGAGAGCCGAAATTGCACCCTTAGCAAGGGTGAAAAACTGGCTCCCTTCACTCAACGTGCACCGTAGGTGAAAGATGGTACCCTAGGTGAGAAAAATGGCACCTTTATTGCTTCCTATAGGGATTCCCCCCTCCCCCCCCCCCCCCGTGTTGTGTGCGTTTTTGAATACAATTGTGTTTTATTTATTTTGATTTATATATATGAAGGCATTTGATCACATTTCAACTTTCGAACATAGTTTAGAAGTGTTCATGACTTTAATTTGTCTGTTCGTGCACTAACTTTCTTATATTCACACTTGGATTGCTCAGTAGTTAATATGTTTTTGACAATTTTTACTGCATGATCCGTACCGAAAATGAAGAGGGAAAGTATTTATTAATCATTTGCCGGAACAACCAGAAATATTAGGTAACATTAGATTAGAATTATAGGAAAATAAAAGCGTTTCATAAACGTTTAAAATTTTAATCGAGCGTAACATATCAATACTTACTATAAGATTCTATATTTGAGTATCCTTATGCGTACAAAATAAATACTAATTTAAAAGCACTTCTTTCAAATGTTAAGTTTTCCGTCAGATGAAAAATAAAAACGAGTAGATAACTACATTCGCTTCATGCAATAACGCCTAAGAAAGATACGTTAACAAAAACACGATGCGAAACTCATGAGTCAAACATTGAGTGAGAGAGATTTCTTTTCACGCGGTTTTTTTTTTTTTCCCCACCTTTGCTGCTCTGTTCGTTTCCACTACGTAGTTATTTCATTGAGAAGAAATAGACATTGGCATATAGGCTGCTCACGTCGATGCAGTTTTATTCCCGAATTAGCTATTCAATTATCAGCTGATTTAAACGTTTTTATTTTTAATGTTGTTATTTTTCAAGATAGTACTGATAGATAGTTTTAGGTAACAGTTTTGCAGGATATAAATAGCAACATATTAAATATTTAATAAGGTAAACGGAACAATAAGCAGTTGTCAACATACTTTAATCACTTTAAATATGTTCGAAAGCTCTAAGAGCTACAATATGATCAAATGCCTTTACTTACGCGAGAGATTTCGAAGATTAATCCACGGAACTTTCAGTTTTGTACTTCATTCAATGTAAACGTAAATTTCGTTGCAACTTCCTTCGTTCGATATTCAAACTGAAGTTGTCATTGGAAGATAAGTCAGAGCGCATGCGCAAGGAGTTGCTCTCCCATTGAATGGTCTTTTAGCACTTTTGTTAACGTCGTTCACCCACTGAGGAACCAAAAGCACCTTAACGACACTTCCTAGCCTATGTTGCACCCTGAGGCACCGTTTTTTCACCCTAGGGTGAAATACTTTACCCCTGTGGCACACCTGGTTTTAACAGTGTACATACAAAAATGTTTTTAACATCAAAACTTAATCTTCTAAAAAATTGTAGAAATGAAAACTTAGTTGTTTTTTACTCACTCCTGAGCATAGTATTTATGGGATAGATGGAAACACCTAAATTGCTCTTCGAAAAACAGCTGGGAAGGTGAAATTCATATCTAAGTAGTTTTAGTAACTTTCCTCATGATCAGGGAAACCAGTAACTTGGCATTTGTAGACCTGCTGGAGAGGAAAATGTAAGATAAATTAACTTTAAAAAACGCCTTTTTTTTACACTGTCATCTTCAAGCAATGAAATCGCCTACACGAGTGTTTGAAAATGCCTACACAAATGTTTGAAAGTACCCTGAACACTCAGAATGTCTTCTACATGTTACCTATTCTTCACTCGCTAACAATTTAACCTCAAAAGATACCACAAATATAGTAACAAAGTTTGTTTCCGTTTACTCCATGTTTCCCAACTAATCCTGCTCATTTTTCATTATTGTATCGCTAGCTAACAATATTTCTGTAAAAATACAAATAATAAAAATAATAATAGTAATAATAATATTAATAAAATTGCAATAAAACAGCAGGAAACTCTTAAGTTTTGTAATTACCCTTTAATGAGCCATATATACACTGCACAGACAAAAAGCTTTTTAAAAAAACATTTTCCCTTGTGCATATCTGCTACAGCTAAATCTGCACAGAAGTCGGAGTTGCAGTCATGGAGTCAGAATCAAACTAATTTGGTAATAAATGAGTCGCAGTCAAAGGCTTTAGTTCCATGAGTCAGAGTCAGTAATTATTCCTTCGAGTCCACAGCTCTTCCTCGGATCCAGATACGGAGTCTTAGTCCAAGGCTTTGAAATCCCAGGAATTGGGGGTCGACCATTTTCCCTCCCACTCTGCAGGCCTGCTTACAGGGATTTCTTGCAGATATTTCTGTGAATGGTCAGTTAATTTGCACATGAAAAAGGTTTTAGCATAAATTCTGTACATTTTTAATTCGCTTTTTTTTAAAAGGGGGGGGGGGTATACGAATGAAATGAAAATTATAAAACTAAAAGCGTAAATTTTATAGAGTTAGAAAAGGGATGTTTTTGTCATTTCACCATTTTTTTTAAATGCTTTTTGGATTTGCTTTTCACTACCTAAAGCCAATTCAGTGGCCTATTCAAAAGAAAGCAAAGATGGTAAGTATGGTTTTTATTTTTAGTCATTTACTAGCGTAGCATTTGTTTAGGACTTTTTAACATTACTCTGTGAAATGTAGTTGTTTTGTATACCACCTGATTTTTATGTTTCGATTTTATGCCAGTTGTATGCTTCTTTTCCTATATTCGATTTCTGGTAAGTATCTCAGTTTGAAGAGAACGAACTTACAGGAAGAAAAGTTGTTTTGCTTCTTACCGTTGAGATTCACTTTTGAAAGAAAATGTAACAAAAGCTGATCTGCAATACAGGATGCAACTCTTGACTTTCTTAGGTCTTTCGACGATGGAAAGTCTATGAATGTTTGAACGGATTGTGTTGAAAATTTCGTTGTTTTCCTGGTTTTCAACGATGATTTTTGTTAATGATAATTTGTTTTCTCAATATTACTGTTGACTTTTTCAAGTTAACTGCTTTTATATCCATTCAATCATGTTGTAAAAGATGATTATTTTTATATTTGGTGAATTCCAGGAAAAATGCGACACATGACACTTGAATTTTAAAACTTAATGTTCTGCCACTTGCCATATATCAATCTATACGAAATAAACGAACTTCTTGAATCTTAACCTGTTTTTTCCCAATAGTTCGATAACTTCTAGAAAATCAAGAGCAAAATCAAGTTTTTTCTTTGTATTATTACAGAGCAAAAAATCTCTTTTTTGTTACGTACTGTAATTTTAATGAACTTGTTATCAGCATATAATATTTTGGTTAACTTTTATCTTTTGAATGTCTAGTTCAACTTTTTGGTAAGTAATTTGAAATTTCCTTTTTTTTAAACGTGAAATGGGTTCATTACTAAGGTGACAATTTGATGTCCTTTCGTTACCAAAATACTTCATCTCAGTTAGTTCACCAAGAACCTATTGGGTATAGAAACTAATGTTTTTTTATGCAAAGCAGAATTATGCCCCTCGTCAAGAAGACATATTTATAATTTTAATGGATATTTAATTTGTATGGTTTTTAAGGGTAACGGAAGGACAAAAAAATACGGTAACGGAAGGACATTTAACTATAAGCTGATACAGGGTAAAAATTCAGAATGCTAGTATAAAACAAACTATTGTTTAGAGTTAGTAGTCACATTTAAAACATATATAAGTAATTTTTGTGAAACAAAAAGTAATTTTTGTGAAACAAAAATTAATGTTTTTGTTTAAAAAATTAACTAAAATTTAATTTTTTAAAAGTGTTTCGTGATTTTATTTCTTCTCTTGTATATGATAAAAATCAGTAAAACTACACTTAAAAGTTCCTAAGCAAGTAAAAATCAATTTGGTATGACGTGTTTGTGACATGAAAAGCCAATTTAAGCAAAAAGACTTTTTCACAAACTTGATATTTATATTGGAAAATTACAATATTGAAATGGAGAAAATTTTATCCAAAAAGATCCATCCTCATCCTGACACACAAAATATGCACGATTTGAATCCTGTAACAAGTTATGTTATTGAATATAGTAAATACTTCAACAAATCGAACGAGATTCCATTTCAAAGTCAACAGATTCTCTGTTAAAAATAATGTTAAAAATGAAGATACTGCTGAATCAAAAATACCAAATCATGTGGGGATTATCTTTCTGTTTGCTGAGAAAGAAGATAAATGTTCTATGAATTATGATAGCATTATTGAGTATTTAAAGAATTCAGAATTGTAACAGATGGCTCAGGCATTAGGTATTGTTTTAGATTGCTGTATTAGCTGAATAAATCTTTGTAAGTTTAAATTTTCCAAGTTTAATTGTTTTGGACTTCTTGCCTTTCCGTTACCCTTAACAAATACATAATTTATACGCTTAAAATAATTATTTTTTAAAACTAGAGGTGGAATTGTAATGACTGAACCCTCCTGTATGTGCTCTAAATTTTATAGAATTTTCCTTTTTATAGTTTAGCTGAACTTTTGGGAAGAACATGATAGCGTGAAAATCATGTTGCACAAATGTCCTTCCGTTACCGTTTTTTAAATTAGATTTTAAAAATAAATTACTAACAGAAAATTCTCGGTTTTGGCTTTTTTAGCAACTTACTGTGATGCGTATAAAAGTCTATGCATCAGTTCTTGAAAAAATATGTATTTTGATATGATCACAGACAGAAGTGTATTTTTTTTGTAAAACTGTCCTTCCGTTACCGATGGAATTCAATATTATGTAATGATGGAACTTGCGTAAACCCCTTTTTCCATTTTCCAGTAATGGTGATGCACTGATGGGTGATTCTACGGTCACATGTGGGGCAATTTTCTTTATACTATCATACATATACAAATTTATAAGGGCTGAAAGTTAAAAGTTTGTTGACTTACTGAAAGTTCTTGACACGTGTGATTTGTTGGGTTAAAAAAAAAAGAAGAAAACTTGTCCAATTTATTTTAGCGTTTTTTTTTTTTTTTTTTTTTTTTTTTTTTAATTTAGTTTACCTGTCGCATGTGGGACACACTTTTGGACATCAGCTTTAGATTTCTTGATTTTAGCAATACAGTTGATCTCTCTTAATGCGATCCCGTTCAATACGAATTCACGTCTAAAACAAACATTTTGTTCGTTCAGTTTGGTTTGATATCTAATTACACTCCTGTCTGTGAAAATTGCAACACAATGAATTAAGCATCATAGTTGAATGAAATTTAATACACAGTTGAATGGTAATGGTACAAATAACAGTTACATTTTCAAACCAAACAGACAATAAAAAGAGATATAAATTAGTATTTTGTGTGCCCACCACGCGCCGCAATAAGAGCTGCTACACGATTTGGCATGAAGTGAAACAAAGTTTGAATATCTGCCTGCGGAAGAGTATTCCATATTGTTTGTATGCGCAACCAAAGTTCGTCTGTCGAAGCAACACGACGAGGATCACGAGCGAGACGCCGCCCAACGAAATCCCGCACATGTTCAATCGGTGACATATCCGGGGAATATGCAGGCCAAGGAAGAATCTGTATCTGCTGCGAATCAAGGTATTTTTTGACAGTCCTGGCGACATGTGGACGGGCAGTATCCTGCTGGAATACAGCCCCTGGCAATCCTTGCAGGAAAGGAATAGCTTGGGGCTGCAAAACTTCGTTTATGTATCGGGTACTGTTCAAATTGCCCACAATTCGTAGCAATTGTTATCGTCCACGATATGCTATGGTACCCCAGACCATAACTCCGGGTGTTCGTCCACTGTGGCGTTCGATAATGCACTCCGAAATGGACCGTTCACCGGGATAGCACCTGACACGAATTCGACCATCATGGTGCCACAAATTGAAACGGGATTCGTCAGAAAAGACGACCTGCGGCCAATCAGCACGCCAGCTCCTATGCACATTGGTCCATTGTAGCCGCAGGCGTTGGTGAGGCATTACTGAGTGTTTTTCTTTCTTGCAAATTTTCAATCTGGTAAAATGTATTTCTACATGTTTTCGTGAAAATTAATGTAAACTTTCTGTACTTTTTCTGTTGTTATTTGTTTCAGTTATCTGTTCTTAAACTTTTGTAGTTTTTCTATTTTTAATTAACTGTAATGACCATCAGACTCCTGATAAATGATTTCGAGTAGGTTCTCATATATATCCATGGAGTATTTTAAAACACTGTCCGTTTGAAGACAATTTCAAACAAAGCTTTTGCATCAAACACTGAATTTCACAATCCCAAGTCCACGTCCATAAATTACTTTCTCCTCAAAGGATAAGTAAAATCATAAACAAATATCACCTAATATCTAGATCTAAATATAGGAGAAGTTCTCCAAGGAATACTCTGACTAATCATCAATTTCTTGATTCAAAATAGAACGATATCCTCCACACAACCCGATTTTATTTTCGGAATACTTCACTTTATTCAGTGATCGTAATCACTAGCAGTTGAATACAAATCATTAATCTTCCTTACAAGAGACGTCCGAAACAAAAGAAAGAACATCATTTTCCTGAGTTTGTGAAAAGGATATCTATTCATAAATTGGTGTATTCATGTAGAATACTGTCTAATGGCTCTGGATATTCATTTAGAATATTAATGCAGTGACAAAATAAGCCTATTTAGCGCTGACAAAATTGTTTAGTAATCTCAGTTGTTATACACCTTTGAATTATGTTTCGTGGGAGTAAAATACGTAAAATTCCTGCGCTGTGTTAATTTAAGATGGAGATAAAGATAAGTGTTTTATTACATACACAAATTCGTAATAAAATTACACGAAGTCTAAAAATATAAGCTGTCATAAACATTGCTGTTTTTTTTTTTCTTTTTTCTTTTTTAAAACTAAATTTATGTTTTTTTTTCTTTCATTGACATTCTGAATACGTAAGCATTTTCAAAAAATAAGTGACTGATTATTTATTAAGGATATTAATGTAGTGACAAAATAAATCTATTTAGAGCTGACAAAAATGTTTAGTAATGTCATGTATTATACACGTTGCAATTAAATTTCATGGTAAAGAAATACGTAAAATCCCTACGTTGTGTTAACTTAAGAAAGGAAGAGTGTTTTAATTACATATACAAATTTGTAACTAACGAGTTGTTTATAAATTTCAATAAAGTCTATAAAAATTTACGTTGTCAGAATTATTGCTGATTGTTTTTCCTAATACTAAATGCATGTCCTTTTTTATTTCATAGACTTCCCGAATACTTAAGCATCTTGCAAAAAATAAGTGACTGATTATTTATACCGGATATTAATGCAGAGACAAAATGAACTTATCTATAGCTGACAAAAATGTTTAGTGATCTCAGGTATTTTAAACGTTTGAATTTAGTTTCGTGTTAGTAAAATACGTAAAAGCTCTACGCTGTATTAATTCAAGAAAGAAAAAAAATAAGAGTGTTTTATTACATATACAAATTCGTAACTAACAAATTCTTTAGATTTCAACGTAATCTAAAAACTAAAGCTGTCAGAAATATTGTGATTGTTTTTCCTAATACGAAATGCATGTACATTTTTTATTTCATAGACGTTCTGAATGCTTAAGTATTTTACAAAAAAAAGGGACATAATAAGCCTATTTAGAGCTGACAAATATTTTTAGTATTCTCAGGTATTTTATACGTTGGAATTAAGTTTTGTAGAAGTAAAATACTTCAAATCCCAACGCTGTGTAAATTTAAGAAAGGTGATATATTAGGGTGGCGAAATGATAATTTAGTAAAGTTTTTTATTACATATACAAACTCGTTATTGACAAATAATTTATACTTGCTCAAAGTCTAAAATTTTAAGCTGTCAGAAATATTGTTAATTGTTTTTTCTAATACTCAATGCATGTAGTTTTATATTTCATATACATTCTGTATACGTAAGCACTTTGCAAAAATTACGTGATGATTACTACGTAATTATTTATTTATTAAGGATATTAATGCAGTGACAAAAACTTATGACAAAATAGGTTAGTAGATTCAGTTCTTATACGGGTCATTCTTCAAAAAGTGTAACTTTTCTGTCACACGCTTTTTACAGTAAAAACTTAAGGAACAATTCATTTAACAATGTTGTTCAATTTCGTCAAAAACATATCAATCTGAATCTGCCAACAACTTTTCAATAATAATTTTTTTCAAATATATTTTTGGTTCACAGCATGTGAACTCTCTTCTCCGTGGCATGTCATACACCTGGTGTGAATGCTTATGTTGCACAATAACTTGTTCAGTTAAAAGTATATATTCATTTATTTATTATGTCTTTCACAAGTGTCTCAAATACTAACTGTTTAAATAAATTTAATTTTTTAATATCGTGTGTGATTCGCTTTAGTAGGATAAGGAATTACGTCACACAATAAATTCTCACCTCCGTTACCTATACATAAAATGCCGTTTCTCATTAACAGATGGCAGTAATGACATCACATTGTATTTCCCATTATACAAGAGAGCCCCCTTGTTTATTTCCAGCTATAAAGAGGTTATGACAGTTTCGTTGACAAACAAGAATATATATATATATATATATATATATATATATATATATATATATATATATATATATATATATATATAGAGAGAGAGAGAGGGGGGGGGGGATTTCTTTTAAAAATGGTTATTGGGAATTTTCACCTCCTTGAACTCGAATTTCAGGGATGCAATTTAATGTATAAAAAGAAGTGCACATGTTTTCATATTCTTAACAATATGTGCAGATTATAGCAACAAAGAAGAAAATTTCTTTCCCTGAAAAATGTATCCTTTAGGCCCATCTTAATGGAAAATTCCTCACCTCCGTGACCGACCTTATCAATGTCATTATTTCTGAGGTGAGAATAAATGATGGAGGGGAAATACATCAATTTTAGACAGTCTACCAACATTATAAATTACCATTATGTTCTAAAATTTATTAATTTTGAAATATATTAACACTCTACTATTTTAACACAAATTTGAACTAAAAGGATTACTAAAAGTTAAGCCGCTCCTTAATTAAGAGAGCTTAATATTAGATTCACAATCATCATTAAAATTGCTCATTGTTT
Source organism: Uloborus diversus (assembly GCF_026930045.1). Taxonomy (NCBI): domain Eukaryota; kingdom Metazoa; phylum Arthropoda; class Arachnida; order Araneae; family Uloboridae; genus Uloborus; species Uloborus diversus. Next base: position 87,848,721 of record NC_072740.1, on the reverse strand, counting down.
CCACAATTAGAAAAATTACGTCTTTGATAGTAAATTGGCCTCCTTTTTCAAACACTAAAAGCTTTATCTTTTTTTTCAATTTATGATTAAAATAATTTTAATTTAGCTGAGCCATTGTTTATGGGCACTTCAAGTATAACTCTTTCATGTCAGAATGATAAAAAAAAGAAAACAAAGGGTTTTAAAAGTGAAAAATATTTTCTCTCAAAAGTTACACATTTCGGAGTTATACATCTTTGAGGGAAAAATTCAAATTTCGAAAGGTGTTTGTTGTTTTTTACGAATACCAGCCATTTGGAAGTAATAAGCAAAATATGAGAGAATAAATAAGCAAAAAATTGAAGCCAAATGACTTTTAAGGTTCAACACCATTCAAAAAAAAATAATAAAAAAACGACATATGATAATTTTAATCGTGAATTTATTCGAAAATATTTGAGTGTACGATGACTTTTGTGGCGTGTTATTTCTCTGTCTCTTCGTTTTTTGACCCGTTTCAAAAAGATCCTGCAATATTTTGAAAAAAAAAAAATACTGGGTTTTATTTAGAATGACATAGGAATGATGTGAAAAAATATTGAACTTCATATTCGAATTCAGTTTCGCGTTATTTTGGTTTTACTAAGAAATTTCACAGTGTACGAAGACTTTTGGGAGCCACTATATATAAATTTGGTAAAAAACAATTTGTTTAGACTTCAACAAAGTCTAAAAATGTGAGCGCTCAGAAATTTTGATAATTGTTTTTAAGAAAGTGCAAAAATGCATGTTCTTTTTCATTTCATAGACATTCCAAATACGTAAGCATTTTGCAAAAGAAAGTGATTGATTATTTTTTAAGGATGTTAATGCAGGGACAAAATAAGAGTGTTTAGAGCTGACAAAATTGTTTAGTAATCTCAGGTGATTTCACGTGCATATATTATTCCCATATTTGATTATATTTATTAGAACGATTTTCTATTTACTTATGAATAGTTAAATAAAACTTAACATTAGCGCCTGCGGGGAAAATTAAGTCACGCATTCATTAAGGGGAGGAAGGCGGATTTTCTTCGAAAAAAGTTTTTGGAAAAGAGTTCTCGACAGAAAATGTATACAAAAATATTTTTTTTTATTTGAAAAGTTATTTCTGAGCAATTCAAAAATGTTTAACATTGTCGCCAATGAGAGGAATCCAAACCATTTTCATTAAAGATACCGACAGCTCTAAAAGTTATTTTATATCAAAAAATTGAAAAAAAAAAAACTTAAATATTATGACTATGGTTTTAATTTTACATTTGAAGAAAAATATTAAAAGAGATTAATAAAAGTTGAAATGTGGTTTCTGGTATGCTTAACATTCATGAAAACTGGAGATTAATTGGAGCAATGAAGTAAATCCAAAACGCAAGAAAGCTGCGAACGATTTTATTTTTGATGTGATTGCGAATATCTATATGTTCGCAATAACTTGTAGAAAATTGCTGTTTTTTATTTTAAGTTTTAGCAACGACAAAAAGAAAAGAAAAATTCTTCAGGAATACATTTCCGGATAATTTCTTAGTTTTAATGTTAATTTTTTGGCAACGATTAAAAATTAAATAAACACTAATCAAGGGTGCCCATCCCTCTACGAGCGATGCCCCCCAAATGTTACAATGACCCCCAAAAGCAAGAACCCCTTTAAAATATTTTTAAAAAATCGTAAAAGCGCCCCCCTAAAGATTTTAATGGCGCAGTCTGCCCCATGATATTCCTCCCTTCTGTTTGGCACCCATTCAAACGTTCAAAAGCGCCATGAATGAATGCATCAAGGTCTTGCAATGAAATGTTTCATGCCGTCGCACAAGAAAAAAAAACGCACAAAAACAGGTTTGAGTGTATGTATTTTTAAAAATAATTGTAATGCACTAATTTTAAGTTATGGTTATGTATAAAATAGTAATTTTCATTCTAAATGAATTAAATTATTTTTAAGAAGTACACAAAAGATGCACTCAACCATACTAATAATATTTATTTCTCTTTCACTATAATCCTATAAGTACATTTTTTTAAAATTATTAATTGGCATAATTATTAAACTAGCTGCATTAATCATTAAAGTCATCACCGTCATCATTATCAGCATCGGTTTCAGCAAACTGAAAAAAATAAGGAACACACCAATGAATCTTTCCCATCATCACAGCTTAGTCAATGCTCTTCGTAATCTTTAGGCAGACATCTTTCAAGAAAAAACTGATGTTGGTCAGATTTGCACATAACTGGAATACTTACTTTTAATTGACTAGTTATGGGCATATTAGCATATTGGCTTAAAAGTGCCTGAAATAATTGAATCAGTGACAAAAATGTACTTATACGTTTGTAAAGAAGCTATGAATCAGTACGTGCCAGCTAAACTGCACTCTGATTTTTGAAAAAAAAAACAATATTAGCTCCTTAAAAAGCACGAATTTCAAAATCTTTAATGCTACGAGAAGTCGCTATTGGTGACTAAGAAGCATAAACATAATACATCACACAGTAAATAAAACTTATTTTTGGAAAAAATGTGGTGTAGATATTCTTGAAAGGTTTATTAAATAATCTATTTTTCGAATTCAATAATATTGTTCCTATAATGTTGACAGCAAACATAATTTTGATAATACGTACAAGACAACCTGTCTATTACTGGTATTTTGCCCATAGTTAATCTATGCAGTTTGTATTTCTTTTTCAAGTCTTATTTACTTGTCTTCATTATTCGCTAATGGTAACTGAACAATGTAAGACACAAATTTTATTTCCCACCAACCCATTGAGATAATTGGGCTCAACATTTCAACGTCATCACATTAATTTGTTTCATGTTTATTTCATGTGATATAGTCATATTGTTTTTAATACTTTTTTTACTTTCATTTTTACTTTTTTGCCTTTCTCGTACCTTTTAACCGGCACAAATCTCTTGATCAAAATCATTGATCCTTTCAGCTACTTGTTAAACTAAGCTACCGAAAAATATATGCACTTGGTTCACCGTTTTATTATGTTAGTACTTATTCATTACACTATCATATTAATTTATACCTGTATTTTGCTTTCATATGGCAAAATTAAATTAAATTGTAATTCGGTGAGGGATTTTTTCCATGATTCATTTTTTACGCCTTTTTGTTACGTCATATTTCTGTAAAGCATTCTTTCTTTAATTTCAGCTACTTGGTAGCAGCTGAAAAAAATCAAAAAGAAATAGAAGTGTGCTGCTCTTGGGTTATTTCAATAACATTCAGCTACTTATTTTATAATTCCACTCTTTTAATACATTAATGTCTTAAAAATATTCATAATCACTTGCATCGTTGTTTTTTTTATTACTATTATTTTATTTTATTTTATTTACAAGGAAACATTTCTTATCTAAACATACCCACTAAGAAAAACTTTTGTATGAAACTTGAAATATCTACACCGAGAAATAGGCTGATTAATTGTAATTGAAAAGACGTAAAATAATAAAAATTCAGTACCTTTAACCCATGTACTAATTAATATGAGGAACATTCATAGCAAAATATTATTTGAACTCCATGTTTTTTTTCTATGAATTAAAACTGACTGTGACATTGTTTTCACATATTTTACTTACAAAAAATTTGAAATTGAAACTGAATACATTTTTTAGTGAAACTGTGCGTTTTTTTGAACATAAGTTGACTTAAGTGAAACAAAGTCTTCTATGATATTTTAGAGGTTGATTGATAAATGTTTAAAAGTATTTCACAATAAATTGCATGTATTTATTAAAGTTCATTAGCAAAATGCAAGTTAAAGCATAATATAGATCCGCGATATTAAAGTATCCAAAGAGAGAATCAAATAAGTTTTGACAGAATAAGTAGGGGAATGTGAGGCAAAGTGAAATAGCGGGGCAAAGTGAAATGGTAAAATATTTACTCCGCTTTTAGCGCCACCTATCTGGTAATGTTTTAATTATGTAGTAACACATTTAGTGTATTCCAGTCAAGAAAAAGTTACCTCTGAAAACCAAAGAATATGATTAAAAAAACATTGTTCAAAAATAGATACTCATATTGAAAGATTTGTTCTAAGTCAAAAAATATTTTTGTTATTGTTAAATGATAAAGTTCTTGTTATTTACGTTTTAAATATTAATTGAGATCTACTAACATTCGGTGCAGTATTTATTTGTTTAATATTAAGCTTATTTGTGGTTTAAATAATTTGTACGAATTCGAGTGCATGCAGGGCAAAGTGAAATAGCTCATTCCATTTACTTATTCAATCCTTTATGAAATCACGTGCGTATTTATGTATTAATTATTTCATTTGCATTCCTTCATTTAATATTTCCCTTATTTATTCATTCATTAGCTTATTTTCTAATTAATTCTCTATTTTGTTCACTCATTTATTGTTCTAGTATATTAATTAATTAATTGTTTTTTCTATTTACTTTTCCTTTTCTTTTTGTTTATTCACTCATTCTTTTATTTACTCATTCATTTGATCAAGAATATCTTTAGTAATCAAATAAGAAATATTTCATTTTTCACTTTAAAAAAAGTGAAAATTTTCCACTTTTTTTGGAAATCCAAAGTTATTGCCAAAAATAAAAAAAATGTTTGAGTGCAAGTTTTTTTTTCTATAAAGTACATTGTTCTTTCTTTATGTACCATAAATTTTAGAACAAAATTTCAATTTCTTCAAGTTGAAAAAAGTAAGTGATCTCAACCATTTCACTTTGCCCCACATTCCCCTACATTGCATGCTTTCCTCAATTTCCTAAAATACAAACCTTCAAATTGATGCTAACTATAAGTCATTAGCAATGTAGATCTAATTTTGGACATTATTCTACTGCCTACCCTAATGAAATCCAGCTGCTAATTTTCAGAGTATGATCTTCTATAACATTTTCTAACAGTAGTACAATTTCCGTTAGATTAGTTTCAGAATACTTCCATGAAAGCAGATTCAACTTTGAAAAACTGTGAAGGAATCCTTCAAATAACAAGAAATATTGAATAATAATATTTAAGTTCCTTCAGTGAAATGGAAATTAAAAAAATAATATAGATACACAATATTAAAGTCTCCAAAGCGAGAATCAAGTAAGTTTTGCCAGAATAAGTACATTATATGCTTTCCTCAGTTTTCTAGAAAACAAAGCTTCAAATTGATGCTAACTATACCTCATTAGCAACATAGATCTAACTTTAGACATTATTCTACTGCCTATCCTAATGAAATTCAGTAGCTAATTTTCAGACTATCATCTTCTATAACATTTTCTTATAGGAGCACAGTTTCCGACAAATTAGCTTTGGAATACTTCCTTGAAAGCAGTTTCGGCTTTGTAAAACTGTGAAAGGATCCTTCAAATAACAAAAAGCATCAAATAACAAGTTTGTTAAGGTAGTTGTGGTACGTATTCTCATTGTATATACCATCACTTACTTAGTCTGGTTAAAATTTAATCCATGAATTCCAATCACGTAATGCTCCAAATACGACATTCCTAATTTCAAACAATGCATAATTTGTTTTACGGCTCAATAAAATTTACTGAGAACGGTGCATCACTGCCGGAGGTTTGTGACGCTGCCTTTGCGAAATGGAAGCACGATTAAGCATTCATTCATAAGCACGAAGTTCAGCTATTCATGACAGAAAGTTCTTCTAGAGAAATTGGAGGATGAGCAATTAAATCAAGTCTTTTATGATAAATTTACTAAATAAATAAATAAATTTGAAACGCACTGGAATATCGGTATTCCATGCGCCGTTTGTTATCTGAATAAAATGAGAATGAATGTGGAGGGGAAAGAGGATAAATTAAAAAGTGGTTTGATGTTTTCCCGGCAAGTGGAAGGAAAATACGTTTCAAGTATTAAAACCAGTGGTTGGAAAAACTACATTTTTGTAGCGAACTACAACTGCAACTAATTTATTACAATTAACTACAGCTAAAATTACTTTTTTTTAATGTAGCGACTACAAACTACTTTAGAAAGGTAGTCGCTACTTTGCTACTTTTTAATAAGTAAATTAATAATAAGCATACACATATACTGTTGATTGAAAGAAAAAATTCGAAAAGTTGCTCAGAAAAAAAAATAATTCCAATTCATTTTACTTGAACATGGAATATTTCTTAGAATTATCATTTTTTACTTCCTTTTACAAAAAAGGAAGTATTGTATTCGCAGAAAAAATTCTCACTCAAAAATCGGCCTTAATTTCCATTTTGCTCACCCCCGAATGGATGTTGAGTTTATTTTTCAACCCGACCACACGTGGATATATGCCTAGGAACGTACAGACACCCGAAATATACACTTTGACGATCCCCGAGTTAGTTACAACGAGTTTTCTTATGACTTCTGTATGTACGTATGTATGTGCGTATGTACGTCGCATAACTCAAGAGCGGAATGTCCTAGAAAGTTGAAATTTGGCACTTAGACTCCTAGTGGGTGTCTAGTTGTGCACCTCCCTTTTTGGTTGCATTCGGAAGCTCCAAAAAGGATCTTCTGCCCCTTTTTGGGGGGAAATCACTGTTAATTTCGATGTAAACTCAAATGTTGTTATAATTTGGCGGACACTTGGCGATACATCGCCAGTCTTTTTATCTCCAAGTTTGGCGCCAACTTGGCGACAAATTTGGCGATTTTTTTTTTTTTAATTCTATTACTTTTTTTTAGAAAAAAGGAAGTACTGTATTCGCGAAAAAATTTTCATTTAAAAAATTGACCTTAATTTCCATTTTGCTCACCCCCGAATGAATGTAAAGTTTATTTTTCAACCTTACCACACGTGGATATATGCCTAGAAACGTACAGACACCCGAAATATCCATTTTGACGGTCCCCGAGTTAATTACAACGGGTTTTCTCGTGACGTCTGTATGTACGGATGTATGTGTGTATGTATGTCGCATAACTCAAGAAAGGAATGTCCTAGAAAGTTGAAATTTGGTACTTAGACTCCTAGTGGGGTCTAGTTGTGCACCTCTTTTTCTGGTTGCATTCGGATGCTCCAATGTGGGTCTTTTGCCCCTTTTTGAGGGTAAATCATTGTTATTTTGATGTAAACTCAAGTGGTGTTAAAATTTGGCGCACACTTGGCGATATATCGCCAGTCTTTTGGTTTTTGCCAAAAGTTTATCGCCAGTCTTTTGGTTTTGGTCTTTTGGTCGCCAAAGTTGGCGACAAATTTGGCGATTTTTTTTAACTTTTTATTATTTTTTTTTCTTTTTGAATTTGTGTGTGTGTGTGTGGTTTCAATTTGGCCACTGTTGGTGATATTTAGAGAGTAAACTATTGAATTACATTAAAACTGCCAATAATGAGAAAATGACATTAAATTGGAGTAAAAGGAAGTCATGTGATGCACACATCAGCTCGTTTTTCTTCATTTTCTTCTTTAAACCATTTTAACAAATATTCACTGCAAGAAAGAATGAAAAAGATGAAATATTTAAATTTTTACAAATTGGCTTATTTGAAAAATGTAAATAAAAGCAGTCACATACTTTAATTTGCATTTTACATCGGCATCCATATACATTAAATTAATTAGATGAGGAAAACGTCTTTTAAACTGAGGAGAAAAACTTAAATTTTCTATATTGAAATTAATTTTATAGGAACTTATATTTTGTAGGATCTAATTAATTAACTTTGAACTTTAAGCTACAGGTCAGGATCTGAACACCATCCTCTTTCTTACGCTACTGAAACTACTTTTTTTAACATAATTGAAAAGTAGTTCCCAGGAATCACTACAAACTACTTTTTCTTTTTATTTTTCTTTTTTTTTTTTTTTTTTTTTTTTTTTTGTATCGAACTACTGGCTACTCTACTTTTTTTCTTAAAGTAGTGCACTACACTACAAACTACTAAAAATGTAGCTACTACATTAGCGTCGCTACTTGTCGCGCGCTACTTCCGACCACTGATTAAAAGTAAGGAAAAATATTTCGTAAGATTTTTTTAAATCATGCGTAATTATATACTGCGTTACAGGTTCAAAAATTTTAATTTATGTCTGTGACAGTAGTTTATGTAGAAATATGGAGTAGGTCAAGGTACCACGCCTTACCTAAGGAAAAAAAATTAAGAAAGGCAATGTTAATGAAAAAAAAACAGAGATAATTCCTTTCTCAATGTAGGTTAAAGTGCTGTGTAAAATAGATCAGTAGCGATAAATATGATCAGTAGAAAATTATTTTACGCAATTCCAGTAACTGCTTTGCACACCACTGCCTAAAAAAAAAAAAATGCTCTCTAGGGCACTGTGTGAGTGTAATTATGAAAAATAATGGCTATTTATTCAGGCATATTTCGGATTTACTCTATAGCAGAAATTTTCATAACGTGTAAAACTTGTAGCCCTTAAAAAAAAAAAGTCACTTAAACATGAAAAAACACTAGCTATTTGTATTTAATGATAGCAGCGACAATTTTTAATTTATGCAATGTGATTAAATCAAAAGTTCACGTCGTAAGGAAAGAAAAAGAAATTTGGCTGTTAAACGTAAAACACAAAAAAAAAAAGTTCGTAAAAATGGGCAAGAAAGAAACTGAACTTCTAAAACAGAGCTGGCCAACAGTTCATAGCGAAATGTTTCTATTATATAAGGAAGTTGGTATACTAAAACCTTAAAAAACTGTATTTTTTAGTTTTTATCTATTCAAAATTTTCAAAAAAGAGCTTTCAAGAGATATCAAATGCAGGCTTCCATGTAGATTAAAAGGTGACTTTCCAGATTTCTGAAATGTTCAACCGGGACACCAGAATTCCCCCTCACCCCATTCCTCCCAGCGTCACGAGTATTCAAAAGGGTATACAGCCCCTGGATAGTTTTTAGAGCGTTTTAAAGGGTACAGATCATTCTTATTGCTATGAATAAATGGCTACTAACTATGACCCTAAATCAATGGTAGTAATAAATGACACAAGCAGATAAACTTCAACGTTTTATTTCTTACATGCTAATATTCAAAAGTTACTTTAGTAAGAAGAAACACTTTGAATGAGGAATAAGCATTTGAACAATATTTTGGATTTAATTCTTGAAAATCCTTACAAGCTAATCTGATATTATTTTTTCAAGTCAATGTTTCAAATGGCAAAGTAATTATTCTAAGTAATACATCACAGTTAATTATTTTTAGACTTTTTTGATCATCTGTAACACAATTTATCTTTTACCAGGATGTGAAGTAAACCAGACGGGACACCGGCATTTTGTGTGAAAACCCGGACTGGCTCGGTCAAACCGTCACGCTGGCAAGTCTAATTTAAAGTAACTCAATCTAATTATTAATGGGAAGGGAACGTATTAAAAGGTACGAACAATTTTACTTTCCGACGCGATTTTCTTAAAACCTCAGTTTTAAAAACTCATGAGACTGGTACTGGCATTACATGCGAATTTTTCAAGATTTTTTCTTGAAGTTATCTTAGTATGAGTGATAGTGTAGTGAAGTTATCATATGTGCCTCGTGTTAATTTTCCCATTTCATAAAATAAAAATTGTAATAGAGAAAAGGTTTAACTCGATTAAACTCTTTTTAAAAATAATTAGTTACTTTTTTGTTGATTTTTCTTTATGCGCTTTTAAATAAACAGCTGCTAAATAGATGTTTTTTGTGAAAAATAATTCATCCTGCCCTTTCTATCATCATCGATTTGAACGCCTTAAAAGTCGATAGCAACATCAAGGAATTTGTATGTACCGCAGAAAAATTTCATAAGCAACAGTTATATCACATAGCGGAAATGGTAACAATTTGTAACTAAATGGCTGACTTAAATCTCTTCTCTGGAAGAAACAGCGATATTTTAACTACATTTCTATACATAATTTAGACGCATAATATTGTTATTACATGAAACATCGCAACAATGAAATCTGAAAATAATTCTGGACAGTATTATTTTGTTTATTTGAATTATGCAATGAAAGTAGAATTTACTGTAGAAAATATTTATAATCAGGGCCATTCCACCGTCACTTGCGGGACAAAAATACACTTAAATTCCATTAACATTTTGTCATATCTCTTACTATTTTAATGAAACAGGGGTAAGCAATTCTTTAAATCTTTACATTTGATACACAGATACTTCTGACACAACTATATTTTTATTAAACAATTTTGTTGTTTAAAATAAAATTTATTTACATTCCTCACGTGCGGGACATCCAAAGTCAACCTCTGGTAACTTGTTTGTGAATAAGCTAATATTTTTGCTCTATTATACAGCAACGACGAAACAAATTGTAGATTTTCAAAACTATGGTTTTAACGTAATGGAAACATATCTCATTAGTTAAGGAATAATTATTTAAACCATTGAAAAAAAAATATGTCTATGCCCATTCCATTGAAAATGGTCATTTTGTCCCGCACGTGACGGTTCCAATATTTCATAAAAAGAAATAATTGTTGAAGAATGTTTTTGCTTAAAAAGTCACACATGCGTTTGTGATTTAGCAGCAAAAAACAAGCTTAAGCAACAAAATTTTGTTCATCATCCTTTTAAATTATTATTTTTTATGAAATATATGAAGCGTCAAGTGCGGGACAAAAGTACCGTTTTCCGTGGAATGGCCCATCAACTATTTTGTCACATGAAGGAAATGATAACACTTTATAAGTAAACAGCTGATTTAATGTTTTTTCTGGAATTAAAAAAAAAAAAATAATAATTTCAACACATTTTCGTAACGACGTTTCACTTACAATATCAGTAATATAGGGATAACAATGAATTATGCAAGTACGTCTGAGTATAAATATTTATAATATTTGTTTTCAAAAATGCAATAAATAAAGTCTAAGGTGTTACTTACGCACTAATATAAAGTTAAAAATTTAACATTTTAGATCTAAGTTACAAAAATGTGCTTCTGATTATTTTCAGTTCCCTATCTTGAAATATTATTTCAGTTATTGACAAACTAAATCAATTTCCAGACTCATCTTTCTTCGATGTATTTGTTGAATCTACCAACACATCATTTTATCGTATTCTGACGGAGAAAAATAGGATCAATGGAATATCAATCTTCTATGCATTGTTTGCAGAGCTATTCTTTTTTTCGTTTGCTCCGGTTTTTTTTTTTTTTTTTTTTAGTAAATCCTCAACTTATTGCGAAAGAAAATAAAAATCTGGGAAAGTATTCATTCCCACTGTAAATGAGTTAAATGGATAGTATCGCAAATTTAATTTTCTTTCCGGTGTTAATACATTTTTATTTTTCAATAAAAATTATCTCAAGAGCTTTTATTATACTTGATCAGTCTTGGGTATAGCTAGATTTTTCATCATTGCCAAAAACTGAAACGAATAACAGTGATTAGAAAGTTAACTGGTCATAATGTTAACACTTAACTTTATAACCACATTTAAAGGCTTACTTAAGCACGCATAAATTTGTGGATTTAGGGCTTTTTAAACACTGAGAAAAATGAAATTTTCAAAAATGAGTGCATTCATGCTTTAAAATTTTCTTGAAACCTTTTGTTTAAAATATGAGTACCCATGTTTTCAAATAGTGTGTTGAATTATTTCATACTTAAAACTGAGTACATAACTCGGTTAATACGCAATTTTGTAATTACTACATATTCAGAAATGTGTACAAATGCCTCGAAAATGAGCATAGGTTGATTTGAGTATTTGAATGTTTCAAATTTGAATACCACACAGTCGAAGTCATTTTACTCTGCGATACGTTCAAATTTGAGTACTTTGTCGTCATTTTTGAAATTGTTGTTTTCAAAGGGAAACGTTTCATTTAATATGAAACTTTTCTTAATTCAAGTTATTGGTTTAAAAACCTCTTTTTCCCTCATGCACTTGTTTCTAAACTTTGTAAAAAAATTCTATGTTTAACTCCATGATAAAAAAGTAATAACACCCTCTAAAATATATCTTCGTAAATTCTACGTTATACATAATTTATAATTTATAAGTTTTTGGCTTTATCAATTTTTAACACTGATTAATTATTACGCTTCCTTTTCCTGCTCATATGGGTTGCATTTATTGATTAGATTTTCTAGCATACAATTGCTCATCAGAAATGAAATTAGTCACTTTTATTAAGAAGCATTTTTTCTTACTGTTTGTGATTTAGGAGTTTTGGGTGCGGGATTGAATTTATTAATTTTTGACTTATATTAAGTCATATAGTCATAAGTGAAATACAACACCAAGTCAAGAAAAATTCTTATGCATGTATTAATATCACTTTTAGAGTCCTTACTAAATTGTTTGTATTATTTTATTTATTATTATTTTCATTTTATTTTATTTATTAATTTATTTTTATTTATTTATGTATTTATTTATTTTTTGCTGCAGATTTGTTTTATTGCATATTTGAAATCATGCACACAATTGAGGCGGCGTCTGCTTTCAAGGATTTGGTTTTAATTTCTTGAGCTTTATTCATTCAAGATTAGCCAAAATGTATGCGTCTTTTTTAATTAGACACATAAAATAACTCCCCGTGCACCAAAGAGTATCACAGAAGTCCAGAAGGAAAAAAGCACAACAATACACAAAAAAACACAAAATTAATTGAACACTATAAATTAACAATCAAACAAAAAAATTAAAAAAAAAAAAAGAAGTACAATCAAAGTCAAGCAATAGAGTGAATAAAACGTTTTAAAAAGTCTCAACGGCCTGAACTAGAGCAGATGATACAGGAGGCTAGAAAAGAGAAAAAATGAAAAAAAAAAGCATGCTTGTGAAAAAAAGGTAATCTAGCATTAAAAAAAAAAGTTTTTTGTGTAGCGTCACTCCAGAGCAACAGTAAAACATCGAAGTCTAGGAATAACCTGGGTATAGTTAATTATTTAGGCAACCGTAAGATATCCTTCCGTTGCTGCTTTCAGGTGATGATATCAGTATCAGTTTCCTTGCAAATTGATTAGTATTTTTTTTTCTATATTCTTCAGCTACTATTATAACTCATAGAACATTATGCAAAGTAAGAAGTTAAATATGTACCTCCCTCTATGATAAAATGCTAACAAATAAAACAGCGTTGGTTTTTTACTTATAAACTTAAGACAACTCAAATTATTGACTGGCATTTTTTATTGCAACTCAAATAAAATGAGTTAAAACAATGAGGCAAATTCCAAAACATATTATGTTAAGTTTTAAAAATATGCCCTCATTATTTATTTATGTATATCTTTATCGAATTATTTTAAAGCTTAAATAAAATTAGGTAATATAGTCATGGATAATTGATTATGCATTATGTTTCAGTCCCATCTGCTTCATTTTTAATGATCACAGGAATTTTATTCAACAATAGATTACAAAATATATTACTGAAACAAATTCTAGTTTCACCCAGTGCAAAAATGCAAAATTCCACCTCCTCCGCACGATTTAAGAAAAAAATTAAAAAAAAAAAACAAGAAAACAGATACATTTCTAATAAAGACAAGCTAGTAAATCTTGAACAGATATTGTGAATAAAAAAGAAGAGAGTAACAAAATGAAATGATATGTTTATTAATGCTATAAATTAAGCTTTTTTTTTTAAAAAAAAAAACAAGATTTATAATATTTCTTGAGAGCAAAAAGGGGCGGTGGAAATGCTATGCATTATCGATTCTTGAAAATCCCAGAGGAGCAATAACTAGTTACCGAAATAAAATAAAATGATCGTTTTAAGAATATCAATGTATCCCAAAACATTTGAAAATATTCGCAAAAACAGAATGCCAATAGAGGACATTTGTATTTGATACATACTTTTTTAACACTTTGATCAGAGATTAATTTTTGCTTCTGCTGTAAAAAACTTAAGAGGTTGTATTACTACGGAATAACTTTTCCATTATTGTAGTGATTTGTATAATAGCAATCCATCTTCTCTTATCAACTGTATAACAATTCAGTTAGGAGCAGGGCTTAGTTTACAGGGGAGATGACAGGAGCTTAGCTCTTGCACTTATTTTCAAATTTCAGGGCTTAGTTTACAGGGGAGGTGACTGGAGCTTAGCCCTTGCACTTATTTTCAAATTTCAGGGCTTAATTTGCAGGGGAGCTGACAGTAGCTCAGCTTCTGAGCTTTTCATTTCATATTTCAGGACTTTATTTGAAGGGGAGCTCAGCTCCTGCAATTCTTTACAAATTTCAGAGCTTAATTTGAAGTGGAGTTCAGAGTAGCTCAGCTCCTGCGCTTTTTTTTTCTTCAAATGTCAGGGCTTGATTTGCAGGGGAGCACACAGGAGCTCAGCACCTGCACTTCTTTTCAAATTTAGGCGCATTTTTATGTATTTGATGGGATTTCAGACAATTTAGATATGAAATGAGATCTTAAGACTACAAAACTCATGCACTTCTTTTGTCAGAAATTAAGCTGAAATTGTCACGAAATCGATCTCTGATTTCATTAAAAATCGTTCTTCCTCCCTGCTAATTGGGGCACTGTAATCTTCTCTACGTCTGCAGACTTACTTCGAAGCAAGAGGTTTTTCATTTAGGAGCTACAATACATGACCTTGTCGCAGGAAAATTAGTATTCTTAAGGGGTCACAGTACCTTTCAAGCAATTTTTTTCAATTTAAGTAAATTCTATTTTTTGTTGAAATCATAACATGCTTACTTATTTTGTAATCAATAATTTTTTAAAAAATTTTAAAATATTGCGTACTTTTTTTAAAAATTCAAAACATTTAGAAAAATTTCAATTTTTTAAAATCCCTAAGGCTTTTTTTGTTTTAAACTAATATAAAAAAATCTTTTTGCTAAACGATCACAATTATGATCTCTAAAAATCTGTGCATTCATTTGCTTTTGTGTTCACTAGAAAATTTTCTGTGATTAATTACGGAAAAACCGTAATTTTTTTCAAAAAAATTTGTTTTTTTAAGGTATAACATGCTCTAAACAATTGAGTAATTTATAAAATGCTTATCCAATGCACAGTTTTGTTAAATATATTATCTTAATTGCAAAAAGTATTACTTTAAAGCTGTATCTTTAAAAGAAAAAAATCCTTAGGGATTGTTATGACACGAAAACACACACAAAAAAAAAAAAAAAAAAAACGATCATCGAGAAAAATCAATTTAAAGTTTTCTTTTTGCATAAGAACACATAGCGAGCATGACCTAAAACCATTCATAATTTTTTTATATTTGAACTAAAGCAATGAAACTTTTCCCCTGTGTTTGGACTAGTGTTTAGTTTCGAAATAAGCAATAAAATTTTTTTTGATCGTTTGGTCATTTTTGAGGTACTGTAACCCCTTACTAAGTTTTAGAGGAAAAACAAACATTCATGGGCAGAATTACTTTTTTTTTCGAAGCAGGAAAATCTCATACTATTAAAAATTAGAAGTTTGTATGTTTCGGTCTAAGGTTGAAAAAGAAACAAAGTAAGACAAATAAATTATTAGTAAAAAAGTAATGTATTTACTAAAGTTAGAACTTAATGCTCTTTATTACTTGGGATATCAGGAAGACTATGAACCCTGAAACAAACACACTAAATAAAAAGATAAAAAATTGTTTTTCGAACCAAACATTCTGCAAACCCTCTGTTTAAATTTTTTTAGTCTATTATTTCGACTAATTCATGTTTTACAGTCAGTGTAGCTAAATATTTAATCTATCTTGAAAAATGGGGAGCGTATCAAACTTTTATTAATTGTAATTGTGAAAAACTAATCTCTTCACCTGTCACACTAATTGGCAAAGAGAGCAAAATTCTTGTCCCACAGGCAAAGTTTGTTGAGATATCTAGAGTTGAACTTAACGAAAATTCGTCAACTGAGCTTCGCGTTTAGCCTAATAAGACCAAAATGGAGACTTTTTTCATCTGCTAAATCAAGCAC
Organism: Uloborus diversus; assembly: GCF_026930045.1. Classification (NCBI taxonomy): domain Eukaryota; kingdom Metazoa; phylum Arthropoda; class Arachnida; order Araneae; family Uloboridae; genus Uloborus; species Uloborus diversus. The sequence continues at coordinate 87,832,838 of NC_072740.1, read as the reverse complement.
GTTTATGTCCCGTGTCACGTCAGCATTATTTCCAAATATTTGCAGTGTTTGATGAACGCAATATTATGGGTATATTTTAAAGCTTATGAGGGTGGTTATCTCCAAATAGACCAAATTAATGGTCCAAGCATCATCAAACATCGTTTTAAAACTAAATTTAACAGGAATGTATAATATGATGTTTAGAAGTAATTTTGGTAGTTTTTATAATTTAGATATTTATAAATTAATTAATACTGTAATTCCAACCATAATCACTTCTCACTCCTTCATAGAGTAACCACACAAGATTTCAATTTTTAAAATTATTTTCGTCAATATTGAAGTATGAATGTAATATTTATTTTTTAATAAATTTGATTTTATCTTCAAGTAGGAACTATAATATGCCAATATTATAGTTAATATTAAAAATATTAGCTTTAATTACAATATTGAATGTTGTACCCACCTTCTTACGTCAATTCCTCACTGACTTAACTAAGTTTTTCTAACTGCTACTAGAGGGCACATAAAACGATTTGATGGAATAAGAATGTTTTGGTAGCCATCACAACACATTGCATAAAAAAATTAACTTGATTTTTAGTTCTATTTTTCTCAGAAAGAGAAATTTTGATAGATTACGGGTGGAAAGTTTTTTTACCTCATCACTCCCTCCTCAGCCTTTACTGAATACAGGTAAAATTAAAAAATGTCTTCCTACTATTAATTTTTAAGCATTTAGGTATAGTTAAACTAATCTCTATTCAGATAATTGTAAAAAAAAAGTAAATGGCCATTTTATTAAAATTCGTCACTCTCTCACAAGTCAGGGAGTGACGAATTTAAAGTATTATGTTATGAAATTCAAATAAAATTATTGCTGTTATAAAATAAATGCTAATCAACAGATTTTTTTTAATGTTTTACAAAGAAAATTAAATAAATAAATCATAAAACTTACTATCATCACTATATCATGAGCTTTAATTTTATTAGTTTCTGACAATAGGTAGTTATATCGTTTGACTTCAGTAGAATACTTGTTAGTGTAGAATATTATTTACTTTCGTAATTTTTGTATATTGCAAGTTCATCAGGTTGTGTACTCAAGAAATGTGCAAGGTGTTTCCAATGAGCATTCAACCACTTTACCTGAGCTAATTTTATGATAGGCAGCATCATTAAAAAATGTCTTACGTACAAAAAAAAAAAAAAAAAAAAAAAAAAAAAAACAGGCAATAACGATATGTAAAAACGAAAAAAAGGCGTGCAAAAAATTTAAAGTAATTGATCATGGCCAATATTTTCATAATTTAGATTATTTTAGATTTTCACGAAAAAATTAATCATGTGTTTATAACAAAGTGGAACAAAAAAATACTTAGTCCTTATTTGTTCTATTTGGAGAGGATCACCCATTTATTGAGATAATATTTAAAATAATTCTTTTAGGTTGGCAGACTTACTAGAGAAGATGCCACCAAATGACCTGCATCTCTGATTTGAACAAAAGAATACTCTTATGCAGTGCTGCATGTAGAAGAGGACTAAAAGGTATTTATGTAAGGTTTAAAGGTAAGGTTAAGGTATAAGGTAAAAAAAATCGTCACAACTTGTTGGTCTAGAAGCCTGTTAGCCGCTATCGTGACTTTTTCGATAACGTTGCCCAGGGAGTACCACGTGGAGGTCGGCTTCTAGTAGCCCTGTTCTACACTTAGTCGGTGTGTAATATGCACATTTATTTATTAGCTAATTAGGGAAACAATTGGGGGTAATTCGTAATGGTAAAATTTTTGCTGAAGGAAAATCAACGCATTATTTTAGGATTTTCCTACCGACCAAGTTCAGAACAAGGCTTTGAGAAGCTAAGTTTAACATTATTCATTTGTCTAATGATAATTGCCAAAAACTTTAGTCAATGAAGCATATGTGATTTTAAGAAAAGCAAAATTAACTTAAATTTATATTGGCTTAAACTGAGAGTGGAGAATTATCATTGGACACATAACTGTAAACTTAGCTTATCACTCCCCAGGGGGTCGCACCACAACCTTATCCTTCTAATTTTGTGCGGCCCCCCGAGCTGATTCATTCATATCAGCTCACCTTTAGCAAGAGAACCTGAAAAAAGAAAAGAATGCATTTAGTATATTGTTTCATCAGCACAATCAGAGCTTCATGCATGCTAAGCGTTATGAAAGTAATGAGCCTGTTTTTATATTTCTGGCCTGACTGTTCATTTATATGGGGACCGAATGGCGGGGAAAGGTAAGATTTTCGCGATAAATCACTGATTTCGTGAAAATACTTACTGTTGGAAGTCATATTTGTTTTATTGCGAAACAAAGAAAATTGATGTCTTCAATGATTGTCATAGAGAAACTGAAAAAACAGGAGAGGTATTGGTAGAGTTTTGAAGAAGCGTACGGAACCTCTGTCTAAGATATAATTTGACTAGCACCTAACCCTTTAGCGCCCACCCTTGTACTTATTCAAACAAATTTACTTACATCTTGAGATCCTTTGTCTTCTTTCTTTATGGCTTTGTCCAGGTATCTTACCGACAGTTCTTCACCTTGTTTAAAAATGGAAAATGCATCTTAGAAAAAAATGGCGGTAGTTTTAGGTAATTGCTCATAGAAAATGCCCGTTTTCCCCTTTTCATAAATAAAGAATCGTAACAGAAAAGAGGTTTAAATCGACTGAACTCTTTTATACGATACAGTTATTTTTGTGTTAATTTTTCTTTATGCGTTTAAAAATAAACTGTTTAAAAATTTTGTAAAAAAATAATTTTGTAAAAAAATAATTGCTGAAGAAATGCTTTTGTGAAAAATAAATCTTCTTGTTATTTCTATCATCATCAAACTGAACACGTTAAAAGTTGATAGCAACATCTTTTGAACACTTTGTGAAAAAATAAACTTTGTAAAAATATGACTGCTGAAGAAATGTTTTTTGTGAAAAATAAATCTTCTTGCCATTCCTATCATCATCAAACTGAACACGTTAAAGGTTGATACATAGCAACATCTTTTGAACATATCGAGTACATCTCAAAAAGAAGCAAGTTAGTCCACTTTTTTTTAAAGCTAAATAACATTGAAATATTTGTCATCAAAGCAACAATCGCTGAGAGAACTGATTGAACACATCAAAGATCAATAGCAACATCCTTTGAATACATCAAGTACAACAATCGGCAAGAAAACTGATTTTAATTGATGAAAAATACTCATCCATCATTTCAAAAAGTTTTCTAAAAAAGCAGTTATCAAAATTAAAAAATAAAAAAATATAGAGCCATCAAATTGAAATCAGAAAAAAATAGTATTATGCGCACTCCAGAAGTACAATTTACAGTCAGCCCAGAAGATAAAAAAATTGTCTTTCTTTAACAAAATTTTTAAAAACATTCATAACGGCAAAGGAATTTGTATTTACCGCAGAAAAAATTTACAATCGACTGGTTAGTCACATAACGGAAATGGTAAGAATTTATAACTCCTCGGCTTACTTAAATCTCTTATCTGGAATAAACAGCAATATTTTTACTATAGTTCCGTAAAGAATAACATCCAGACACCTCAGTTTCGTCCTTGTTGTGTACTCATCAGTCAGGAATAGCCAATGATCTAGCTGAAGGCAGATGTTCTCTCATTGATGCTAAGATTACCAAACTGAGAGAACATCAGCTGGATTACACAGCCGGGTACTTTGCATTTAGCTCTGCCTTAACCTTTTCGTAACGGCGGTAACTTACTGCTAAAAGTCTGTCCATGTACACATACTAATTCGAAGACTTTTTTTAATTTTATTTTTTTCAAATCAAGATCCGGTCAGGGGTGGGGCACGAGTGAGGGATTTGCGAAATGAAAACCTCAGTGTAAACTAAAAGGGGTGTTATTTACAAAGTTTATACATCTCATCCAACTACTTCAATTTAATTGAGACATTTGTCGTAACCTGGTTTCAACTTTCCCAACCCTCGTCATAGAAGGCATGCGCCTGTTCTTGCAACCTATTTCTTAAGCTAATCTGAGCCAAACGTTTGCACTCCGACCCAGATTTTCGTGCAAGAAAAAAAATAGGAGTGTTTTGGAGCCAAGTCCGGACTCCAATAGTCGGACAGCATGCACCATAAACATCGGTATGTACTTCTTCACACTTTCAACTCTATTCCACACGTTGCTTTTACACATAAGTACGAAGTTTCCCCGTACACATCGATGAACTTTTGCTGTATCGCGCTTCTTAGTATGCCAGAATAGAATAACAGCACAGAGCGTGATATCAGGGTTGGAAAGTCAGTTCGAAAGTGGAAAGAACCACGAAAAAAAAACCGGCTGAAAGAAATAAGTTTCTTTAAACTGGAAAAAATGGAAAAATCTTAGTTTAAAAATTTGTCATTTAAAAGTTTCCCTGCAAATGAATGACATTTCAATTTTCAGCGCTAGTTCCCGGCATTAGGGTGTCTCAAGAAAAACGAAAGTCAATTTTTCAAGTCACACACCCTCTTATATTTCTTCCTTTTAAGTCAGAACAATTGTAAAAAAAAGTTTCATTAATTTGAACAACGGCAATTCCTGTCGATTTGCGCCGGAAAGTGTAAACCAGGCCTGCGTACTAGGCCGAATAAAGATTTTTTTTTTTTTTGAAAGCTCGAAATTTCCTGTTAATAAAACACATGTACCACATAAATATTTATTTAAATTAAAAAATATTTTTGGCGTCCAGCAGGAGGCTTAAAATTTATAATTTTCTTCAAAAAAATTGAATTTTTCGATTTATCTCTTAAAATATTACTTATACATTTAAAAAGAATGTCAAGTTCAAAAATTATTAACAAACACATTTTCAAATCAACATTTGCAAATGAATAATAATAATAATAATAATATATATATATATATATATATATATATATATATATATATATATATATATATATATATATATATATATATATATATATATATATATTTAAAAGGAAAAATTTAACTAAAAATTGAAAAAATCCATTTTTGAGTACCATGTTGGAGACTGAAATATTGCAAGCGAGCAAAAATTTCTATTTAACGCTAATTATCGGCTTTAATGTTTACATTTTTCACCTTGATAACTTCTTAAAATTTACCTTGCATTTAAAAAAATATATATAGGAAAAAAATTAATTTTTCGAAAAAAATTACAAATTTTAAGTCTCCTGCTGGACACCTAAATGTTTTTTGATTTGGATACGTATTTTTGTGGTACATATGGGGCTATATGGGTAACGTTCTAAAATTTCGAACTTCGAAAAAATATTTTTCTTTCTGCCTACGGTTTACTTTCAGGCGCAAGTCGACACGGGTTGTCGTTGTTCAAATGAAACTTTTTGACAATTGTTTTGACCCAAATGGAAAAATACAAGAGGATATGTGACTTGAAAAATCGACTTTCGTTTTTTTTTTGGGGGGGGGGGATACCCAAACCATCAAATTTAAGAGATTTCACTATAGAACAACCGCTTAAATATTTTTTCAAAAAAACATTTCAAGTGATACTAATGCCATTTTTTTTACATTTGCTGAAGTATTCTAAGAATTTGTATGCTAATTTTATATATTTCAATTTTTAACAAATGTTAAGTTTTCTGTTCGTTTTTTTTTCCCCCAGCTTCTTTCTGTTTTTCCAGTTTTTTTTTTTTTTTTTAATTTTCACCAGTTCCTTCCTGTTTTTTTTCAGTTTGTTCCATTTTCTTTAACTGGTTTCTTCACGAAGAGACCCAACCCTGCATGAAATTCACTCTTCGCGGGAGATTCTATTGTTTAAAGTATGTTTATATGCTCACTGCGTGTCCAGAGCTCACTGCTATGATCTACTGACAGAATTGCCGGGTATACTAGAGACATTGCGCAACCCATCTGGATACAGTGGCAAGAAATTTTAACTAGTTTTTATTTCACGATCGTCCGAACCTCGGTAAAAACACACACACACACGAAGCATCCAGCATTCCTTTGAATTTTGGAGTTCAAATTATGTTTTTCGCAATCACGAATTGCGATAGAAACTTACTGGTTGGGTTTCTTAATTCTACAAATGGAATGGAATGGAAATGGATAAAAAATTGCACTTGCCATATTATGACTGGTGATTTTCTAGAATAGATAATATGAGGCACTTCCATTAAGAAAGAAATGTTAAGAAGTAGCAGTACACGTATCATAAATATATTATTCACTGCGTACAAAGTTACGTAATTTTTATTCCTCATCAATTTTAAATGGTGGAATTTATTCGCAACTCCAACGAACTGTAGGGGGCACTGAAGTCACTGTCTAATGGCGGAATTGAAAACTAAAACAAACGCACATGGTAACGAAGAAAATGCTAAAAGTGTTGTGATTTTTGTTCGTACGTATGATTTTTTCGCTTTATTCTTTTTAAATTAATTTTCAAAGTCTTGTGGATATTCTGGCCCACGTAGAAAGAAATGAGAATTCAAGAAGCATTACTAAACGTCAAAGATTAATGCAAACTACGTAGTTCGTAGTTCTAAACAGCTATTTCCATGATGTTGAATTCGATATTTACCAATTCTTGATAAAACTAAATAATAATTGTGGCCTGACAAGAGCAACAATTAATGCTAGAAAATTCAATATGACATTACAAATTATTATCGAAAGAAGATGATACTTCTTTGCCTTGCTTGGCTAGCGCTTATTTTTTTTCCCATTTGTAGCTGAGTTATTTCTCTCGAATTCCCGAATCGGTTCATTTAAAAAATTTCTGTTTCGATTTTTCTAATTTCTGAGTTACGATTTAATTGTGTCATGTTATGCAAATCATCAACAAAATTCTCACGGATATATGGTGGTAGTTTTCTTTTCAGTTGATTGACCATTATTTCTTTTCACTTATCGAATTCTGTAATCTTACTACCATTTTATTCCACTCATGATAAAAATTAAAAATGGTTTAACTAAAAACGCGAAATCTCGCCAAGGCTACTTTGCTCGCACAATACCAAAATTATAACCCTAAACAAATTTGGCGAAACCTTTCAGCTGAGAATAAAAGGAATAAAGTAAATTCTTTCTAGGTTAAACATTTTTCATTTTGTTCTACGATAATAAATCCAAGAAAATATTTTGCATACTGTCCATTCAAACTAAATGCTGCTGTAAAATATGATTAGTTAAATTAATTTAAGATTAAAAAAAACTCATATTCTTACAAATTCATACAATAAAAAATTTTACCTGGTATAACGTTATCCAATTTTGTTAATCCAGAGTTTTCTTGTTTACGCTTCCACCATTTAATACTTTTTTGAAAGAAATAAGGAAAACTAACATTATTTTGAGAAGCTCGAGAATAATCTTAAGGGACGAATTAATTTCTGTAGCTGAAAGCAAACTAAGACACATCGATTGCGTTAATAAATACTCAGAACAAACTGCCTGTGTTTACGTCAACAGACACACATGGAACTAAAACGTGGCAATGTTTTAGTTCCATCGGCAGTTTTGTAAATCACCGCAAGGTAGCGTATTTGAGCGCTGGAGTTCCGAATTAATAAAAAATTGAATAAAATCAAACTGCAGACGATTTATAACTATGACGAAGAAAACTTCGCTCTCTAAATAAATATTAAAAACAACCGTCGTCGTGTTAAGCTGAAAAATCAGGGAACACCAACTTAGGTCAGTTGAGGATAATAAGCAATTTGTGATTACTCACAAAAAAAAAAAGAAAAAGAAAAACTACTCTGGATGGCATTATGGCTCTAGTCAAAGGCTCTGGATTAGTTTTGCTCTAAAATCCCCCACTAGTTTTGCTTCCGGTCAAGACAGTTTTCCCGAAATGTTTGCAATTGCGAAACAATGCAAACTAAAACTTGTGCAAAATGAATTTTGAATTACTGCAAAAATATGCTGAAAGCCTTACCTCATAAATTCTGACTTCTTCGCGCTCTTGAAAGCGCACATGTTTAGCCTTGGGGTTGTTTGAGTTTTCGGCTTCTTGCTCATCCTTCCTTTGGGCCTTCAGTTCCCGTCTGGCTTCCTCTATTTTCTCCGAATCCGAATTCTTCTGTTGAGGAGAAAAAAAGAAACCATTAGGAAAACAAAAATAAATAAATACTGACCAAAAAACGGCACGACCAATCGGTCACGGATCTGGACGAAATTCTGGATTTAGGTTAACTCGCACTAGATATGATCCCATGTAAAGCGGTTTGACTGCATAGGTCCTTGCGCCTGCAGTAGAAGTCCAAAGTTTTTAGTGTACTCCAGGAAAAAGCAATGATTTTTTCTTCCAAATTAAACTTTTTTTAAACCATTTTCATGCTACTGCAACGTAGTATGAGCCAACTGAAAACATGTACAATAAAAAAAAAATCCTTCTTCCGTACGTTGTTCGGACTAAAGGTAAGTCAGTGTGTATCCTTGAAATGTTCTCCATTTTTCCAATGTACCTGTAACCTAATCATCTGTGCTGCGAAACTGGACTTTTTGTTTTGTCACGTGAGCCATGTAACTAGTGAAACCCCGATTTTACGATCACCCAACCTACGTTTTCACCGCATTTTAAGTTTTTTCCATGAGGTCCAATTTTTTTCGTAAACTACTAATGTTAAATGTGCGTGCTAATATTAAATGTGCATGTAAACCAATATGTACTACGGTTAATTTAACCGGAATTGTAAGTTTGCTTTTAACGTAATTTCTGCATTTTACGTTTTTCCTCGAAGTAAGAAAAAAGAAAAGAAAAGTTCTGAAATAAGAAAATATTTTTTTTAAGTTAATCCCCGTTGCTGAAAGGTAATTAATCCAAAAAAAAAGAAATTAATTACACAGATTCCTGTCTTCTGAAACTGGCTTTTTCTCTCTTCTCATTGTTTAATGACAACTTTTAGGACATTTCAAAACCTTTTGTTTTGTTTAGAAGTGGCATAAAAATTCAAAAAAACTTTCGTCACTCACTCACCATCCAAAATCAACAAAACTCAAGCGACCATTTACCCTTTATGTTTGATGTCAGTGCTGATGGACAAAAAAAAACTGAAAGCACTATTCGTCGCTTTCAATACTGCATTAAAGAACTTCCAAATAGGAAAAGAGTTTTGCTTCTCATTAAGACCATGAAAAAAAATCTCAAATTATTTCAATCCTGAAAGATGCCGCATTCACTTTGAAAGCCAGTCCCTTGAAAAACGTGAAACCGGAGTTTCACTGAAATAGGAAACACTAACAAATTTCTGCAAACCCAAACGACAACTGCAACACGTACGTGAATGAATACTAATGGCGTCAAATGCGAACGAGGCCACATTGGCTTAGTGGTCTGAGCAATGGCTTGGTACACTTGAGGTGGTGGATGCCACGAGCTAAAATTTTTGAGAAGGAGGAAATTCTCAATTTGTCGAAAGGAACTCTAAATTTTAACGAATGATAAAATATAGGTCTGCATGGGGTGCAAAGGGACATTTGGGTATTCAAACACTGCAGTATCACAATTACGTCACTGATTTTGCCGAATCGTCGGATGAAATTTGCCGAATGAGGATAATATTTGAGAGGTCACGGGGACCACCTGAGATCTCCCATCAGGGTGTACTTGGTGGTGGATTCGACTCTCACCCTCGTTTCGGATGAAGTTTTCCTCTTTTGGATTGTGAATTCTTTCATATCCATTTGTATCAACAAAATCGATAGTTTTCTTTTTTTTTTTTTTTTTTGGCTCATGCATAAGTTTGTTGTGGTGATATTCGCAGCAGCATAGGCGGCTCGCACGAGGGGGAGGGGGAGGGCAACTGCCCCTCACTTTCAAAAGTAAAAGGGCCTCGCCCCTTTACTTTCTAGAGTTAAAAATTAATAATCGAGAGAAAAATGATTTTATACAGGGTGGATTGATTTTTTTTCCACCAAAGTAACAACTAAAAATTTCAAACAAATCAACGTTTCTCATTTTCTGCTTTAACTGTAGCTTGAGGGAGATAACTTCCAGCTTATTATCTCTACTGTAGTTTATTTTCCTATCCACTGTTAGCGCCCACCCCTGTACTTATTCAAACAAATTTACTTACATCTTGAGATCCTTTGTTTTCTTTCTTTATGGCTTTGTCCAGGTATCTTACCGACAGTTCTTCGGACTCCTTCACCTTATGTAAAAATGGAAAATGCAATTGTAGAAAAAAATGGCAGTAATTTTAGGTAATTGCTCATAGAAAAGTTGACAAAATAGATACATTTTTTAGTAAACATTTTTTTAACAAAAATGATAGTCTCATCGTTTTTCGATTTAAGAAGCCATTTTTCTTTAAAAAGGGATTTTGCGTCATTTTTAACTGCTGTAAATCTTTCTTATGTTGTCTTGTATGACAGTAAATAATGAATTCCAACCTCTTGAGGCAATGGTACCAGTCTTCTCGTGTCTATTACAACCTGTGCGCGTCGGCCAGTGTGTGTGTCTGTAAACTTCCCTCCTTTGAACAGGCAATGCCTATCTGGCCAATACTGGTACCGTTGACTACTGGACATCCAGAGAAAGCCATTCCACCCTGTCTTGCCCCTCTTAACCTCAAGGGGGGCCCGTTCGCCACTGCAGGTAGCGAACGGAGTATGGCGAGCGAAACGAGTAGGCAAGTCCGACGAGAGGCCGTGTCAGCCTAGTCGGAAACTAGGGGCCCGGCCTTGGGGGAAAGTGGTCGGCGACAATGGCGCAAAAAAAAAAAAAAAAAAAAAAAAAGAAAGAAAGAAAGAAAGAAGGAACGAAAAAAATGGAAGGAAAAAAAAAGAAAGGAATAAAGAGAAAGGGGAAAACTCCGAATAAGAGAAAACGCAAAGATTACTAAAATTTACTTTTTACTGTTGTGGCACTTAAAATAGAGTGAATTGATCTTTAGTAAGTTGTTTCGATTTTTTTTCATTTCCCCCTTTTTCTAAATCTTCTTTTCCCACTTTTCTTTCCTTCTCCTCCCTTTTTTCTTATTTTCCCCCTTTTCTGTTCTTTTTTTTGTGGGGGGGGGGGAGCGAGAGGGGCCCGCCTTGGCTCTCTGAGACCTTGCGAGTAGGTGGCTAAGACCCTATTTGTTTGCTAGTTACAGACACGATAACAGCAACAAAGATTTTTTTTAAAAGCACAATCATTAGAGTATTCCTCTCAGTCACAGCACTTTTTGGGCTTTTATTAGAATTTAGATAAAGAGAATGAGAAACAACCTACCAAGCGTTCCCAGTTTGCTTCTTCAGAATCTTTTTTAGACCGCTTAGCATAACTTTTCAGAGTTATATGTAAAAAATAAAAGACTATGATAGATAAAATTTTTAAGACGAATGAATGAAAAAAATGGGGTGAAAACATTGGTTAGCAAGTATTGCTTACACCTTCCTTGCAATACAAACTATCAAATTTTAATAATAGTATAAATGTACGATCACCTGGTGCGTTGATAAGCGTACGAGTAATTTCAATCGTGAGATAAAAAAAAAATCGTGTATTAAAATCGCATAAGACTTTTTTTAATGTCAGTTTGAATAAGCGGTTTTCAATATTATAACATATTTTGCATTCATAATCTGAACTCTGATTTGAATAGCTGCACAGGTATTTCTCTACATTTTTGCAATTCTCTACATTTTACTGTCGGGCAAAAAAAAAAAATCGAATATTCAATCTGATAAAAGTATGTTCTATTTCGTATTACTTACTTCAGATGTAGATACAAGAAATTAATTTTGATTGAAAATGCGAAAATGCGAAAGAAATAAAGAGCACGGTTTAAAATTTAAATCACTTTACTCATACAATTTCTGGCGTACTAGCTCACCGTATATGGGGGCTCACCGTATTTGGGTCACCGGCAATGTGTGAGTTATGATGAGGATACGGTGGTGGAAATGGTATTAACAGATAGTACACAGTAGTTTTTGAGCATTTTGCAGTAGTAACAATGGCATGGCGCGGTAAGTGTCGTCATGTGTTGTGGAGGAGCATATTCAAAATGGTCGTATTTTGAACTTGGGATCAATGATCCAGTTCCGGATTGAAACGAGCTGATGTGTGTGCATCACATGACTTCCTTTTACACCAACTTAATGATAATAGTGCCTTGGAGTAAGCAAGGAAATACTTTAAATGTTTTCACCCCTACTTCCTCGCGAACCGATGCAAAAAAGCGTTTTACAGAAATTCATTTTCCCAATATCGACAATGTTAACATTCTTCAGTGGATAACTCTCTAAATATCGCCAATAGCGTAAATTGAAACCCAACTCAAAAAATAAGTTCTTCTTACCAAATTTGTTGCTAACTTAGCGACAAAACTTGGCGACCAAAACCTTGGCGATATATATTCGCCAAATTATAACACCACTTGAGTTTGCATTGAAATTAACAATGATTTTCCTCCAATCTGGTGTAAAAGACCTCCTTTGGACCATCCGAATTAAACCAAAAGAGAAGGTGCACAACTAAGAGTCTACGTACCAAATTTCAACTTTATAGGACATATTGTTTTTGAGTTATTCAAGATACATAGGCACATCCGCACATACATACGTGCATACGGACTTAACGAGAATACTCGTTGTAATTAACTCGGGGCTAGTCAAAATGGATATTTCGGGTGTCTATACATTCTTAAGCATATATATCCACGTGTGGTAGGGTTGATTTTACAGAGCTTCCAATCTCAATAATCTTCCTGAAATACTTAAGAAAAGTTTCACGGATGCTTGTCGTTACACTTAACCTGAAATTATTAATGTAATTTTCTGTCTATGAAACTTAAAGCATCAACCAATAACGCTTTTATCTCATGAAGCGATGTCAACTTAATAGTATTAGACTGAAAAAATTATAGACGCTATACATTCGACGAGAAATTTTCCGAGGGATGTCAAGAAAAATCAGTTTTCAGTACCGCAATATATATTCTAGATCTGTTTTCGAGGATATTACAGTAAAACCTGTAAAAGTGACCACTCTTGTGAGCTGACCACCTATCAAAGCTGACCGCTTTTTTTCAGGTACAGAATTATTCCTATATCATTTAAACCAACCTCTATAAGTTGACCGCCTGTTTAAGTTGATCTCTAAAGTAGGTCATCGTAAGTGGTCAACTAACACAGGTTTCACTACATGGAACCGAAATTGGATAAAAGGCTGTAGTCACTCAAACTATACTCACATTCGGACAATCAGTTGCTTTTAATGCCCATCGGAAGCATTCACTTACTCTCAGACATCCTAAAAAGCAAGAAACAGCTCTGCTGATTTTCGTGCCGTCCTACATTCATGAAAATTACCATGATTATAAAAATTACAGAAAAGTTTTATTGTCTTCTACGACAAAGTTCTAGCCATTCTAGCCTAGGAAATCTGCTATAGAGCACTAACGCAATATCCACGATCGTCTGTCAAAAATCTTTATGTTGTCAGGTTTTGATATTAATATTATATTCACCAGATGGGTCATTCTTCAAAAAGTGCAACTTTTCTGTCACACGCTTTTACGGTAAAACCTTTTAAGAGCAGTTCATTTAACAATGTTTTTTAATATCGTCAAAAATATATCTATTCAAACCTGCCAACCTCCAATATGTAAAAACATTTTATTTTAATACATCTTTGGCTCAAAGCATGTGAATTCTCTCCTCCGTAGCTTGTCACACACCTGGTGTGACTGTTAATGTTGCTTAATAACTTGTTTAACTGAAAGTATATATTTATTTCTTTCCCAATTGTCTCAAACACTAATTGTTTAAGTATATTTAATATTTTAATATTGTGTTCTTGTTCGTTTGAGGGGGATAACTAATTACGTCGCGCAATAAATTCTCACTTCCGTTACCTCAAAACAAAATGCGATTCCTCATTAACAAATGGCAGTAATGGCATCAGATTTTGCTATTACAAGGGAGAGCCCTCTTGTTGATTTTCAGCCATAAGGAAGTTGTAAAATTTTTGTTAAAAAACAAGAAGATAGATTTTGTTTGAACAACCCAAGTTTGTTTACTGGGAATTATCACCCCCGTTAACTCGAATTTTAGGGATGCAAATTAATGTAAACAAAGAAGTGCACATGCTTTCGTATGCTTATCAATATGTGCAGATCATAGCAACAGAGAAAAAATTTCTTTCCCTGAAAAATGTATCCTTTAGACACATCTGAATGGATAATTCCTCACCTACGTGACAGACCTTATCAATGTCATTATTTCCGAGGTGAGAATAAATGATGTAGGGGGAATACACCAATTTTAGACAGTCTACCAAAATTATAATTTAATAGTACATTCTCAAATTTACTAATTTGGAAGTATATTAATACTTCACTATTTTAAACACAAATTTAAATTAAAAGAATTGCTATAGTTTAAGTCGCACTTTAATTAAGAAAACTTAAGATTAGATTCACACTAATCATTAAAACAGCTCATTGTTTGCACAATTAACAAAATGACTTCTTTGATATTGAATTGGCCTCTATTTTCAAACACTCTAACAGGTTTTTTTTTAGTTCAGTGAACAAGGTTTTTTTTTTCAATTTATAAGTAAAATAATTGAAATTTAGCTGGGGCATTGTTTATAGTTACTTCTAGTAGGTAACCCTATCATGTAAGATTTTTTTAAATGTAAACAAAAGGTTTTGAAATTTAAAAATATTTTCTTTTAAAAGTTACACATTCTGGAGAGTGACCCATATAATTCTGTCATGAGCTGCTTCCATTGGCGAGGAGTCAACTTGAATGAAAATACGATCTATCATGATAAGAATACCAATAAAAAAAATAAAATAAGTAAGCAAATTTAAATTGTGTTACTTAACTGTATTTTACATTTTTTTTTATTATTACAAGCAAAAATCTGAGTGATAACTGTTACAACAACATTCAAATAAACTATATATTTTTTTAACATTTAGCTCAGTTAATAAAAGAGGAAATATCAGAAGAACAATGTTGCTTAAAAAGTTCAGTTCATAAACAAAAGTCATTGGTCAAGTACAAGATTCGTCTTCTGCGCATCCACACTGTACGCAGGTACGTTATAGATTAGGTCATTTTTCGACTCTTGCATGAATAAGCTTAAAGGAATAATTTAAAAACTAACTAGCAATTTGGCACTATTATATTGAGGTTGAGCACCCTATTATCTGAAGTCTCGGTCTCAAATGTGTTTCCCAGATTCGCTTCCCTTGTAAGAAGTGCTCAACACATTAGGTTGGTGATCAATATTTTTCTAAATGAGTTGAATTTTTAAGCTGAAAGAAAAACAAGATCAAAAAATAAAATGTTAAATTCAATGTACTAAACATATTAAGTTAGTGATCATGATTTTTTTTTTTTTCTGAATGCAAAGTTTTTTTTTTAATTAAAAAGAAGAAAAAAAACATTACAAATTCAAAATTAATTTTAATTCTGCTATTCTCTACTTTTCTAAAAAAAAGTCACATATTGTCGCCTCAGTACCTTACATCGAATCCCAGGAATAACAGTAAGATATCCAACTGTTGCGCTGAGGCGACGGTATAATTTGCTCTTAGTCCTCCAGTTTATCTATTTGCACATGACGGTATCATTTGCTCTTAGTCCCCCAATTTATCTATTTGCACATTGCAAATTATACTATATACTTAATTCATAACTATTTACATTCGTAACTCAAGAATATACATAAATTAAATAGTAGTTCAAAGTAGAATGTATTTTCTTCAATAGATTTCTATTAATTAACTTATTTTAATGTCTTATAATGAACACAAATTTCAAAGAGAATAATGTTTTTAGTAAAGCATCATTTTCATTTTTTAAAGCTAAACCTTTTTTTGTCACTGCCAAAATGTATTAAGAATTGTATTTAAGTGTTGAGGATATCTTTTCAAATATTACTTAGAGTATAACATCTGAATAGAACATCAACTAGTTGTGCAGTCCGTATGGAATGCAGGGAATGACAGGCTCCTTCATTTTTATGCAAAGTAGTTTTTTCATATCCTTAACTTAAGCTTACATCTGTAAAAGTCATCCACTTTTTTCGTGCACTACGCCCGTGACATCAATCACTCCTTCATATAGATTTCAAAACTGATTTTGCTTATTCGAATTTTTGACATAGTACGTGGTAAAAATACATAAAAATAATGTTAATTATTGTTGAAGAAATGTTGTGGTTTTGGATGTAGAGCTATTTCGTTGAGCCAAAAAAGAAAAATCAGCTTTTACATCATTATTTACCACATGCTGGAGCCCAAGACAGTGCCCAAGCAGATGTGATGTCCAATTGTTTTCATATTATTACTAGTGCTCAGAGTAGTCTTACTGCGATGGGAGGTTCCGGGTTCGAATCCCGGCTCGAGCATGGATGTACTTTCTCTCTGCTGTCTTTGTCCTTCCTTTGTGTGAATGTGTTGTTATGCTGTGAATGGTTGCCTACCCTTACGGGTAGGCAACCATTACGGGTTCTTATGGCATGTGTGTACTGTAAAAGTCGGACTTCACACCAAATTACGGTACAGTTGGAAAAGTGAAGCGGCGTACCCCAAAATTGCCAGCCTGTCTGGCACACGACAACAACACAACTTACACTTTGTAATGCTCGTCTGTAGTAGGGGAGAGTGCTGTACCTTGGGACAATGCGAATTTCTAAGAATCTATTTTTAGCAGCTATGTTTTTGCACACTCTAATAGCAACCTTGATCATTAAATGGTGCCATAATGAAAATCAGAACCAAATGAGTAAAATTGACAATTTTGTGGGAAAAAGAAAATTTTATGACTTCAGAGTAAATATTTTCTTCATTTTTTTTTTCCATTTTCTGTCTTCGTATTTGTAAAATTATTCAACTGAATTTTATTTTGTTATAAAAGAGAAGTACTCTTTAATTATTTTGGTTCTGAGAAAATAATGATAGTGCATCTACATTGACCACCATTTTGTTTTTTTATAAACCACTTGGTGATTGTATCTTGGGACAGCCATACATATTGTACCTTAGGACATGTTTCAAAGTACAACATACGCATGATTCTTAATAAGTAAAATATGTTTAGGAACATGGTACCATGTTCTAATCTTATGTTGTCTTTTAAACGCATTAAATGTTAAATAATAACTCATAATTCATTATTCATAATTCATTATTCATGATTTAATTCATTACCATATATTTGTTTTTGGTGTACAATTGGTTCAAGTGTATGGCTGTGTCCTGAATCATGAAGACTTTCCCATAGTACAACAGGCTGTGTCCCATATTAAATTAGGATGTTGTACCTTGGGGCAGCTTGGAACTTGTACTTTAAATGGCTGGCAATATTTTATTTTCAAACTGCCTGAATTTTAAAAAATATATGGCATATAAATAGGTTGGGGTATTTTAATGTGACTTTTAGATTTTAAATTTGATTCAAATAATTGACGTTAAAAATTAAAGTATGAAAAGTGTCCCGAGGTACAACACTCTGCCCTATATCTGAGTTTTCTGATTAAAGTGTATTAATTATAATAACTGTCATGGTGAACATTTCTTATGCAGCTAACTCAAATATATCATTCATAGAACAAGGACCAGATTTTTGCATGGGCGTATGGAGCACGGGCCTATGGCACCAAATCTGTAACTAAAGTTTTTTTTTATTTTTAAGTAGAACGAATTGAAATTGCGCCACAGCAAATAACAGTCTTAAAAAAATCTACTTAAAATCACAACCTCTTTCAAAAGTCCCAAAGTTTCTACGAACTTAATATATTATTTTATTGCGTTTTAAATGCTATATAGGAGACAGTTTTGATATTTATGTCCTATTGCTACTAGAAAAAAGTCTAACTAAGTCATATATAACATTGGTTTTGCAATTTAAAATGCAATGTAAGACATTACCTTATTTAACGTGGATGCTGTAAATACTTAAGTATTTAAAAAATATTAATATCAATTAAAAGTAAGGGGAGGAGGAGGGGGCACCAAATGAAGTTCATGCCCAGTGTCATAAAAAAATCTCAATCAGGCCCAGCATAGTACTGTGCAATAGAAATGCAAAGTATCATCACATGAAGAAAACGAATAATAACTGAAACTGGTGTCGAAAATATGCAGTGTTATAAAATAGGGTATACCGGGGCACGTTTGCGTGGATTTTTTTCAATGAATTTTCTAAATTTTATGTTTTAACTTAGGAAATTTTCGACATTGCTGTTTGATGAAGCAGTTAATGGAGTCAAAATTGGTATGTTCAGTTGTTGCCCAGTTTGTAATTTTAACCATTAAAAAATATGTTTCTGAGTCTAAGTCGGTTACGCATACTTATTTTGGCACCTAATGTGGTTCTGATAGTGTTTTGAATACAATGTCTTACCAATGTTAAAATAAAGCATATTTATTGCTGATTGAATAGTGTATAAACAAAAGCTGAGCGGGCATGAAGACAGCACTACAATGTTGTAAGCTATAAGGTACGAATTTGTCACTCAATTAAAAATTAAATGGTGATTTTCAAAACTAAATAGCCTGAAAATACTAAAAAGTTTTGAGACAGTTCGGAGCAAAAAAAAAAACATCAGGACATGTTTAGAAGTAAGATATAGTAATAATGTGCTTGAAGATGCTCAGACGTCAACGCGTAAACATGCCCCATCGCCAAGTTTGGATTTATTTTTAACGTGTAAAAAAGTTTAATAACATTTCAGTTCATACAAATACAATTCTCAAAAAAGGATAAAATTCTGTTGATTGTTATAGATTTGTTATTTCTTAACTAAGTATTACATATTCACAATAAGCTTCAAAACGTTCAACTAAAATTTTCTCGACTCGGTAGAAAACAGATTATTCTTTCTGCATGCTATACCGAAGCTCGACTGATGCGTAAAAACTTGTGAATATATTTGCTAGGGAGCAGCATCAATCTGTTATGACTGTTGGCACTCCGGTTATAATTCGTTTTGAAAAAAGGGCACTGCGTAAACGTGCCCCGGTCTACCTTACTACTAAAATATCACCAAGTTTAGAGTTTTTAGAAACGTTTCATGCATTCAGTTCATCAGTTTACTTATAAATAAATTCCATTCTTCGTTCCTACGAAATTCTTACTTCTTGAAGTCTCCCTAAGCTTGGAACTAGCAGCTTGGTTTTGAATCTGAAGTGCCCACAGCGGTCTACTATCATTGGATAAGAGAAACTGTGTTGTCAGGGGAACACCCCCTCACTGAGGTATGTCATAAAAGAGAAAAATTTAAATTTTGACTTGCACATTTGAAATATAATGTATTTGCTACCGAGAAATTCATTTCCGGTATTATTGTTAAAAATTATTGAGGTTTAGCAACCGGGAAACGAGCTTAAAGATTTGAAAAAAAGGTAAAAAATGGCCGATTTCCAAAATTGTTTGTGATATACAAATGTTGGAAATTCTTGTTCTAAAACCATTCAGGTGCCTCCTTTTACGTCTTTTTACTTGTCCTTGTGATTAATTACATTCCTTTACAGTTTTTAATGCGCGAATAAACCGTACATTTTTTTGTGAAATTAATCAAAAATCAATATTTTTTACCATCTTTTGCAACATTTCTCCTTTTATGGTTTAGTAATATTTTTTCACAATAAAAGTGCACTATGCATCTCCTGGTTGGAAATGTAATTATATCTACTCTAACCTTCTAACCATTCAAAACATCGGTCTTTCATTTTTTAGGAGATCGTTCTGACTCGTTCGTTTTTAGAAGTGTCCTTTGGTAGATCTCATAGCGTTGAACGTATTTTTCTCCTTTCTTGTTCATCCTTCGAGTCCTAACTAATACAAAGGTTGACTTATAGTACCTAGACTGGCCACTAGATGGTGGCCAATACACGAACCTTTTTTAAACTAATCTATGTGACTAAAAGAACATCTAGCTTACCAGTTATTAATTGAGATGTGCTAAAATTCTTAAATATGTATATTTTTTCAAACTGATGGAATGAGTTGAGTAAGAAATGAATAATAATTTGATGGAAACAGTGTTAATTGAATTGAGAGTTAAAAATCATCATCCTCTACCTTTACGGAGACGATTATTTTTACAAGTATAAAATGTACTATTTTACGAGTAACAAGTTACAAGTATTATTACTTGTAACAAGTATTATTTTTAACAAGTATATATATTTCCCGGAAGTTGTGTGAAGTGTGTACTCTTGAGAAAGCTTTCCCACAAACAATTGTTAAAATAATCTGAGGAATAAGAATATTAAAAAATGAAACTTTTAAACAGAAAAGATCGAATGCCAAAAGCTGTTTTTAAATCTTATTATAAACGAGTCCGCTTGATGGAATAGCCAATTTGGTGCGAAGAACTACTCCAAATAAGAGGGGTATTCTATTATCTAGGATCGAAATGATGCGCATCATCGGTTTGGTATGTTGAAACTTTATTACAATAAACGGGACATTCTTTTAAACGATATTCCAATAAGCAGGCTTGACAGTAGTTTAAAACAAAAGAAAGGAAAAATAAAGTGTTACCTTGCTAGGCTTGTAAATACGTTGAATCAGGTCAGGCATTGTAGCTTGATCAAATGATTTAGGATACTGCTCCAGAATCCAAGGATCCTTCTTATATATGTACGCGACGAGGAAATCACGTTCACAGAACAGTTTTTTTTTTCTTTTTTATCGGCCATGGAGTTAAGTGATATTAACAGCGTTATCACCCTACGGCAGGAAGTTTTTTTTCGGATAGGATGACTGAGGAATAGTCATTCTATTTATGTTCCCGAAAAATGTAACCCTTTCTTATTTTGCTTTCTGTCCACTTCTCCGTATCTCAGCAGAGATATCCTGAGGTCATGGGGTTGATCCTTTGCCAAAGGTTATTCACTATCAGAGCTAGGACGTTGACCTAAGAATTTAAAAAATTCTTTGACCAAACTTGAAGTTAACTTTGCATTTGACGTCTGAATACAAAAAAGGCATATTTAACGGCTGAAATAATCGGTGGAAAAATCTTCAATTACATTATCTGGTCATAAAAGAAAACGCGTTAGCATTTCCAACAGAATCCCATAGAATGAAACCTTTTACATTACATACATTACACTAAGGTCATGGATAGTAATGTCATGGATAGAAGTCATGGATAGTAATATAAAAATATACAGATGTAATAGCGTCTTGTACACTGCAAATAATCAAACACTTTTTGAATGTTATTTGCACACGTACACTTGTCTCCTTTTTGAGAACACTATTTTTTGTAATAGTTGTTAGAACCGTTTCGTAAACACATGTCATAATACTTTTTAAACACGTACACTTGTCCCCTTTTTTAGAACACTTTTTCCGGTCAGTTTTCAAAACACTTCTAGAAACACTGTTCGGAACATGTATATCCTTTTTAGCGCACTTTTTGGACATTTCATGGATAGTGTAAAGAATGGTTTTTGAACACTTGCACTAAACATTTTGTGGCACACGTTTTAGTACAGTTTTTAGGATATGTTTCGGAACAATTACCGATCACTAATATCCCCCCGGGATGTGTGCTACCCAAGTATAAAAGAAGCTTATTTAAAGAAAAAATACTCACTAAATTCATTTTTGTTCAGACTGCAGGCTTGATAATGGGTTTAGGCTTTGATTGAATATGATTATTAATCTTCATTATTAGATTTTATTAAATTGAAAATCTAATGGCATCTCAAAACCAATTATATAGTTTACAGCAAAACGACAAACGAGCAAAAAAAAGTAGCAGGAAATTGTAGTACAAAATCATATTTACTACAGAATGACTAAATTTTAAATGTAAAATTCCATAAATAAGTTTTGAAAGCCTAGCAATAATGTAAAAAGTAAACAAAAATGTGTCAAAAACAAATGGTTTTATAAATTGATTTTTAAAAAAATTCCTCAAGAACAAAAACTTTTTTTATTACTGTCTATAAATCTAATTTCTTTACGTTCCTACTACTTAGCTACTCAGTAGTCTACTGCTCGGTTTATGATCAATGAGCATTAAAGAATATAGTTCTTTTATACCATTAAAATGCAGTGAAATTCTTAAATAATTAATCATTTCTGTGAAACTTTACTGCAAATATGGAATTACCAATTAGTTAGTATTTAGTTTTTCTTCCCTGTGCAAAGTACAGGAGTAAATGTTTTTAATTAAAAGAAACCAATTTCATTTGAACTAAGCCAAAAAAATCCATTCAACTTATTCCCAGATATATGTTTAGTGTTTTCGATCCGTCTGCAAGTGCACATGAATCTACGGACAATCAAATGCCCATTTTTGATCAATACTGAATTCATTATCACGAGTTTTCTCGTGACTTCAGTAAGTACGTATGTATCAGAGGAGAATTCGTAAATGTTCCAGTGCCAGAAACGCTAATGATATATGATTGAATAACGATTTTTGGCCAGTTTTGTGTGGAAGCGGAATTATTTTTCTTGAAAAGTAACGGCGTTTCAGTAAGACCAAGCACGAATTCACCCCCCCCCCCCCCCCGGTTTTAATGTATCTCGCATAACTGAAAAACTGTATGCCGTAATAAGTTAAACTTTTGTATGTAGACTGAGTGGAGTCTGATTGTGCATCTCCGTTTTTATTGTGCACAGAAGTTCCAAAAGAAGCGTTTACACTTTTTCTTTTTTGTGCCAAATCGGTGTAGTTTTCACTGATGACTAAGAAGCATATTTTTCTCGATTATGTTCCATTCGATCAAATTCTATCTACCAGTCACGTAGCGAGACATTTTCTTCTGGGTGGAGTAAATTAAATTTCTGGCTTCAGTTTGGTTGATAGAAATCGTTCGAATCGAATCATCAATTATGTTAGGTTGAATGTGCCCCTGAAATGATGTCATGAATGGACGCCCACTTGGTGAAAAATTGAGTGACAAATATTTCACTACGTACTGTTTCTAAATTGTTATTTCCGTATGATTTTTTGGAAAAATTACTTCTTGAATAAAATTTTGTGAAAATCCGATTATTAGGTTGATCAAAAATTATTAAACGTAACTTGCTTTTTTTTAATGGCACATTCAACTCGATTGTGTTCAATTCGGTGGAATGCTATCTACCAATAGCATAGTGAGAAATTTCAACTGCATGAGGCAATGCAAATTTTTGGCAGTGCTATTGGTAGATACAATCTTATTCGAGTGGATCGAATTATGTTTGAGTTGAATGGTCCACTTCAACTTAAGAAGTTTCAGTTTTACTTGAATTTTTTCATTAGTGCGATTTTCTTTAACTAAAAACACGAATTCACAGAAATTTCTGGTCAAATTCGCTTAGTTATACTTTGAAATATCGACTGCTGTTTAAAAAGTTAAATTGTCTCAAGGAAGAAATAAGTTCCCTAATGCAGCTAAAAATTAAAACATGTATTTAGTTTACATTTTAAACTGATACACTTAGAACCTCTGAACTCCTATTTTGCAGCTTACTAAACACATCTTGTCATAAAGCAAAATATTTCTAAAATTAACCTAATTGACATACATATACATTTTAAAATTTACATCACATTGCTGAAATTAGTATTGCAGAATCCTCATCGTCTTTGGGCCAAAGTTTAATTAATTGAGTGTTGGTCAACTTTGACTAATTTTGTTTTAGTCAAACGTTTAATTAAATTTAGTGTAGTAGGTTCATTGTTTTAAAGTTATTCAAAATACGAAAGAAATGAATTTCAGTTTCAAATGTCTGTAAATATAAATACAAACGACGTCAGGAAAAAGTCTTACATAATTCGAGCTTGAACAGAAGTATGTTCATTTCTTTTCAATAAAAGGAAATCGTGAAACGCATCTGCAGAAATCGTTTACAATTTTACTATTTAGCAGTCATTTAACTCAATATTTTTTAATTAATTTATTTGACACATGTACCTATTTTAAAATTTACATCACATTGCTGGATAGCTCTATTGGAGAATCCTCGTTTTTACATGCAAGTCGAATATATTGCAAAATTCCATAAAAATTTAATTTATAAAAGCTCTTTTTTACATTCATAAACTTTATCAGTTGAACACAAATAATATATGTCCTCTTTAACACTCTAAATTGTCTTGGATACTATTTTTCTAGAATAAGACTCCCCCCCCCCGCCTCCTCCCTTCCCTTTTATCATCAAATATAGCTAAAATGTTTTTAAGATATCAGTTGCTTGTTTTTTTTTTTTAAATTTACGGCGAGATTCTCCTAGTCTCCTTCCTCTAACGTCTTCCAGTTAAGCTTAAATTTATACTTTTAAAACTAAATTTTGAAACATTGAAGTTGAATATCCCCTTAAGTCCCCTAAAAATGTTCTTAATTCTTCACCTCTGAATCGTTTTCGGAGGTGATCATTCATAGAAACTCTTACCTTAATGGTTTATTAAAGACCAATCTAAAATTGCAATTTTAAAACTTTAGTTTAATTCATTTTTCTAGACCCCCCCCCCCCCTTTGTTTTCTCACCTTTACATCACCCAAAGACAGCATAAACGTTATTTTCAAAACATCAGCTCCAGCAAATATCTCGGGAAGGTATCCCTACACCTTTGCCCGAACATTAAAAATATGCCCTAAAATTGCATTTTTAAAGCTAAAATTAGAATTTTTTAAATTAAAAGCCCTAAAAATTCCGAGTTTCCAGTTTGTGGCCCCCTGAGCCTCTCTTTTATAGTGTTAAATAGTTTTCATGAAATATATGTATAATATTGAAATATTTCTTTAATATCTGCAACAGAATAAACTTTTTACTTATGCAATAATTACACGTTTTTCGTCAAAATGTTCATCATATGTTTTTTAATTTCAGTTCATCAAGTTGCTTATTTTTCTTAAATAGGACATGGTCATTTTTCAAAATAAAAAATATTGTATTAACGTGTCGAACAGCAAATTGAAAAATTGATTTGAATGAGGCAAAAAAAAAGGGTAAATTTCTCAGAATTATCTTCTAAACCAGTGCTTTTAAACATTTTGTTTCCCAGTCCTATTTATGAACAATTCCACGGACGATATATGTACTGAGACACACATACATTTATAGAAGCCTATATAAGCTTTAGTAGTTTCAGAAATCAGATCAACATAGCATATATAACTTTTTGCATATATTTCGAGCTCAGAGTAGGAATTCAATCATCTTTTTTTTTTTTGCTTTACTATGCATTTGTGTTAAATTTAAATTGTGAGACTCAAATTTCATAAATTTATAAAGTGTAACAAATAACAATAAAAGTTAGGGATCCTTGTTCCAAGCATAATCGATGGTCAAATATCTGGATTACAATTGTATAATTTTTAAATTTAGTTACAACTTCAACTTCGATTCTTCTACAACTTAAACAGTATGATTAATAAAAGTTTATTTAAAACAAAATGTGAAAGTATGAGATGTACAAGGGCTTAATGTAGATATTCTAACGCATAATGTACACAAAATATGGAGCTCAACGATCGGCGAGTGCTAAATCAATTTTCAAATGTTTAAGCATAATGTAATAAATAGTAATGGAAATAAGTAACTTGCATTAAATTATTCCAACCTAGACCAAAACAGTTACAGATGAAAATTCTGAAATCGACATCAATGTTTATTAATACTTTCTGTGTAGCTTCACAGAATTTGGCACACGTGATGAAATACGTCACAATTTCGTAGCACAAAGTTATTTTAATTAAGTTTATGAGTGAGGGTATTGAAAAAATGTAAAAACTTTATAGTAAAAATAATGTCATTTAATTTAATAGTGTATACATACAGTATATAGTACAACCAACCAATCTTCATCTAGCCATTCTCATTGCAGCAAAGAACGCAATGATTTTACAAGTGTGCACAAATGTGACCAAACATGTTTTCAAATGTGTTGACGAACCACCTGCTGCCTGAACTCGTGTGTTGGCACACGAAATTCGCTATCCACAACACATTCGGAACACTTTCCTTCTGACGGGGCTTATTCAAACACTTCATAGCGCACATTCACATTTCAGGATCACTTTTTCTGAAACAAATTGTTCCAAATTGTGCAGGTTTATTTGCAGGGTACAAAATGTAAGGGAAGCTAGGGAGTACCTAGGGAGGAAGCACCTTACGAGTGGCGGGAGGTTTGACCACCCGCTTTTTGTATTTATAAAACTGATGAGCATCATATGGTAGCATGGTATTAACTAGAATATAAAGTTGATTCTATTTTCTAGCCATTTTGAAGTAGAATCAAGGAACAATTATAAACGATGTCTATTTTAGGCAAAACAATACTTTTTTGGCTGCAAGTTCATCTCTACGGTACTATTCGTCATTTATGTATAGAAAAATAAATTGAATTTTTTATCTAAAAACCAAGCTTTAAAAAAAAAAAAAACCCTCTGGAAAAACAATTTCATACCGTTACCTCGTAAAGACTTTGAAACATTATTTTTACGGGGTACTGCAAATATAATACACGGAGTGTAGTTTGAACGACTATGACCAGAATGTTTTTTCCTTATGCTACAGAATACGCTCAACAGAAGGAATTCAAAATTTCGTTTTTTTTTTTTTTTTTTGAAAAACAGACAAAATGGGGCTTTTGTTTTTCGCTGATTGCTGTAAAAAACTTTCAAAAATGATATTTTACTTATGAAGTTTGATGAAGTAAGAAAGTTATGGCTCACCCGCAGAAAAACCTTTGAGAAATAATATTTATGATACTGCGATTTACCATTTTAAAATAAATATCCTTTTTTCTACTTTTAACGAAACAACACAACTGTGGTTCAAAATCCAGTAGGCAATGAGTTAAGGTTCTATTTCATAGAAATTTGTATCAGTACTCAGGTGAGGGAAATTAGTCAGTCAAAACCATTCTCTAGCCCACAGGAAGATCGATTCCCGACCACGGGCTCTTATCATTTGAGCCTATAGCCTCGTGGGTAGTACACGAAAGCAATGCGTAATAACATATCATCGTAAATTGAAATCGATGCCTCTGGTTTTTAAAAGCATTTTTACAAAGTTATAATGTGATTTACAGTTTTTTTTTTCATGATTTAAAAAAAAACAGAACAAAACAGCAGTGCAGTTCAAAATTATGCCATGAGCTTAGGTTATATATTTATGATGTTATGGATCAGAATTCTGCTGAAGAAAATCTGTCATTAAAACGGCATGTTTTGACCCATGGGGATTCAAACTCACGATCATCGCATTCTTGTGTGAAGTTCTTACCAACTGAACCAGTGAGCTTCCAGTTCAGGAAACTAAACATTAAAGCAATGCGTAGTGAAAAAAAAATCCAGAATATATCGGTTTCTCGACACAACAACCAAAATGCGAACTGTCTCTTTATTATTCGACGAAATCAGTCAAAAACTTCTTCTTTAAAATGATGCTTTATTAATGAAATTTGATAAAGTATTGAGAAAGTTCTGGCATTGTCACAAAAAAAAAAAAAAAAAAAAAAAAAAAAAAAAACATCATTGAGAACATTTCTTAACTTATTTCATTTTATTTTTTCACTAAATTTATTTTGAACTTTACAATTGTCAATCTTGTAAGTATGCCTGCTAGAAATAAGTCACTTATATTGCCAGATCTGCCAAGCTTTTTCAAGATAAAGGATAATTTTTCTGAACTACAAGTGATAACATTGAATAGTTTTTATTCCCCACATGCAAACAAAAGTGTCAACTATGAATTGAGTAAATATGTAAATTGTATACCGAGTAAAATTATCTCATAAATCCTTTATTTTTTGCCAAAAGCAGGGAAAAAAATCTTTAAAATGATGCCTTACTTATGAAGTTTGGTAAAGTATTCAAGAAGTTATTGCGTTTCTGCAGAAAAAAAATCAGAAATAATATGTATGATTTACTTCGATAAAAATTGTAATTCGTCGTTTTGTTTTCCACTTCTTTATTTAATATTATCTTTTAAATTAGGATTTTATTCGTTTTCCTTTCACGTTTCGCTGTCAAACATCTGATGTTTTTCGAAACCAATGTTTTTTTTATTTATTTATTTATTTTTTTGTTTATGTATAACAAAAAATGAGACTATTTTCGCCGAAGAACTTTTTTTTAAACATAAAAAATGTGGTTTGACATCTGAAACCGCTCACATTTTTCAGGAACTATCAAATGCTCATTTATCATTTTCCTTTTTTTTTTCCTTTCCTTTTTTCAGTTTTTCCGTTTGCATTTTTAATTTCTTATTAACTTAAATTTCTTCCATCGGCATTCCTAGCTTATTTATGATATTTTTCTTATTGTTTTCTCAATAAGAAAAATGCAATAAGTTTTATTCTATCATTACATTCG
Source organism: Uloborus diversus (assembly GCF_026930045.1). Taxonomy (NCBI): domain Eukaryota; kingdom Metazoa; phylum Arthropoda; class Arachnida; order Araneae; family Uloboridae; genus Uloborus; species Uloborus diversus. The sequence goes on along the minus strand of NC_072740.1, from coordinate 87,804,568 downwards.
CTACTATTGTGTAAAAAATTTTTGTTATTTCAATCAATAATCCCTCGCCAGAATGTTTTTCCCAATTTGTATATGATTAAAATATTAATATTTTTCAATCCCTATACATTACGCAATTATGCGTGACTGCATCTCTGGGAATTACATCAAAGTAAAATATTCCCTCAACGAAAGATCATTTCGCAGCCGCATCAAGTTTCATGTAAAACCATTAATATAATTTTACGATTAGATTTCCAAACGTGAGTATTTTTGAAAGCGATGCATTTGGAAACATTTCCAAAAACTTTGCTTACCTAAAAGACTGAAAAGTTCTAAATTTCTTTTTTTCAAATTCAAATTAAGATCAAAGATTGCATATATATGTAGAAATTTCTAATCGATTTCTTTTTAATTAATATCTGAGTCTCGGCAAAATTTCAGCATCTAAATATTTTACTTTTTACGTAAGACATTAAAAGGAAATACTCAGTAACGCATCGATTTTTCCTAGGATTGAAAAAAATCATTTTCTTTTATAAAAACTGACGGAATTAATTCATAATAATTATAAAAGTAAATTACTTTTTGAAAAGTTTTTCGTTTGAATTTTCCTTAAACTGAGGATACAGCTTTGAAGAAAACTAGGGGAAGTTATGTCGGTATTACTATTAGTTTTAGATTTTTTTGTATCTCGCTTTTAGAGAAATTCCATCACCCCTTATTCATTTCAAATAAGAATTTAATTCCTTTTCAAAACCCGTGTGAATAAAATAATCATGCAAATACAAACATTATTTTAAAATATACTATGAAAGTATGTTCGCACTTCTAGATGATTTTTTCTTAAGAAAATATATGATTAGAATAGGTAAAGCAGTATAAAAGGTTGTTTAGGCAAAAACTAAAACCTAGTTTTAAAAAGAAAAATAAAAGTATGTAAGAAAAAAAAGAAAAACATGCTAAAGTTTCATACTAAAACTTCATACGCGGAATTCTAAAATTACTCACATACAACTTGCTTCCAAATGAATTTAAAATTCTGTTTCCAAAAACTTGACACTAAAATTCTCGGTCTTTGATCTGACTTTAAATGTCCGACTAAATTTTACATAGCTATAAAGTGTTTCCTTATTTTGTACCAGCTGCGACGCTTTGCTCGATCTACCTCGAAAATGAAAGTTATGTCAAGTGTTCAACAATCAGGATTCAACAAAGAAAAATCTAACATTTAACGACAGATTTCAGAAAAATAACCAAGAAGGAAAAATTTTAAATCATCCAATTACAGGAAAAGCCATAAAGCAAAAGCCAGAATTATAATTATGTGTTCATATTCGAGAAAAAAATAGCAACAGATCTTTCTTTTCACTGATATTCTTCACGCTACTAATTTTATTAAAAGCATTGTTCAACAATGACATTCTAATTTTAGCTTGAAATTAGTGAAAAACAGTTATAACTCACGTTTACCTTGGTACATTGTAACAAATTTTTTCTGATGCAAAAGAATCGGGGGTTTCTCTGGATATTTTATTCTCATTTTTGCGAGCATTTTTTCGTCCTCATATTATAGAAAATTGCCATTTTCGGGTCCCAAAATTGAAATTCAAACAGTTCGGGTCTTTTTTGGCATTTGAAAACTCCCCTACGTTTCTTTTCGGGTGTCCAAATACCTCCCACCAAAATTTGATCGAGATTCAACGTAAGCTGTGAATTTGTATAGGGAACACACATACATAAACGCACATATATTCTTTGCTTTATTTATATAGATTTAGCATAGTTTAAACAAGGGAGACTTGACACAATTTTTGGTTCCTTATTTTCCTTTTCTTTGTTGTTGTAGGACAGTTAGAACTAAATGAAAATTATATGTAATTAGTTTGTTATTTTTCACATTATTATGACTAAAAATTATAGCATAATTTTAAGCAGAAATGGTACAAAAAAAATATCTTCCTCAAGTCTGCATATGGGTCAAGTGTCTCTAGGTCTAGAGAGATATGATCCCATTCATTAATGTAAGAAGACTCAGATATTGAAATGAAAAACGCAGGTTTGATGGTGTGTTTGGTTTTAATAAGTGATACTTGAAGTGAATGTACAAAATGTTTACTCTTTTTGTGAAGTGTTACATATTTCTTTTAAATTAATCTTACTCCACACCAGCAGAAAAGCAGAAGTCAAATTCAAAACTTTATAAGCTCAGACTTAACGAATACTTCAGTTATTATTTTAGTTTTTTGTCAAATAAAAACAATTTATTAGACCAAAATATTATATATTTTATTTATTTATTAAATTAAAAAAATATGTTCTTCATATTCACAATATTAGAGTTACTGCTTCGATAAAATAAAATCATTTGGCCTAAATCACATTATTTTAGCTGTTTATAAATATAAATTCATTGAAAAAAAACATCAAATTAAACAAAAACATCAAATTGTCTTTGAGTCAATTCTTCCTAGTTAACTTGCATTAAAGTTCCCTATAGGTAAGCTTTCTTTTGTTAACCTTAAATGTTTAGCAACTGAGATTAAAGTTATATAAAACTACTGCATATCAATATAGAGAATAGAAAAGTGACTAAAACATGTCTATATTTAAAACTCATTTCCTTCAAAACAGGAGGATGAAATCAAACAAATTCCAAAATCTTCAAACTTTACTTGAAAGGTACTGTATCATTTAACGCTGATTTTTTTTTTTTTTTTTCAAAAATACTGATGCATCTGAAATGGCATCGCCCGGCAAAAAACTGTTGTGAGATTGGTCAGCCAATGATATGACTAAAAATTTTCCTAAATATCCTATTCATGGAAAAAATCACCGTGGGGTTCAAGTCTCCCTATGGGATCTCTTTAGTTTCCCCTAAACGAAAAAATATGAGCATTAGCGATTTTTGTTTCTGATGTTGCTAATTAAACAAAAAGTAGGTTTAAGTTAATCAATGTGACGCTACTTTCTTATATGGGATGCGTACGGTGTCTGATTTATGTTATGGACAAAGCTCGAAGTTCGGACAGTTCATGAATTTGCCAGTCAACTTACGTTTTGGCTAAAGTCCGAAGTGCTTGCAATTAATGTTGTATATTCTACTTATGCTGGCCATTTCGCAAAGTGGCATTGAATCCTTGCCAAAGCCCGAAATGATAATGGTAGATTGACTGTAGACGGCAATATGAGACAACGTGATCTGGAATCTTTAACATTATCTCTATGGAGCAGGAAAACACTAAGGATCGCCCTTACAGGTATTGACAAATAGGGCTCGACCGATGGCATTTTTTGGCCGATGGGCCGATGCCGATTGTTGGCCGATTGTTCAAAGATGGCCGATGGCCGATGGCCGATTGTTTTCCTCCAAATGGCCGATTGCCGATGGCCGATGGCCGATGCCGTTGGCCGATGGCAAAAAAAAAATCAAACAGAAATAAATTGATAAGATTGTCAGGGATTTAAAGTATCATTGATTCATTTCACTTTACTTCCTTTCTACGAATAAATAATTGTAATCACAAAAAAAAATCAGATTTCGACCTAAATTTCTATTTTACTATCACCAAATTTATACTTCACAAGTTTTTTCGGCACATCTGTACATACATATGTACCTAAGAACATATAGATAACCAAATATCCATTTTGAACGCCTCCTCAGTTAATTATAGCAAATTCTCTTGTGATGTCTTCATGCGCGTAAACTTGCGTCACTCAAAAACGTTATGAAATAGTAAATTGAAAACTCATACGTACGTAGTATGATCTAAAAGTTCGAGGTCAAGTTGCATAAAACCTTACCCTGAATAGTTCACATTACCGAAGCATATATCTATCTACAAAATAGTCACCTTGAACGATTATGCACTTCTGCCAACGTTCGTATAGCTTTTAGAAGCACTCCTGGCAGCCATTTTTCGCAAATTCCTGTAAGGCCTATTGCGCTGCTGCTTTAACTTCATCGTAGGGAAGAAGGCGACTTTCATGTTGAGGATGCACGGTTCGATTGGTCAATACTCTGATATGACAAACAAACAACAAAACGTTTCGTCGGACTTAGCTCCGTGAGACTTTTACCTGTTCCCAGCAAAAAAAAACATTTGCATTGACGCCGCTTTTTTCCGTCAGGAGAAGATGAAACTGCATCATAGAAGGTAGCGAAAAATGACTTCCTTGAGTGTTTCCAAAAGTTATATGAACACAGGCAGAAGTAGATAGTCCCTTAAGGCGACCTTTTGAAGGTGGGTGTGCTTCGGTAATGTGAACTATTCTGGGTAAGATTTTATACAGCTTGTCCCCGAACTTTTGCATCGTACTACGTACAATCTGTATAGGGTGTAGTTATGCTTCTTCTTTTTTGACTGCTGTATGATGAAAGAGAAAGAACAATAGCCAAAAAAAAGAAGGAAGAAAAACAAAGAGACTGTTTAATAACCAATTGATTTGTTTTTTTTTTTTTTAATTGAGCATATAACTAAGATTTCAGTAATGTTGTAATAATGTATGGATTTAGGTACACTAAACATAGTTAAAAAAAATTAAATTACGTTGTTTAATCATTCAAAAAAAAAAATAAATAAAAAAAGAATAGAACTATGAAACCGTCAACAAATTACGCTATAAAAGTGGAAAGATTGCACGTAGACATTTTTTAGTCATCAAATTAAACAAAAAAGGTAACAGATGAATTACAATATTAAATCAAAATAGGAATATTTTTATACTTATTTAAAGTTTATGAATGGAAAAGTTTGCATTTTTCATGAAAGCTATAACAGTGACATACATTTTGCTGAAAAAAAAAAAAAATGCCATGAAAAGAGCAAGGTTCTTAAAACGCAATAAACAAGCTCAAGGTACAATAAACAAACTCAATATTTACACCAAGTTAATAACTGAATACATATACTACATGATCTGATGTTTGCACACATAGTATTGAACAATTTGATTGTTTAATCTTTTATGAAGCTTTACAAACAAGTTCAAATTAAATTTTTCAATTTAACAATAATTTTCTGAAATTTGAAAAATTGCATAACAGAAAATCCTTGAAACTTTTCTATAAAAAACGAAAAAAACTTATTCATTGATTTTATATAAATACATAAAAATAGTTACTTACAACAGAAAAAAAAAATCAATCGCTATTAATGATGCAAAAAAGATAGCAATTTACGAAATATAGGAGAAACAAGTATGAGAAATGCGCAAAATGACATTTCTTGATCAAAATTAATAATCACTAAATATTTGAGAAATGCTTGAAACGACAAGGTAGGTTTAGGGGGGTCACCTCTGATTTTGGAGTAATTCACACTTCGGCCCCAACCTCGGCCTCACTTTTTTAGTACAGAACCGCTACCACCAACGCCTCGGAAGAGTTTCTGAATCTACTTCAGCACTTCCGAAGAAAAAATTCAAAAATCCCTTTGGTTTCCGAATTATGTCACTATTCAAAACGTCTTTAATCAATTTCTTACATTAATGCTCTAAATTCTTTCTAAACAACAGATAATGTTTGAAAAAAAAAAAATAATAATGCCTAATTTTATGAATGGTGTCAGTTTTATATAACTCAGAAGTACAACTAGAGTTTAATTTCAGAAATGGAGGGAATGGGAGGAGGGGCACGCAAGTGTTCTCGGAAATTCAAAAAATAGTCGTAAAAAATAGAATTTAAAATAATCATAAACATTGAGCAGAAAAACCCTTTCAAAACTTGCACCCGAGTTTGTTTTGACGTGCAGTGGCGGATTTAAAACTTAGCAAATGTTACAATTGCGCGAGAGACCCTATAACCATAGGGTCACCGTGGGAGTTACAAAAATGCTTATGATAAATGTTTTACAAGTTCTGTGATAGAGAAAAAAGGACCCTAAATGTATTTCGACGGGTCCCAAACTCCGCCGAAGCGATACAGAAAAGACTGCATTACTGTGATTTATACAGTCGGCGCTCGATATAACGAGAATCTCCGTCCCAGAGAAAAAGGTCTTTATAACGAGTGGTCGTTATAAGAGGTATAATTTAAAAAAATGTACACAGTCATCATGCATGCCCCGTTGTTCCATTAAAAAAAGTGGTACTTTTCCAAACATTCCAGTTTAATGCCCAAATTACTTTTAACATAGGAATTTTTAGAAAAATTGTGTGCAAAATACTATGATAGAATATTAAACAAATTTTAAAGTAGAAAATATAGGGAGGAAAATGTTAGACACTTACGAATCTGCTACTACTACTGCTACCACTACATTTTCTGAAGAAAAAACCAGAAACAGATGTTTGCCTTTTTAGCAGACGTGATTTTTGCAAAACATTATTTTCCGTTTCAGATGTACCCTTTTCTTAGGAATGTGGAAAATTTTCGATTTTTCCTCCCATTATTTTTTCTGTGCTAGCTGTGGTGAATGATAATTCCCCCCCCCCCCTCTCAAAGTTGGATTTGACATTGAAAACTTCAGGCAGACCTCCGTAAACAATAATCAAGGTCATTTCAAGCTACAAATTTGTTTTATTGGAAAGAACACCAGAAAAAGCGTCCGCTGAATTCGGTCGTTGTATTGGATTAGACGATACAGAACGGTCGTTATAACGAAGGCAAATTAACGTAGAGTTCATAGGAACAAAGTTGGGACTTTTACCACTGGTCGTTATAATGAGACGATCTTTATAATAAGTGGTCGTTATAATGAGCGTCGACTGTATTACAAATATCGAAAAATTAAAAATTACCGTCGGTTCAACGAGAATCTAATAAAATGACACAAAAACCAGTTTTGCCATCTCATATTTGTTTCTATAGTCTCCATTTCGGCAATATATCACCCCATGATCGTCAGTCTGAGACGCTATATTAGTTTTGCATTGAAATAAGTAATTAATAGCCACAAAACATGAGTAAACAGGCTTTACAGAACACCCGATCGAAAACAAAAAGCGAAGTGCACAACTGGAACGTACGCACACCCCGCATGCAAAAATTTATCCTTCTACAGCTTACCATTTTTTGAGTTATGACTTATAAGAGACATACGTACATCCAGCTGCAAGAAACAACGCAATAATTAACTTGTTTGGTACCTGAATGCAGTATTAAAAACTCTTTCAGGGGTTACTAAAATAGAAATTCACACTGAAATTTAAGTAAATAATTTTATATGAAAACAATACCCCCTTTACTTTGTATTAAAAAGTAAAACAGCAAAGGTCCTTTTTTTTTTCAAAAACATCGGCCAATTCCATCGGTTTTTCGATGTTTTTTAAGGCCGATGGGCCGATGTTTCCCGCAAGTTAGCATCGGTCGCCGATGCCGATGCCGATGGCTAAATTGTTGAACCATCGGCGCCGATGCATCGGTCGAGTCCTATTGACAAACTGAGTACTTAATTTGCCTTTTTATTCATACACGATACACAACGCATTTGCTCAAGATATAATTCATCATTTTGACAGAGCGAAAACCCAATCTTCATGCTATCAAGTTGTTACAGTATATACATGTACAGTAAAACCTGTAAAGTTGACCACCCTTGTAAGTTGACCACTTGTCTAAGTTGACTGCTATTTTCAGGCACAGAATTAGATCTATATCATATAATTCAACCTCTATAAGTTGACCACTAAAGTAGTGCACCGCAAGTCGTCAACTTACACAGGTTTCACTGTACGTTCACTGAATAATGTCTATTATGGCTTTCATATGAGAACAGAAAAACACGAAAATATATTTTTAGATATTACAAGAGCTAACTTTTAACTCGGAGGTGTCCCTTATATTTGCGCTAGTTTCTGAGAAAAATGTTGTAAATACTTTAAAAATATAAAAATATTTATATAAAAAAAAGTACCGGAAAATTCATTTTTAAATCCTTCATTTTTAACAGTGTGCAAAAGAATCTGCTCTTGATTTCTTTTATACTGCTTTCGCCAACCGTCCCAAGTCACTTCGTGAGTTTGCCGACCAAAGCAGAAAAGCAGAAATCAGGAAAAGATCGGACATACGCAGATAAGTTTACAACAAACTTGGCGAAAACACAAACTGGCCGATTTCGGGCTTTGACAAAAAAAAAAAAAAAAAGATACATACTTCAGACATCTATGGAGGATAACACAACTAGTTTTAACAGAGTCGATACTTTGTTATTGAGAACAGAAACAGTGGTCTAAGCGGTAGTTCCGGGGGGGGGGGTATACTGCCGTGGGAAAGATAAGTGCAGTACCAGCACATTCTTCATTTTTCTTGCATTTTTGTCATCTATTGGGCTTTAGCTTTAGTGTACAAGCTTGCTTATTTGGTTTCTGCTGAAAATAAAGCACGTAAAGGACGTTAAATTCCAACATTTCACTAATGTTAGTATGGAATCCAGAAAAAGTTTCTTCAAATATCTCAAAAACTCATTGCTGTAGATACTGCCTTTTACCTTCTCACGACAGTATATAGGTATTTGCTAATTTCACAGTTGTGATTTTTTTTACAACGCTGCTGTTATGAGGTTGAACAATTCTTTTACGTTGAAAACTGCAACTTCATAAGGTATTATTTCTTCTCTAAAAATGTTAAATACGTGTTTTGCAGTATTTATTCGATTTCAAGCCTAATTAATAGATGTTATTAAGAACAAAAATTGGGCTGGAAAAGTGTAAAATATGGGCTCAGGTTATCGAGCAAATTATGCAATATGTGGCGATGTACGCACAAGATTTTTATGCTTCGTCTATCGATTCGACAGTAGATATATTTGAAACACCAGGTAAAGAAAATTTTCAAAATCTTTGTGCATTATATTCATTCTTTCTAGTGTAAAAGAAAAAAGGTATAAGGTTAGTACAAAAAATAAAACTTCTTAAAAGCTTTAAATTATGTCGCTGAAACAAAACAGAAAGACTTTAAAAATGCTTTGCTTTTAATACTTTTTTATAAAACATTTTCCCCTCTCTAGTTCAGAAATCTTTCTTCTTGATTTATTGAGAATCACTTAAATAACTTAGATTTATTTACACGTCTCATACATTTCTCTAAGGAAATGTTCAACGCTCACTCTAAATGGCTTTCTTCTCTTTTCTGTTTCAATGGCTCGATGTAGAAATGTCCCTTTGTTTTATCTTTTCAAAAGTTGTTAAGGATTTGAAAACATAATAAAAATTGAAAACAAAGAAACTAAACAACATTGTTTGTCTGAATATTAGAGATTTTAAGTGTCTGAATCAGAAGTACTAAAACCATTTTCATCATAGTTTTTTTTTTTTTTTTTCTCATTTCGCCCGTTGTAATGAATGGGTTCAAAAGTTTATTTAGCTAATTCCACACCAGATATCAGTTAAATACCTTATACTTATAGCCTTATTTTTAACACATTTATGTGTTTACAGTACTTGATTATCACAATAGAATAACAGAATTTTAGAAATGTATGGTGCCAAAACTATTAAAACAACATTTGATACGCAAAATTAAAGAAATGTATAGCATTCTTTGGCCACTCTTCGAACTCTACAATTTCGGAATAATTCAGAAGAAGGGGAAGTATCTCGTACCCTGGTCCAATGGTAACTGCTAACGACTGATACCCGAATTTTTGGATCTACGAATTTTACGAGCGCGTACTCGGTTGGTATTTGGCGGTTTCAGGCTCCGAATCTGAAAGTCTCTGATTCCAAATCCCCTATTCATTTAGGCTACCTACGGCCCTGTCAATACAGACAGGCGTATTGTCAGAAATTGGTGACTACTTAGCAATATTCTGCCAAGCATTTGGTCTCCAAAGTGAAATATCGCCAAGTTAGCTGTAAATTGGCGAGATAAAAATATGCCGAATCCAAAATATGTCCAGTTTGACGATATTTAGCGAAATTCCCGTACGATACACACTAAAATTCTATGGGCCTGTAACTGTTATTGTAATAATAATAATAATTATTATTATTATTATTATTATTATTATTATTATTATTATTATTATTATTTGGAATCATGGTTATAAGAAATATATTATGTTGCACTTCAAATCCGCTTATTATGCACCCCATCTGAAAATTTTACCGGATTTTAATAACTACTGCATTACGTTCTTTTCAAAATATCACATAAAAAATCAACAGTCTTAATGTCTTCTTAACAAAATGCCCTGTTTTTGCTCCGGCGCCAAGAAATCACAAATCACAAAACGACTAGATCACTTTGCGCGAATTCATTGAAATGTTTTTAGCAACTATAAAACATACTGCACTTACGTATTTACAGTGTGTACATTAAATGAGTGTCCCATTTTGAATGTAAATAAGAATAACGCGGTTTGAGAATAAAATTCGTCGATATTTTCAGTGTTTTTATTAGAAAGGGTTATTGGTTTTTTTTAAATGCTGCAAACGGTGTGTTTAATCTCAAACTATGTTGCTTTTATTTGCGTTCAAAGACTGAAAAAGTTGTGAATGGGATTATTACTTTATTTCTACTATATCACTTTTCAAATACAGTAGAACCTCCTGAATCCGGACGAAGAGGGAATCTAGATCTTCCGAATTAATGAATGTACGGATTAAACAAAATAACGTGTAAATTGAACCATGGTACACAAACAAACTACTATACACAGTGAAAATTGTATTTTGAACTCAAGAAAAATATAAAACTACATAAGAGAAAATTACTGTATGTAAAAATCTAGTGAGCATTAGGCCTGCATAAAACATTTTATAGCGCTCATTCGTCTTTTTTAATACAGTATGCATATCTATACTTGGGGTTCTTCCCCCCCCCCCCCCGCTTGTTTTGCTTGCCAACTCCCGTTCGCCAACTGCAGCGGATGACAGTTGATGTCATGTGCTTTTACCCTGAATATTATCAGGGAATTCTGAGAATTGAATGATCGACCATCTATGTTCCGTATCCAACGGTATCAGTGTTTACTTGGTAGACATTACCAGTCTGAAAGATGATAGGGTTACAGGCACACAGCCAGACGCACACAAGTTTTAACAGTATATTTTATTATAAAAGATTATATATAGCTGACCGGATAAAGCGAAATCCGGTCTAATCGGGTACGGCTTAAGAAGGGTTTACTGTAGTGAGGATTCAAATGATTTTTTTTTCCTTTGTAAAGGTAATGACTTACCTTTTATAATTGAAAAATGACTGAAGGCTTCTTTCGCTCCTTTATCTGACGGTTTCCATTAATCCTATGAAGAAAAAAGTAACATCACGATGACAGAATTTCTTGAGTATCGATGTGCTACACAGTAAAAACAATCTAGAAACGTTCCTGGAAAATAATGGACTGCTGATATGCTCAATTCCTGCCACTAACATATCTTGAAAAAACCAAGAACGTTTTCCGCTAAATGTCAGTACCTTTTCTGAAATTATGCTTGAAACTCTGTGAAGACTTTGGAAATATCCCCGAAGATAGCCAGTAAGTTTTCAGGAACCTTTATGAAAAATTAGGTAGGTTTAATGTATTTGATTAGAACCTTCCTGATTTTCCAAGAAAGCACCAGAAACATTGATGCAACCATAACCACACTAAAATAGAATTTCAATCAAAAACCAAGCATTTCCCTCGCCTGCAATATCTTTCCTTGGAAAACTTCAACTATCCAGTGATTTCTTGGCTCTCATTGGTAGCTTAGTCAATCTGGATGGGTCAGAATCGAATTAAAATTGATACATTTCATAAGCAGGCTCAGTTTATCTTTAAAGTAGTAGCTAAAATTAGTTTTCACTACAGGGGCATTCCAAGGTATTTTTGACATTTATATAGAGTCCGTAACGTGACCTTTTTTGCCATAACTTTTTAATTTACTGTTTGATTAGCATATTATTTTATTTTGATCTTTTCCTACCAACACACCAGCTCAAATTAAAATAATTTGCAAATCATGCGGTAAATTAAAAAGTTATGGCAAAAAAAAAGGTCACGTTACAGACTCTACATAATGTCAAAAATACCGTGGAATGCCCCTACAGTAAAAGGTCAGCATTCGTGCAACTTATAGCAGTTCAGGAAATTTTTTTCCAAGAAACTTGATTTTAAGGGGAAATAGATGATATCCTGTGAGAGAGAAATACCGAATAGTTCCACGGAAATAGTAACGTTTCGGAATTTTTTTACAGTGTAAGGGAAGATTTTTCGGCTGGAGAAGAAAACTGTTGATTTAAATTATTTGGAAAACAGGTTAAAGCAGATTGAATAAAGGTTGCTTTGAAATGTACCGCCCCAAAGGTTTTATGTTGATTGCTTTCAGAGGAAGTAAAATATTTTTTATTCCCACTGTATGATTTTTAGTACAAAGTTTGACACAACACATTATAAAATACTGTGTATCACAAACTATATGTAATCTTCGTCACTTTGTAAATGAATTAACTTTATTTTAAAACTTAAAAAATAAGCGCGAGAAAACAAGTTTTAATTGAATGGAATCAAACACAACTATACTCTGAGTTTATAACAAAGATCTAATTATCAATCCAGTTTGGAAAAACAGGATGATACGTTTTAAAACGGAAATGTATTGAAGTTTTAAAAGAGTCCTTGATATTAAGCCGAAATCGTTGCCATCCGGCAAGAGAGAACTAAATTATTTTTCCGTTGCGCATTAGGGAATTGCACGAAAAAACTGAGACCGCTTTTATGTTTGATTTTTATGGTAATTAATGCTTAAAATCGATTTTGACAATCAATTTAATAATTACTATTACCAGTGGCATCACTACGGTTGGTCAGAGGGGCGGTTTACCCGGGGGTCTCACCAATCTGGGGGGGGGGGCATGAAACAAAATGTGGAATTGCAATTTTTTGAACAAAATAAAGCTAAAATAAATTTTTAAGACAGAAAATTTGAAATTTATCTGGGGGGGGGGGCAGGGGACTCCCAGGCCCTTCTCACCCCCTTTCCCCCACATCATGGAGTGAATATTATACTGAGGATCAGGTTCATATTGTCAAAATTTTGACCTATTAGTTACTCCCTTTCAAATCAAAAAACTAAAACCCATTATTTTCCTCTGTTTGATATAAGTTTGAAATAATAAGTGCCCATCAATTTCATATGCCCCCTTACTTTTTAGACCTCGCAACGGCTCTACACATATGGGTCTAGGGAATGTTATATAAAAAGCATTCATATTATTTATTTGTCTTTTGTACACTAACACACTTAAAATTTCGTGATTTAACACAAATGAGGCACTGAAAAGCAAAGGGATGTAAGTGGACATTTTCAAATTTTGTGTAAAATGACTTTAAAGATAACATCCTCTGTAGACTTTCAAGGATTTTTTTTTCTAAATCATGTTATACAGCAGCAACTACCAGTGCTACTAGTATCATCTCTTGCCCCAAGACAGAGGAGAGGTTCCTCTACTATTTGTACTGGTTTTCTCCAAATTTTTAATTTTTTCACTTACATCACTTTGCTTCTCACTGCCTCAAATGTAGTTACTTCAGAAAATTGCATGAATTTCACGTTTTCATAGAGCATTGAAACCTTTTTTTTGTGCGTGTGTGTATGTGTGTGTGTGTGTATGCGCGAATGTGTGTGTGTGTGTGTGTTTATAAGGCGGGCGTGTGTATATGTGGTGTGGGCGGTGAGACCACAAATTACTGCACCGGAACCTTTTTTTTTCGTTTGCAGGGCGGGCGTGTGTATTTGTGTTGTGGGCAGTGACACCACAAATTATCGCCCCGGGTGTCACCCATGCTAGGTACGCCACTACTATTATTCATTTTTATGTTTCACATCTATCAAAAGTTTTGTCCAACCCAAATTCTCACCAGGACAAAGAATATATAATAAAAACTTTTGAAAAGTACCAAATCATTTTGCAGTTTATTAGGAAATAATGCCTATGCATTTGCATCGTACTTTCTTTTCATTAGCTATTCCTTTGTTAAGGCTTTAGTTCAGAAAAATATATATAAATTCAAAAGTTCAGCCTGCATAATCATGTTTTGGCTATCTTTCTAAACTATGAGTCTTTGTTGTTTCCAAAGTTTTATATTTTATCCGAAGAAGCAGAACGTCACGTTGTATTCAAAGCACGTATTAATGTTATCACCACTAAAAGATAAATCTGGTATAAAACCGCGCAAAAGATGCTCCGCAAATCCCGGCTTATGTGCGTGTATGAAACATACAATAGACATATTTCCGGCTAAGACAAGTCTCCAAATGAAATCAGCGCGCGCGCGGTCTCTGATATGAGAATAAACGTAAAAAAAAAAATTAAAATAAAACTCTTATTTAACAAAATTTATCATAGGTCTTTTTGCAAGTAAATAGAATTTTTCGAATGTCAGACTTAATTTGTATACATTACTCAACATTATAAATAATTTTTCTTCAAAACTTATTAATTTTCGGAAAAATTGAGCTATTATGTTTATAAATAATTTATTCCATTTGAAAAATATTTTGTAGATAAAAATAGATCTAATTCTCATGCATCTAAACTCAATTCATTTTCCCATTCCGTGTGAAAAAAAAAAAAAAAAAAAAAAAACTATGTATGCTTTTGTGAAAAAATAATTTTAGGACACATATTTGTACCTATATAGAAAATAACGTTTGTTGATTTGCGAAGATCAATTTATTTAACTTCGTAACTACAGTAAATAGTTAATTAAAACTAAAATAATAATCACAGCTGATTAAAATCGAAATGAAAGTAAAATACGACATTTGCACATTCATATATATGAGATGCATTGATACATGTTTGTCAGTGTAGTCAAAAAACATTCCGTATCAAAAACTTGTAGGCTTCATACGAGTTCACAATTTACGTTTATTAACATAGAGACAAAAAGTTGTATTGATGTTCCTCAGGTTTTATAATACACAAGACTCGTCTGGGGTAACAATTGATACTCTTTTGAAAGTTCGCCTCTATTACCATAGCCAATTTAAACTCCCAATTTTCTGTTTCAAAGCTTCAACGAGAAATCCGCGGTTAAAGCAAGCAATCTTCTTGTGATTCATAAAATTTTTATTGACTTTCAGTTCAATTTATCTATATATATAAAAATGAATGTTTGTCTGTATGTCATCCATGAACTCAAAAACTACCCGGCAGATTTGGCTGAAACTTTCACCGTTTGTTATTTTTGGTACTGGGAATGTTTATAGACCAGTGCGAAAAAAATCCGATCGATAGTTCCTTTTTTATTCCAATTTAAGTCACAATCCATTGGATAAATACGAATAAAATTATCGGCTGCAGAAATTAATTCGCGTGAAAGATCTCATTGATAAGAAGTTAGCTGTTGCCATTTTTCTTGAGTTTGAACAAATAAATTCCTTCTTTATTGTTTTATGGCTTTTCATGCAACGGGGGGATTTAAAACTTTTTCTATTTGATATTTTTAGCGATTGATTGATCTTGCAAACTGCGTGAGTACAAAATTTGAGTATAGTCACGGCTTCACTTGATACCTGGACCGATTATTATGAAAATTGCTATATATATGTATTTTTCCACGGAGAAGGTGCATAATATGCTCATTGAAGCCACTCGCCACCAGGTGGCACTGCAGAGTAGCAACTTCTGCCCCGTTCAACCGATTGTCATGAAAATCAGTATAATAATGTATTTTTTTGTTGGCGTAGCAACGCGCGTCGGGTACAGCTAGTCCTTTAAAAAAATAAAAAAAAACTCCTTTAACATTCTGAAGTCAACCGAAAGTTAATAATGAGCCATAAGTGATGATTTTCTTTCAATTTGTGAAGGGTGAGAAACACTTGAAATTTATTTATTTTTCTTTCTAATGAGGCTGCATTAGAGGTACAACCTTTTGCAGACCTAGTGCGATATCCTCATATAGCATGCATTATTTCATGTGGCACCACTGTCGATGGATGCCATTACCCCGCCCAGTTTTCCCCACTAGATAAAAACGCATGGGCTCTCTTCGATGCAAATCTACAATAGAAGTTTAGTTTTGCCAGAAGTATTCCTAGCCAAACGAGTACTCAAGAGATCTTTTACATGCCGCATAGTCATGCGAAATGAACGCTGTCGATTTCGTACATCTTCAAAATCCACTGACTGGAACCAGGTTCGAACCTGCGCCTTTGGACGTAAGACACCAGCAGCAAAACTCTAAATCTCTCTGTCAGCCACTTGAAAATTATTACGTCAATGTCTCAAATTTCTACCAAAGCAGATGAAAAAAACAATGAAAGCGACTACTTGATATTGACAAATGTGAGGAATTTCGCGTTGAGCCACTCTCAGCATACTCAATGGCTTTTGATGAGCAAAAATCATCAAACTTTTCCGAAGCCAGAGGAACAAATGCCGATGTTTTTCGGGTTTTGAGTATCACGAGGGAAAAAAAACAAGAAAAAACAATAAGACAATTTAATGAAAATTATTTAACTTCTTCGTACTACACATAAATAAAAAAACAATGCAAGTAGGGGAGGGGGGCACAGTGAGATGTGGGGTACAGTGAGACAAAGCTATTTTTTTTTTTGGACTTTTTAATTACGATTGGTAAATGATGCTAGGTACCCATGAATCTGCAGCAATTGGCCGTGTGGATTCTGGAATACGAAGTTCTTGCTTGAGTTTGCATTCAAATGTTCGTTATTTTTCTGATTTCAGGCAAGTTTTATTTATTTATTTATTTATTTTTGACTCGTTCGATTTATAACATTTTCTTTAATGAATTAAAAATAGTAATTTGATCACTTGCATTGTTCTGTTTATGCAGCTAATTTTCATTAAAAACATTTAGGATAGGCTTTAAACGATGTTGAATTAGATGAAGAAGGCGGAGTGTGTGGGGTACAGTAAGACAGTCGTAGATGTGGCAGGGTGAGACTGTCTCACTGTGTGAAGACAGTCTCTCACACAGTCTCTCACTTCTGAATTGTGATTCAAAAGGGATGTTTTAAGAGTTTTCAACTTGCTGTTTTCTTACTTTACTGGTATTTGTACGTCAACAAAAATTCGAATTAACCCACGTAAGGCGAAAATAGGGACATTTTCTGGCGATTACATGAGAAATTCATTTTTAACCCACCTTCTGATTTCAAGTGGCATTTCAGTTAAAGTAAATCCTAATAATCTGTGAATTACAGAAAATATTATTTTCAAATAAAAAATGAACCGACTTAAAAATCTAAAGATGAACTAAAAAGTAAAAAAAAAAATTGGTTATACTTACATACGATTTCCTACCCAAAAGTATAAATAAAATTTATTTTACAGTTCCAGGACAAAAATCAACCAAACTAAACTCCCAATTATAAAATAAACACTGATTTTAATTACTATACGATGAATTATTTTAATACCCAACTAATTATAGACGATCTCTTAATTTTTAATAACCATTTGAAGTTGGGGCCTCCTATAAACTACTACCTAACGTAACTGACAACCCAACAAATCCTGAGTTAAACACTAATTTAACAAAACGCGAAAGTCTTTAAAACTAAACCTACTCAGTTACGTTAGGTAGTAGTTTATAGGAGACCCGATTTCAAATGGTTATTAAAAATTAAGAAATCGTATATAATTAGTTAGACATTAAAATAATTCATCGTATAGTAATTAATCGTATAAGTAACGTCACGAGAAAACTCGTTGTAATTAACTCGAGAATCGTCAAAATGGATATTTCGCGTGTCTATACGTTCTTAGGCACTTATCCACGTGTGGTCGAGTCGAAAAAAAAAAACTCAACAAACATTCGGGGGTAATGGAAATTAAGGTTGATTTTTGAGTGAAAATTATTTCGCGAATACAATACTTCCTTTTATGTAAAAGGAAGTAAAAAGAAGGGTGGGTAAAGCAAAATGAGTAGCTCTGTTGAATATGCATTCAACATTAGAATCAAAGCTATAAAATTAAGAAAATAGAAAGACGATCCTAACAAAGGAGAACATTTATATTGTTTAGAAACTATCTCCACTGATTATTGAAATTAAGAAATAGCAGCTCGTTGGAAACAAACCGTAACAATAAACGCTTCTGTAGCATATTACGGAAAATGCATAAATGATGATTTAGAAATTAAAACATTTGCAGTGATATCTGGAAATAAAATGCATTCAGCAAAAATGTTTGAACATTTTTTTTTTCAATATTATATTTTAAATCAAGATGTACAACACTAGTCGTTCGATGGATCAGTAAACCTTGAAGAATAATATGTCATTAAAAAGTACTACGGAGTTTCTTAAGACGATAACTAGTGTATTGGCAGAATACTAGAATTTGATGAAACTATCAACTTGTATAAAGTTAATTTTTTTAAAGAGACATATTTAGGATTGAATTATCCCAAAAATAATGTTATTCAGTTAGTAAAAACAGTTTTTTGGGGGGGGGGGGTAGGGGGGCACATTCAAATTGAGTTAATTAAAGTGAATCCTTCCATTCATTTTTTTACACTAATATAGAAGTCAGAAAGAAAGAACCATAATGATCCAACTTAAAAAAAGTTCCTAAAAAGTGTAAAAGTAATGTAAGTGCAAGAGAATAATTACAAAAAGTTTTTTCTATGCATGCTTGTTATTCGATGGTTAGGTTAGTCACGTTACATTAATCACACACAGTCTTTCGTAAAAGTATCGCTAAGTGCCAAAAAAAAAAAAAAAATAAGCTGTAATAAGTATGTAGTGTATTTTTTAAAATAGACTGATTACCTTTTACAAACATATCAGCCAATTTTAAATGCCTGCGTAACTTTCAAAAAAAGTTGCCTCGTAACATGAGCACTGTTTCTCAGGGTTGCAAAAATGTTACGCTAGTGACAACGCCTTTATTGCTGAAAGAACCAATCAGCAATTATTTCGCTTCAAACTCTTGATAGAAATGAAAAATAGTTACCTTGTACATTTTAAATCTGCATATTAAACCAACAAAATTTTTCTTCTTACTTCAGGTTTTAAGTAAAAATAGTTAGAAAATCAGCTGCGAATGTCACGTTAGTCATTATGAAATGACCCTTATATATTTTTCGTCTGACTGTGCTCCACCCTCCCCTATATATATGAATTTTCAAGCTTTTTTATGAGTCTTTTTTTATGAGCACTTGGTTATAACGAGCAAATACTACATTCCTTTCGCTCTCGTTATAAACTTGTTTTAGGGCATCTTTCTAATCACTGTGCGGAATAAAAATTGAATCTTATAGTATTCCTGTTCTTTTTTTTTTTTTTTTTTGTGCAATGACCCGGCTGAATGACCCCCAATTTTCTCCCCCAGCCACTATTTTCTGAAGGCACCGCCCCATTTGTTTTCCATTTTCCCAAAAAAAAAAAAAATTATGGCGATTTTTTTTATTTGTAGGGAGAAGGGAGTATTACTTCTTCTGAAGAGCTAGAAAAGTGAAAAGTTCAACAATATAAACATTCGTATCGAAAAGGGAGACTTAAGGGAAATTTTCTCCGTTACTAAGTCAAAACCTAATCAAAACCGATTTTTTCTGATTTTATTTTTCAAACTTCCCAAGTATTTTTAAAACTGGGAATTATTATTCCTACAAGCGCCATATGCAAAACTATGCTGCAAAAATAAAAATTATGATAATTTTTATTTAAAAAATACTGGAGTTGCCATATCACGCGCTTGAATCGTATTGCAAAATTTCAGACCTTCAGTGAAGAAATTTTCTCTACTAATTATATTTATTCAATTTAAGTTCGTTATTTATCCAATTACGGTTAAGATTGCAATATATTGTGAACATAATTTCAATAAATATAATTTATACAGTAAATTTCTTCACTGAAGTTCTGAGATGTGACTCTCGTGCAAGGTGAGGCGCTTCCAAGATTTTTTTCTTTTAACTTTCTTTTTTTTTTTTTTTTTTGAAAAGTTACCTTCTAAGTACCGGATCTTTAAATTCTGAATGTTGAGCACGAATACTTCTCACGAGTCACCTAGTTTTTATCACTTATCTTACGATTATTGTTTTTATTATTTGTTTTCATTGTATTTATTTATTTAACTATTTATTTTTTGTCATTTATCTATGAAGAAATGGTATTAAAAGAATGAATTAATATTAAAAACAATCCTTGTAGCACTTTAACAATAATTAGCATTTCACTTTCAAATACTAATGCAAAAATATAAATAACTAGATGTCATGTCATTATTTTTACTGTAAAATGTCTTAATTGCCTTTTTAGATAAAACGAGTGCATTGAATAAAGAATAAAATATGTGTTCTGGCACAAACTGTAAAAGAAACATTACGCAGGTAGTAAATATGTAATGAACTTTTATTTATACGGAGACTCGTTATGATTTTGAGGATTGCTAATTTCACTAAAAATAAATGAAAGTAAAATGCTCAAATTTTCTGAATATGCGTATTGCTGTAATCGAGGAAAAACTCTAATTCGCGTGTTAGCCTAATTAGAAAAAGCACGCTCAAAAGCGTCGTTAGTTGGTACGGAATACAAAATAAGACTAAAAGTATGAAGTGGTGTTGTTTAGCATTAAGCAATGTGCTATACGCCAAGTTAGAACTTCTAAAATAACTTATCTTTATACATACGTCTTTGTCAAATATATATGCTATAAAACTTTGTGGGTCTTTTTTCTGCATGCAAAAAAAATTTGAAGTGCAATGTTCTAGTAATGTTGCGCAATATTTTATACACTGTCATATATATATATATGGCAATGGAAAAACAGTTCTTGGTTCTTGAACTAATAAAAAGGACGTACACATTATATGTGAAATTTTGCGGTTGAGGTGTATTGAGTTTTGCCAGGGCTAAGGCAGAACTACATGCAATACACTGGCAATCCTGTCATGCCATCCAGAGAATGCAGTTTCGTCCTTGTTCTGGACTCATCAGTTTAGAACAGAAAATAACTCAGCTGGAGACAGATGTCATCTCGTTTAAGCTGAGAGTGATAACGAACTGGTAGCTAAAGTAAATGTAGCGCGCCAGCGACAGTCCGTAGCAAAGATACGGTTTAAAATTTTAGTTGAAGGCAAAGAATGCTTAAACCCGAAGATTTGCCTTTAATTAACGAGTTGAAGCGCACCATTGTTGCGGATTATCGCAGGTGAGCTAAATTTACTTTAGCTACCGTAAAGTGGGTCTACTTGAGCCTCCAGGAGCTACTTGAACCCATTTAAAAAAAGTGTTTAACCGTCCTGGTCCTATAAAGCGCAACGTATAGACTTCAAAAACCTTCTCAATGACAGGTAGCAGTACTAGGTAGAGGCTTAAGCATGAAACAAAATTTCTGCTGCTCCCGTTTTTTTTCTGATTGAGGTTATGATCGCAAGTTGTCTAAACAGTTGTTTCTAGTGTCTGCAAATTTTCACATGTAAGTTCATGGAAACTTCTGATATCATCAAGGTAAAGATAGTTTTATGTTTGCATTCGATTTCTTATAAAAATAACAGTGTATTAAGGTTATAGACATATAATTAACACAGTAACTAATATAAGTTAGTAAAAGTGCACTGGCTGCCTTAAAATGGGCTACTTGAACCCATTGTTCAAGCAGCTCCAGACCACATTTCATCACTAAATCATGTTAAGTAAGGTTTGTAACTTTTTAAAATAAAGAGGTTAGTTACTATTTATACCCATTTATTTGCAGATCTGGGGATAAAAAGGGTTCGAAAGTAAAAGAGAGCCCTTTGAAGTAGGAAATATCTGGATTATTAAGAGGAAAATTTTTGTCCAGATTCAATAATTCCGGAGAAATGTCTTAGAGAGTGGCACCAGCCCATTTTAAGTTAAGTATATCAACTCGAAAAAGGAAATTAAAAGATCGTTCACAAAACAAGTGTGGGCATCCCGAAGTATTTGTAGCGAGGAAGAGCAGGTATTAAATAATATGAGAGAAAATAAATCCACCCAAGCCATTAAAGATAAGAGTTTTCATTATTTCGAATGTTTAAATAATGAGCATTTCAATTGGTTTTAGCTGTAGTTAGATTATATTTCTATTTCAGAAATTAAGTTTGTCTAAAAATATGTTTTTACGAATGGACGTTGATTTTATATTAATTTATATAAATAATTTGCAATTTATATACAAAGTTTGCTCACTTGAATGTATGTTTTGAGTTTTCTTTCAAAATCATTGGTTTTTCTTGATACCACCACCTGTTTTAAAGCCACAGTTTACGGTACCAGTTTGTTGGCTTTTCAATTTCAATGAGATGACATTTGTCTCCAGCCCGGTTTTAGTCTTTTCAAGACAGATGAGTCCGTAACAAGGACGAAAATGCAGTCTTTGGATGGCATAACCAGGCTGTCGGTATACTGCATGGAATAGCTTTATGACCGATAAGTAAAACATCAGTGATGTTAAAAATCTCAATCAGGGCCCCATCAAACCGGTTAAAAAACGTATAGGTGTACACTGTTCAAAAAAAATCCTGAAATTTTACAGTAAAAGTTACTGACATCCATGTTGCTAGTAACTTTTACCTTAAAATTCTTTTTTCCAGCAAAATTTTACAGTTGAATAAACGAGAGTTGAAAAACACAAAATGCGAGCAGCTGGTTCGATTTCGGGAGCTTTCGATTGGCAGGCGGCTTTGCTGCCCACCATACGAGTTGGGACCGTCAAGTGAGGGGAAATACGATGATATCTGATTCGCACTGTAAGTCTCGTTGTGTATCAATTGGCGAGGTAATCTGTAACTTTTTTCGGTACTATTTACTGTATAGTTTTTTTCTGTACTGTAAACACTCCATTTTACAGTAATATTTACCATAAAAGTTTCCTTAGTTTGTAACAGTGTAGGTACAGAGGACTCTGCAGTGTAAAGTGCTAACTGTCCCATTCATGACCGTGGAATCACCCCGATATTGATATTTGAAGAAAAGCTCCATACGTTAAAGCTATCCACATAACAAAGTTTAACAATATTTAAAGTACAACATCTCTGTACGAACTAATCTTAAGTTGGTAAATTTATAATAGATTTTCTCCATGTGTGGAGCAAACCCACCAGGGGCGCGATATCCCTAAAAGTGGGGAGTGAGCGTAACGAAAAAAAAATTATGTGAAAAACTGATTAATTACAGAAAGGAAACAAAAACAAAATATACTCAGACTAAAATGTAAAACACAAGTTAACATAGAAATAATGTAGTAATAAAAATTGGCTGTATCTCAATGCATATTTTATTTTAACAAGTGCCATAAAGATATTTATTTGTTGTTCGTAGTTATGAATGTTTTATATAATAGCATTGATCGTTTCACGGGGGAAATATCAATGCATCGTAAACAGAATTCACGTTTTATTTGCATAGAAGTAGTGAAGTAGAGTTGAGGGGCTGTCCACAAATGATGTTATGCTTATGGGAGATGGTTGTTCGTGGAACTGCGACGATTTGTGACAAAGGGGAGGGAGGCAGTAAAGAGAGAAGTGACACATCGTCGTTTATTTTTTCAACAAGAATAAGCATATTAAAAATACCTTACCATGTGACAAAGGGGGAGGGGGAGCAGTATGGTGAAATGTGAAATTTTGTGACAAAAGGAGGGAGGGGGTTGAAAAATATTGAAAAGTGAGTGTCATCATTTATGGGCAGACCGTAAAACAAATATCCAATTTTGTTCAACCAACGTAAAGTTAAAATAATAAAACATAACATTATAACTATTTCATAAGAAACATTTGTTAGAATTGAGGTTTTATGAATGGAATTACGTTCAATCACAGAGCTTAAGAATTCAGCAAAAGAGAATTGAAGTAAAATATTTAATGAAATCATTGAGAATATATTAAGAATAAAAAAACAAATTTCTATAGTTTAAGGTCAGATTTTTTTTTTAGGTCACAGTGTAGCTTTAAAACCAAAGTACAGAAAATACATTATTAGCTTTATTATTTATGAGGAGGACAAGGACAAGGGAGCGATGGAAATTATAATTAAGAACTATGTCCTGAATATATTAAAAGGTTGAGAACCACTGATTTATATAAATAAAGGAATACTATATCTTCTATATTATAAAGAAAATAACAATCGATGTTTCTTCTTGGCAATGGTTTGAAGAGATATATTTATTAACACTTAATAAAATTAACACGAGAATTCAATCAAATTACTTACATTGGGAAATTACGTGATTTATAATTCGGTTGGCGAAAAGCCAAAATAAGGATAAGGCGAGTTTTCTTTCTGTCAAAAATGTAAGCATAGAAATCTGCAAATCATCTTTATTTCACATTTTTCCCCTATTTAACGTCTAAAACACGTCGAAAGAATTTCATAAATCGAAAAGAATTATCGTATAAGTCTTATGTTAGTCCAATTGAAATGTTAAGTAACGCATTGAAGAAATAACAATCTATATAAATAAAACAAAGAATATATTTATATGAGTATGTATACATATATATATATTATATATACATAAACATTATAGGACCTAAAGTATTGGGACACACAAAATTCACATTTTTACGGATTTCTCGAGAAATAAAAAGCAATTGCCCTGTAATTTTTTTCACATAAAAATTACACTTTTATGTCCCATCTAGCTGTCAATTTCCAATAACAATTAAGTCTACTATTCATTTAGGGGACCAGCAGGAAATTGAGGAAACAAGAAAAGGTTTTTGATCATTTTTCATTGTTAGTAGCTAGAAATGAGCTATACATTTCAGAAATAAGTTTAAAATCTATCAAAAATTTACTTTTATAGTTTCGTGAAAGTATCTCTTATACCCACCGAGATACAGTCGAATTCCGACTTACGCGAGGGATGCGTTCCAAGACCCCTCGCGTAAGTTGAAATTTTGAGTTGTGGAAAAGGGTATGTGTAAAAACTTTTATAAACATAACCAATTATTTTAGACACTTGTAACCACCACCTTAAACAGTTAAAAACCTTTACTTTTAACTATACATTACTGTTTCTTACATAAAGAACTGAATTTTTATTTGTATTTTAAAAAAATAATGTTTTATTCAACATAAAATACTGCTACGATGCACATAATCGATGATCAATGGGAAATAAAGACATAAAATAAACCAGTACCATACGTGTAGCATGTAGTAAGGAAAACAAATGCCCTATAGTTGTACTCTACAGTTGATTCAGTAATGATATTTGTATTTTAAAAAAAGTAAAAATGATGATGATTTATGCTGCGTGATCAAACCGTTATTCTAATATATTTTTAAATACAGTTACTTCATTGGTTCTTTTTTAAAGTTTCCATCTATGGCATTACCCCTCTTCCTGGTTTATTTAATTTACAATAAAGAGCAGCTTCCATTTTCATAATTTTGGCATT
The DNA here is from genome assembly GCF_026930045.1 of Uloborus diversus. Taxonomy (NCBI): domain Eukaryota; kingdom Metazoa; phylum Arthropoda; class Arachnida; order Araneae; family Uloboridae; genus Uloborus; species Uloborus diversus. The sequence continues at coordinate 87,779,315 of NC_072740.1, read as the reverse complement.
TTGCTTGGATACTATTACTCTGTGAACTTTTATGGATTTCTTTTTCTTGATTTTTAATTGTACGTAGGGAAGATTCACTTATACCGTCATACCTAATTGTTGTGCTACCCTTCGAAACATTTTTTGGTTCAGCTTCAGCTTTTCGAGAAGCGTTACCTTTTCTTTAATTGTCAGAAACGTTCTCTTTTTCTTTCTATCTTCATCAACTTTAGATGAAACAGCGCTCGTAGGTGTCGTTATATTTCGTTAACTTTCACATTTAGAATGAAAATAATTAATGGAGAATGAGAAGTAGTTATTTCTATAAGCAATAAAAGACTAATACGGTGTGGGTACTTCTGCTCTCATTGATGCTAAAGGGATGAAGGTCCATTCACGAAAAAAAATTTACACACCGCGAAAATTTTCATGTTGCGGGCGAGGAACTTGCGCTAGCTCCATAATTCTTTACTATTGAAAAAATCGCGTTATAGCCATTTCGCGTAAGTCGGATCGCGTTGTAGCGGGAGTCGATTGTATAAGCATTTCTTTCAAAAATGCAAAATGTTTTTTGATGGTTTTCGTCGAACGTTACTAAACTTTCAGAATATTTTACAGCATATAAGAAAAGCATAATAATAAAATTTGAAGTTAAAGTATTGAAAATTTAATGAAATATGAACGTTTAAAGCAATTAATTTTTCACTGCGCATGCGCGAAGATAGCAATTTATAACGCTTATAATCAAAATTTCAGATATATCCTACAACTCATTAAAAAATTCCACCTCAATATCTTTAAAATTTAAAAAGTTATCAGAGGTCTAATGAGGCGAATTTATATAATAATTGAATAGGCGACGAATGGTAAGGGATCGTTTGCAAACTGGCAATACTTTCCTGCTATCGTTGCAGAGTGATTCATGATAAGAACGGATCATTTGCGAAAGATCCCTCACGATTCGTCCTCTAGCCAAGAATTATTAAAATTTGGTTCATTAGATCGCTGATAACTTTTTAGATTTTAAAGATATCAAGGTGGAATTTTTTAATGAGATGTAGGATATATCTGGGCTTCCGATTATGACGGTTATAAAATGCTATCTTTCGCGCATGCGCAGTGAAATATTAATTGTTTTAAAACATCATATTTAATTATTTTTTTATAATTTAACTTCAAATTGTATCATTACGTTTCTCTAATATGCTGTCAAATATTCTGGAAGTTTAGACTAACGTTTGACGGCGTGATATGAGCCGAAAACCTTCAAAAAAAATTTTCATTTTTGAAAGAAATGCTTATCTCCGCGGGTATAAGAGATACTTTCACAAAAATATAAAAATAAATTCTAGATAGGTTTTTGACTTATTTTTAAAATTTATAGCTTATTCCCAGCTATTTACAATGAAAAATGATAAAAAACATTTTTATGTTTTCGTTCCCTAAATAAATAGTAGACTTATTTTTTGCTGAAATATGGCGGCTCGAGTATACCTTTTATGTGAAAAAAAATTGCAGAGCAATTGGTCTGTTATTTCTCGAGAAATCTGTAGAAATCTGAATTTTTAAAAGTGTCCCAATACGTCTAGTCATACAATATATATATATATATATATATATATATATATATATATATATATATATATATATATATATATATATATATATATATATATATGTGTGTGTGTGTGTGTGTGTGTGTGTGTGTGTGTGTGTCATACATATCCAGTTTTCGTCGGATCTGAACCAAATTTGGCAGGGGGATACTTGGGCACCCGAGAAGGGACGTAGGGGGGTTTTCAAACACCAAAAAAATTCGAATTTCAATTTTACGTCCCGAAAATGGCATTAAATGGATCTTTCTAGCCGAAATAATTATCCGATCAGTTCGAATTTAGTGCCATTCAAAAGCCCACAATAAATACCCCTGAGATTGAATTAACTCCTTCAAATTTCAATAAAACCAAAGCTGTAAAATCATCGGAAAAAAATTAAAAGCATTTTTACGCCTAATGGAACAGAATGTTTTTTTAAATCGGAAATTTAACGTTTGCGCGTAGCGTAAATTAGACCGTTTAGAAGGTTGCCACTTTTTTTCTCGACTGTGACTAAATAAAATTTTGTTTTTGAGGTAAAAATATTCCTTTTTAGTTATTCAATGGCAAATTAATCTTCTTTCTGAAACTCTTCTTTCAAACATTCTGTTTTTGTTTCGAGGTAAAAAATTTCTCTTTTGATTATTATTTGACGATTTATCTTGTTTCTTTTTTTTAGGATCCTAGGTGTATTTATGGAGGGTTACATTTAATTTATTTGGGATTTTTTTTTTGCCGTTTTTTTTCTTTCAGAATGATTATTTTGACGGGAAATTTTACAGTATTCTTTTTTTCTCTAATGGAAGCCTGATTGTTGAACATGCGTCACTTGACATAACTTTTATTTTCAAGTAGACCGTGCAAAGCCGGGCTACGAAACTAATCCCTACTAAAATTAGAAAATTGGGAATCTTCATACGTCAAAGCTACCCACATGAAAAAGTTTTTACAAAACTTAAGTAAAAAACAAAAATTTTTGGGCTATATTGAATTTTATCTTTGAAGGAACACCGCACGAACACATTTTAAGTTACATGCAATATACCGATAGCCCGGTTATCCAATCCAGAGACTGCAGTTTTGTCCCTGTTTGAACTATAATCAATCTGAAATAGGGAATAACCGAGTTGGAGGCAGATGTAATCTGCCAACAAACTGGTAGATAAAGTAAATTTTCTCACCAGCCAGAGTTCGCAAACATGGTGCAATTCAACTCGAAAATTAAAGGCAAAACTCGGGTATTAAGCATTAAGTCATAGCTTACCGCCCTTAAGCTTGGGCTAAGGCAGAACTACATGCAATATATCGAGAGCCCGGTTTTTCCATTGAGCGACTTCAGTTTCGTCCAGGCTCGTCATTGCGAGTTTATGGCCCTAAATGACTGGCCTGGTTTTCTCCATGTTTGGATTCATCGGTGTGGAATAGGGAATAACCGAGCTGGAGACAGATGTCATCCTTTTGAAACTGAGAGTGTCAACGAGCTGGTAAAGGAAGTAAATTTACCTATCTTTATTTAGAGAAAAATAACGTTTGTACTTCATCAAAACATTTCAACTATTCTACCTAATTTCTTTAATCGTTGGCATTACAAAAACGTCAACAGCAACAGCAACAAAAATAAACAATAGATAGCGCAGCAATAATTAAATTATATAACACAATAAATATACTCATTTCAGTCGAGTTAATTGAAAAATATTAAAAGTAAAATATGGCAGACGAGGAGAGAAAAAAGGAGTTAGAAAAGTGTTCCTAAAATACCTCAAGCAAGCAATCAACTGTTATGATTTTTTTCAGAAAATAATATTTTTAGAAAGGGAGAAAAAACAAAGATTTTGTAACGCAAGTTTTTGATTATATTTTTAAAATTTTCATACGTACAATCAAAATATGTATACTTAATTATTATACAATTTTAATGTTGACTTCGCTTAGTTCAAAATCTTTTTATAAATAATATTAATTGATTCCATTCTCTAGAAATTAGTTTAGTGCTATTACTTTATAAGACAAAGTGGTCGATTTGGAAAGGTAAAGAAAATTCTCCCGCTTAATTAAATACCTCTCTTAGTCGAATAATATTTATGGGAACCGACGGTATTCGATTAAAGACGCCCCACAGTAGATACCATATTATCTTTGCTAGTATCATATTGAGCGATTCTAATGACTCGCAGTTAAACAAAGATGGTGAAATTATATTTGTACGAATGAAAGAATTATTATACAAGTGTTCCCAGATGTTTTCCTTATCTGTTTTCAACAATGTCCTCAATCTATTCTCAAATGTGTTCCCATGTATAAATTGAACAAATATCCTGAGCGGAAGCGGGACACCCTTGGAACAGATTCGGAGCACATTTCAGTGCATTTTTTTTTTTTTCATTGGAGCACATTAGAAACGCGTTTTAGAGCGTGTCCATGCAACTGGAACATTTTTCTGAATTCAAGTGTTTCCAATGTGTACTGGGTATTTGCAGTGCAACGCTTATTTTAGATTTGTATGTAAATTAAGTTCGTGCATTATTAGGAATTTCAGCTACGATGTGTTTCCAAAGGCGCTACAGTTTCAAATCAAACAACTAAATCCGCATGGAAGCGGTATTCTACTTATATCTTTATTTAAATCTTTCGTTTGCAATTGTGTAATGAATCGCCATTCGTTTTACTTTATTTTACTTCAGTTTAAATTTCTTTATATACATCGCGATTTGACGTATGAATTCATGCATTGAAACATTTTCTGTAAGTTTGAAAACTAAAATTCGTACAATCAAAAACATTTCAATTAATTTAGTACCGGCGAAACATGACTTATTTCTCTTCTATGTATAATGGAGCAGTTTGGACTTAGTGAATTTGTTTTTCGTGAATAGCAGGAAATAGTATCCAAATTTGTACAGAGTACTTGGCACACTTTTTTAATAACTTGCTATTTCATTTATTAATAGTGTATTTTTATTTATTTTTTATTTTTTTTCGGGGGAGGTAAATAATGTTTGTTTGGAAAAACCAAAGTGGACTCAAAATCATTTTGATTTTAAGATCATTTGCATCGCTGAATCATTTTTCCCATATATAAAAAAGCGTAATTATTTTTTAACTCACTTTTTTCTCTAAAAATATTATCTTATTTTTAGCAGGGGCGGATTGAGTCCCCAAAGAGGGCACCAACCTTGACTCATAAAGGGCTCATATAGGTGAGAGAGCGAAAAACCAAAAAATAAAAGAAAAAGTCGCACAGGTTCGAGGGTGCCAAAAAAAAAAAAGGAAAATCTCGAAGGTGCACTAACGCACAGACAGGAGCGCACACCGCCTGCGGGCCGATGGGTCCTCCCACACGCCCCCCATTTTTAAATATTATCCAGACGTGATCTTTTGCATTTTAGTCTTTTTTTAGAAAAGCTAATCAGTTTTGATTATCTTTTGAACATAAATGTACCCTCTCATCATATATGTTAAGAATTTAGAAGTATGTATTTTTTGTTAAGGATTTCAGATTTTTTCTTTTTTAAGAAATCTAAAACAGTGTGTTAAAATTCTCTCAGTTTATTTCAACAGAACAATAATTCCCCTTTTAATATTTTTCTTATTGTAGTGAACTTTTTTCTTTGAAAATGTTATTTATTTAATGAAAAAAAATGAATCTGCTTAATATGAGATGACAGATGATTCATCCTCAGTATTGGAAAGCATGGATCGGTATTAACAAAAACCAATGCTACGCTACAGAATCTCAATAGATGGCGATAGTTTACCACTGTGAAGAAACTTTGGTTCTTGAACTTCCACTGGAGAAAAACCCGATCCTTTGTTTACATTAGGCGTGTTCTATCCCATTTAATCTCTCCCTGCCATTTGCGCATGTGGTACCGAAACTTATTGTCTCGGTGATGAATTGAATTTTCACATGGAATCTTAGTCCAACTGTAAAAGGTAAGTGTAAATTAAGCAACTCCGCTTTTTATCGTTCAATTATTTATTTTATTTTCCAACTTAGAACAAAAACTAGAAATTATAAGGAAAGCAGAAGTGTCAAAACTTTCAGATCATAATTATTTGTTTTACTTTGAATATCTGCCTAAGAAATATTATTTAGCACAAGCAGTAACTTTTAGTTTATATATTTACTAGCTGCATTGCCCGGCTTTGCACGGTCTACCCCGAAAATAGAAGTTATGTCAAGTGACGCATTGTCCAACAATCTTAAAGAAAAAAACGGCAAATCAAAAAATTCCTATTAAATTAAACGCAGCTAGTGGCGCCAATTCGGGGGAGGGTTACACCCCCTCCACTTTTTAAGGTTCAATTGTTCATTTCATTTTCCAACTTAGGAACAAAAACTAGAAATTATAAAAAAAGTGAAGTGTCAAAACTTTCAGATCATAATTATTTGTTTTACTTTGTATATCTACCTAAGAAATATTTAAAGAATTTTTTTGCCTAGTTTTCGTTGCATTTCAATGGAATTTTGAGGGCTTATTGTTTAGATTAGTTCATATTTAGTATTTTTGAGCAGTTGAGACTTTTAGTATTTATTTCTCGAGATTTAGTTGTTGTTGAACCTTTTGTTTACATTTTGATTTTCCAATTTCTTGTATTTCTGTTGCAAAAACTCCATTTCATTCATTTTCCATTAGGTTTGTAAAAAAACATACGTTTCCCCCTCCGCTTTTTTTTCATTGGCAGAGCGGGAAAAAATAGCGCCTAGATCTTGGCGCCAAAAAATTTGGCGAACTTTGAAAAAGTCGCCTAAACGCACCTTTATCGAAAACACCGGGCAGTAACTTTTAGTTTATATATTTACTAGCTGCATTGCACGGTCTACCTCGAAAATAAATGTTATGTCAAGTGACGCTTGTCCAACAATCTTAAAGAAAGAAAACGGCAAATCAAAAAATCCCGAGTTTATTAAACGCAAACAGTGCCGCCGATTCGGGGGAGGGCAACTCCCCTCCATTTTTTATGGTTCAATTGTTTATTTCATTTTCCAACTTAGGGGCCATTCATTAATTACGTTAGGATCCCGAGGGGGAGGGGGGTTGGAAAATCTGCGGGGGGGGGGGAGATCCAAACCCATTCTTACGTAATATTTTTCAAGTCGATATTTTACATTAGAAATCAAGCGGTTTCGCAGGGATTTTAATGTTTGATTCTGGAGATAAAAAACTTATTAGGCTGAGCTGTTTTCTATTTGTTTTACAAAGAATGACTGGTGCTGTAAAATAAAATAAAAAAATCGCACTATGTATGGCATGTTTTATTTTCAATTAGTATCGCATGCGCATCGCATCACATACAAAAAAAAATGTCGAAAAAACATTAGTCTAGCTTCCAACTTTTTAGTAAATATTTCTTGATACAATAAGGTTTAATTTATTAACGATTCCAGTGATACAAGATTCGTTGATTCGTTAATTTATTATTTTGGAAAACGAAATGTAATCTTACGTAAGAATAGCACGGGGAGGGGGGTTCCAAGGCTGCGTTTTCCAGCGGATTCGCAAGCTTCAGAGCTTTCTGCGCATGCGTGAAACGTCGCGTCCACTGCTATCGACGCAGAGCGGCATTATCTATACTTGTTTTGGTTTGTCTGCCGTCCGCTGTCCGTTGCGCCGTTGCTGAGGAGCCAAACCGAGACGAAAATAAGTGAATTTATTGATGAGGAAAAGCTCATTGGGCTTTAAAGGTTGAAAATTGCGATGAATTGTTTAATTGGCAGTCGTAGACTAACGTCAGTGGGACCAGTTAGGAGCGCTGCATTTTGCTATTCTGTAAAATATGGCATTAGGGTGCATCCTTACTTTTAATTATGCTTCTTATTTCTTAATTGAACTGATTCAAATGCATATTACGTGAAATTATGAAGAAAGAAAAAAAATGTGGGTCAGAGCAAGCTTTTCAGTGGAGTGAAATGTAAGTCTGTTACAGGTAGTGGCGCAGCCAGAAAAAAAATTCTGGGAGGGGTTTTCAAAGTCGAGAATTATTGCTTTCTTTCTCATTTATTTCTTATGCACAAAACATTATTCAATATGTATAAACAGACACTTTCCATTGCTTGGGGATTATTCATTTATATCATTTGCTCTAAAATAATTAATAATTCGTATCGATATCATGCTGTATTTGGGGGAGCATAATATATTTATTGTTACCTTTGTCTTAATTTTGTATGCATTTGGCGCGATTTGTTTTCAAAATTACTTAGAACCTCCTCTTGAGGTACATTAATGTCTTTGCGAATGTACATGAGATACAGCCATTCTTCCAAAATCACAAGCTAGAAGTCCTAAATGCAAGGGAAGAATTCCGTAAACCTTTAGGAGACGGAGAAGCATTTATTTTACTTAAATAGTTATTAAAAACTTTCGCAAAGTGCAGGTAGATTGAAATCAAAATAATAGTAAGGTCCCGTTTTAAAATGCAGGGTAAAAACAGTTTTGATCGCTCGATAAAAATTGGGTTGTTTCCAAAATTTTAAAAGTTTTTTTTTTTTTTTTTGAAAGGGCATGCTTAAAAACATAGATTTAACCATTTTTCTAATTGATTCGACAAAGTTTAATATTTATTAACAATTATTTAAATCGATGCGCGGACTGAAATTTATTTTTTATGCTTCTGTATATGACCTCACAAGTGATGAAATGCCATTCACTGATGCCATTAGAGCGCAACGCTTTTTTTTTTCGGGGCTCTAGCCTGAATGCTTTCTGAAATTGAAATCTTAAGAACGCGATAGCAAAACTATTTAGTAACATTAGGGTCGGCAATTTTTCGAAATGAAAGCTCCAAAAACGCAATTTTAAGCGATGTTGTTAGATACTTGAGGTCTTTCACCTGGAAATTTAGCAAAATTGAAGACCTGGAAACAAAATTTGAGGTGTACCGTAATGATTTTAGCTGAGGGGGAGGGGGTGGAGGTTCGGAGGAGTAGCATTTTTAAGACTTTCGTATTTTCAGACAACATAGAAAAAGAAGTTTAAGGAAAAATAGGATGGGGGGGGGGGGAATCAGCTGATCAATAACCTGTAACCATTGAAAATTTCTAATTCAAAGGTTTCTTTTCCAATGAAATTCAGATTTTCCCCAAAAGTTATTACTTTTATCTCATTAAAATCACTTTGTTTTCTTAAGGCGCGATCTTTTATATTTTCTTCTCTTCAATAATAATAAAAAAATTTTAAACAAGCATTCAACTCAGCACTCTGGGGGATGAGACACACGGGCCCCGTTCTCCAGTACCTCCCCCCGTGGGCCTATTAGTGGAACCTTGTTTAGGCAGTTTTTCGAGCGCAACTGAACTTGCGCTGAACTGAGCGAGCGCAGTCTTGGAAACCATTTTTTCGCTGCGAGACGCATTTCTCTGCGCCGAAACGGACGATGACGTCATCGACGCGAAGCGCAGCGGGGAAAATGCTGTCTTCAAAACCAGAGCTTTTCATGGGGTGGCGGTGGGGGGTCAAAAATTTGCCAAAATCATCCTTACGTAATTAATGAATGGCCCCTTAGGAACAAAAACTAAAAAATTATAAAAAAAGCAGAAGTGTCAAAACTTTCAGATCATAGTTATTTGTTTTACTTTGTGTATCTGTTTAAGAAATATTATTTAGCACAAGTAGTAACTTTATGTTTATCCACTTATTGTTTAGGTATTAGTAAATCAATTGTTTTACTTTAACAAGCCATACTTGTTTCATGAAATGATTACCAATTGTTTGTGACTTCTCAAAATACTTTGGGGTAAATAATGTAAGTCTAATTCATGTCTGAGTGCTTCTTTGGGGAAAGTTATTATGTACATAATTCATCAAAATCTTAAGGAAAATGTGAGTAAAGCTATTAAGTTTGCATAAATTACCACTCATATGCTCTTAAAAACCAGCCTTGGCAAAATTTTGTACTTTTTCTCTTTTTTTACCCCCTTCCCCCCATTTTTCAGTCCCAATCGCCGCCTCTGGGACACCCTAAGGTTCTTGACCTAATATTTAGCTCATTTTTGATTGAAATAGTTCCCGTTTTAGCATATTCATCTGATAGATGACGCATAAAAGGATGTTATTCTGCAGTTTTGACAAAGAAAGGCGATTTGGTTTTATTGGGAACCAAATAATGACAACTCTGGGAAACAGTGGAGGCGATTTGAGTGGGGGGGGGGGAACCCGTCCACCCGCACTTTTTATGGTTCATTTGTTTATTTTATTTTTCAATTTAGAAACCAAAACTAGCAACTGTAAAATAAAACAGAAATGTAAAAATTTGTGAGCATAATTATTTGTTTTACTTTGTATATCTGTTTAGGAAACATTATTTAGCACAAGCTGCAACTTTTAGTTTATCTATTCACTGTTTAGATATTAGTAAATCAATTGTTTTCCTTAAAAACTAGCCATACTTGTTCAATGAAATTATTACCAACTGTTTGTGTCAATTACCACTGATCTGCTCTCAAAACCTGCCCTAGCAAAATTTTGTATTTTTTTTTCTCTCTCTCTTTTCATTTTGTTGCTGCCTCTAAAAGTCCTATGGCATGTAGCTGTCGGTTTTTTTTTTTTTGCACCCCCCTCCCTCATTTTTCAGTCCCAATACCCGTCTTTGCCTGGAAAGGATTACTCTGCGCAGAGTTGAAGACAAAAGAAAGAAAGAAAGGAATAAAAAAACTCTATCAAACTTAAAATAATTGAAAAATTCCTTCAATATAAAAATATATTAAACAGCATTTAATAGCCTCAAAAACAATTCCAAACATTCTATACTTCCAGAAATTCGGGGCAACTAATAATGCTAAATACATTCAAAATGCTTCTGATATAATTCTTGCTATTTTTTTTTTTTTTTTTTTTGTAAAATGACCCCCTGAATCCAAATGTGACATCCATTTTTCCCCTATACGTCCCACTTTTTCGAAATGCCGGCTTCTAATGTTTTTCAGTTTTTGATAGTTTCTTAGGCCAGGGGTGTCCCCCCTAAGAGCAACCCCCCCCCTTAAACATCGCGAAGCCCCCCCCAAAAAGAGAAAAATACCCCTCAACCCCCCCCCTCCAAAATTCAATGGCGCAGACTGCGCCACGACCCCCCTCCCCCTCTCTTTGTGGGCACCCCTGTCGTAGCCATTATTTTTATTTGGAGGGGAACGGAGCATTATATAGTCATTACGCTCTTCTGAGAGGCTAGAGAGATGTAAGGCCCGACCAAGAAGAGGAAAGACAAGAGGAGCCGACGCATCCGCCATTTTGGAGCAAACTTGATCCAGTGCTTCGTAGCGATAGCATTCGAAAAAAACACTTAACATTTATTCGGGGGTGAGCAAAATGGAAATTAAGGTCGGTTTTTGAGTGATATTTTTTTTTTGCGAATACAATGCTTCCTTTTTTGTAAAATGGAGCAAAAAAGGAAGTACTGTATTCACAAAAAAATTTTCACTCAAAATTCGGCCTTAATTTCCATTTTGCTCAACCCCGAATTAATGTTGAGTTTTTTTTTTTTTTTTTTTTCAACCCGATCACACGCGGATAAGTGCATAAGAACGTATAGACACCCGAAATATCCATTTTGACATTCCCCGAGTTAATTACAACGACTTTTCTCGTGACGTCCGTATGTACGTATGTATGTATGTGCGTATGTATGTCGCATAACTCAAGAACGGTATGTCCTAGAAAGATGAAATTTGGTACGTAGACTCCTAGTGGGTTCTAGTTGTGCACCTTCTTTTTTGTTTTCATTCAGATGTTCCAAAGGGGGTCTTTTACACCTTTTTGGGAGGAAATCAATGTTAATTTCAATGCAAATGAGCAATGTTATTAGCAATGTTATTTTCAAGTGGTGATATAATTTATGCAAACACTTAGCAATATATCGCCAAGCTTTTGGTCGCCAAGTTTTGTCGTCAACTTGGCGACAAATTTGGCGATTTTTTGTTATAAATCTGGTTTCAATTTTGCCATTATTGGTGATATTTGGAGAGTTAACTATTGAAACACATTAAAATTGCCAATAATGGGGAAATAACATTAAATTGGTGTAAAAGGAAGTCATGTGAGGCACACATCAGCTCGTTTTTTAAACAATAACTACTATTGAGTTTTCTTTTTTGACCATATCAAAATCCTCGAACTCCTCAGTATTTTTGCCTGTTCTTGGTTAGAATAACCTTACCGAAAAAAAAAAAAAAAAAAAAAAAAATCCCCTCAACTCAACTCTTTTAAAAGCACTGTCCTTGAACACGGTCAAAAAGATAGTACGTTCTAGTTCTATAAGTGAACAGTACTTAGTTAAGGAGTGAAAATCGTTGTGAGTGAAATTGCTATTTATAGGAGTCGGTAGGGTCAGGTTTGGATTGAACCTTTGTGAACGTAAATAGGAGTATTTGAAAAGATATTATAATGAAATATATAAATAATTTTCACTCTTCGAAATTTCATTAAATATTTTTTTATTATTAGTTCAAATTAAGCAATAATAAACAATATTTAATCAAATTAAGCTTAAAAAATAAGCTTCTAATGTCCTCAAAAACAATTAACGAGTGACTTAAAAGTCTTATGGGAGACAATTTTTTATTATTTTTAAAAATATATAAAAAAAAATTCATAGTTTAAAACATATTTTTTTAAACAGAAAAAAAATTATAATTTGAAAAATGTATAATATTTTTAAAAACAATTGATTTTAATTCATTTTTTCAATCAAGTGAATTGCATCACCAAAAAGATCATCTTATTTTTTCGCTCGTCTACATTTTTATAAATGTCAAAGCTCAAAAGAAGACTATTAAGTAAAAGCACACAAGATTATTTCTAACTTTTCTATTTTAAATAAACCCAGTGAAATTACTCTGCTTTCTGAAACACTTCTTAATCACCTAGGCCGAGAAAGTTCATTTATTGCTTGCATATAAGCGTTCGTATCAGCCGGTACCTTTAAACACCCACTGATCAAGTAGTTGCGTAATTGAAGAAAACTCCTTTTTGGAAAGTCTTCTTAGTCCCCTTTTCAAATTTTTCGTCTTTATTTATGATGCTGAGCATTTTAATATCATGAAAACTTGACTTAATCCAGAATGCCCGTCATTTTAAATGTACAAAATTTCATGGTGTTAAGCTTTCCTTTTTTTTTTATTTGATTAAAAATTAACATGACTCAAGTAATACGCTGAACTTTTATGATAAAGGTAAAACCTTTTAAATACGTTTAAAGGTCCTAGATAAAGTTTCTAAAAAAGGAAAAGTTGAAAAGTTATTTATTTGTTTGATGAATTATATATTTTTTTCTCCGAGGGAGAAATCCTATATATTTAGATAATACGTGAGAATAAGCATTCCCTTTTCGACTCTACAAAAATAAATGCATAAATAAACAGAAATATATGACAATGGGGATCAGCAGTATGGATTTTTTAAATTTGTGTTTTGTTTTTGACTAAATCCAAAAATTAACTTAGTTGTAGTGTTTCTCGCCAGGTTTTTAAGATACATAGAGTCCAAAATGACATTTGTTTTCAATATAGGGAAAAATAAAAGCTTTTTTTCAAACAAGCAACAATGACATGAATTGCATAAACAATAAAAAACAATTAAATTTTGTGTTGTTGATAAATATGTAATTCCATAATGGAAGGTGATCAAATTCTGCGCGCGTAATTCCACAGAGCTGTAATACCTTAAATAATACCATGACCAGTGGCTGGTATACTTATAAGCTAAATAAGCTATGGCTTTGGTCCTTTACTTTGTTTGGGCCCTCAAGTACAAAAAAAAAACTTTGTTGTAAGAACATTTCTGTAAAACTATCACTGTGCAATTAAGTATTAAAATGTCAGAGATTGTGTCAATAATTTATTTGTTCTTAAGTCCTTGAAAATAATTAAATAAGTCGTTAAAACTCCTTGAATTGAGCTCCAATTTCATTTCGTATCAAGTGTATGAATTATGAATTGTCGAAATAGCCATGATGTTACCTTTCCTTACCTATTTTCAAAATTTTTACACCGTTTCTTTGATTTCATTTTTTACTATTAATTATCTACTGTATCAAAATCTGACTGTGTTTATGTATGGATGGATGTATGCGTGTCGTTAAACTTTCTCGCGAATGCCAGAGAATTGACGATCGAACCCAGTATCAAAATATTCGAAATTTTTAAAGGATCACGTTTAGCCAGGTTGTATCTTTGCACGGGATTTGCAAAGGCTTTTATTAGAAACGTTGATTTGAGGCCGCTTTTCCTCTTTCCAAAGTTTTGTCCCTGCTTACTGGTAGATTTCGAATTATTTATTTCGCTCTTCTTCAAACGAAATTGAATTCTGTAGACGCGGGGAATATGAATTTTTCGAGCGAAAGTGGATTAAATAAAGCTGGCTGCTTGTTAATAATGCCTGGTTCGAGCGAAAAGAGAAAAAGAAAGAAGCGAGTTTTGTGCGATGATGTTTTTAATTTTTCCCTTTGAAAGAATCTAGTCCAAGTCCTAAAAACGTCAATTTAGTTAATTTATTGTAACGGATTCGGTGTGACTTCCACTTTCTTGAAATGAAGACACAGTTCTTGATAAAAACACAGGAAATTTATTTACACTATGTACAGGAAAGATCTTCAACAACTGCTAAATTATTCATCAGCAATTAAGCAATTATCACACAACACCGTAAACTCAACGTTTACACACGTATTTACTTCCAAATACGAAAACAACACAGCGAAATGCCTCGCTATAAACAGAGCAAAATGCTATCAGTTCGAAATATCAATCGAAACTAAACTGTTTATCCATCGCTAACGGCTTAAATACACCGAAAAGAATTTTCTCAAATATTCCACACGCTTCTCGAAATGCGTTGACCGTTATCAAATTTTATCAATGAACAAAAAGGGAATAGGGGTCGTATATTTTAGCCATATGAAAAAGGGGTTGTATATTCATTACGGGAAACTATTTACAGGTTACGTTACTACAATAATTACTATTTACAGGATTTGTAACATTGCCCCCTTCCTAAGGACTGCACGTCCCGGGCAGTAATATCCCCAGAAAGGGTGCCCAACTTCTATCACATGTTCACAAATATACACATTAATTAATAACTAACAGATACAGAAAATACAATAATAACAAGAAATATTACTAAACATTAAAAGCAAAAATTATCTACAACTTTTATGTTATCAACCATGGTTGTTTACGTAATACTCATGAACTATGGCCATAGTATGGGGCTAACCGATTATAATGTACAACCCTAGGTTTTGCATTAGGTGATTTCTGGATCCTCACTACGACGTCATTTAGTCGGTTAAGGACTTTGTAGGGTCCATCCCAATGCGACTGCAATTTGGGTGACAGACCTTTCCGTCGGATGGGATTCCATAACCAAACCTTGTCGCCTTCGTTGAATTCATGTCCAGTAGACCTTGTGTCGTATCGGGTCTTCATCTTCTCCGCCGCGATGTTGATTCGCTCTCGTGCGAAGTTATGAACGTCTTCCAACCGGGCCTGGAGATCCTGGATGTACTCCTCAGGCGATGAAGGCGCACCCGGAGGACGACCGAAGACGAGATCACAAGGTAGCCGAAGCTCTCGTCCGAAGTGCATCTGAGATGGGGCAAATCAAGTTGTCTCGTGGACAGCACTGCGGTAGGCCAGCAGGAACAAAGGTAGCTTCTTGTCCCAATCCTGTTGATTTCTGGATACCATAAGCGAGAGATTATTTAGGATTGTGCGGTTAAATCTCTCCACCATGCCGTCCGATTGTGGGTGTAGTGGTGTTGTCCTAGTTTTCTCAATTCCGAAAATTTGACATAGGCCCTTAAACACAGCAGAGATGAAATTCCTCCCTTGATCGGAATGAATCTGCAAAGGTGTTCCATATCTCGAGATCCAATGTTGGACTAGAGTCTCTGCTACGGTGGTAGCCTCTTGATCTGGAATGGGATATGCTTCCGGCCATTTGGTGAAGTAGTCGATGGAAACAAGAATGTATTTGTTCCCATCAGCAGTTCTTGGTAGAGGACCCAGGATGTCGATCCCAATTCGTTCGAAAGGAGCTCCAACGTTGTACAGATGTAGCTTCCCTCTGCTTCTCTTCTTCGGTCCTTTACGAGCAGCACAGGCGTCACAAGAATGGCACCACTTCTCCACGTCATCCTTCGCCTTGCTCCAGAAGAAGCGCTCTCGAACTTTATTCAGGGTTTTCAAGACACCAAAATGTCCTCCAGTCGCACTACTATGTATTTCTTTCAGAACATCTGAAATCCTGGATCGAGGAAGTAGTAACTGCCACCTAGATGTTTTGCCGTCGTCAGATTCCCATTTTCGGTGTAGCACGCCGTTCCGTAAATGGAGCGAGTTCCATAAAGCCCAGTATCTTTTTGTTGCATGACTGAAGATGGAAACGTCCTGCCAGCTAGGGCGTCGACTGTCACTTTCCATGAACTCTAAAATTGGTTTTATGTCGGGGTCTTCAAGTTGATCTTTTCGAACTTGGTCATCACTCCATGGATCAGGTTCTGATGATGTTGGAGTCACTGTCACCTGATAGGCGGTAGGGCTAGTCGTTCCATACTGTTTCTCGATTCGGGAACAATAGTGGCAGTTCTCAGGACAGGGTCTCCTTGATAAAGCGTCAGCATTACCGTGAGATAACCCTTTTCGATGCTTGATCTCCATGTCATATTCCTGGAGCCGCTGTATCCATCTGGCTATCTGGCCTTCCGGATTTTTGAAATTCAAAAGCCAAGTTAATGAGGCATGATCTGTCCGAAGCAGAAATTTTCGGCCGTAGAGGTAATGATGGAAGTGTTCTACAGCTTTCACTATGGCCAGTAACTCCTTTCTGGTGACGCAGTAATTTCGCTCCGACTTTGATAAGCATTTGCTCCAGTAAGCGATGACATGTTCATTGCCGTCAGTTTCTTGGGATAAAACAGCTCCGATGCCCTCGTTGCTCGCATCAGTGTCCAGGATGAAGGATTTTTCAGGCTGAGGATAGGCGAGGATAGGCGTTGATGTTAAAGCCTCCTTCAGTCGTAGAAATGCATCTTCGCATTCTTTGGACCATTCGAACTTTTGCTTGCTCTCCGTCAGCTTATGCAAAGGTCGTGCAATGTTGGAAAAACCCTTTACAAACTTCCTGTAGTAGGTGCAGAGCCCCAGGAAACTTCGCAGCTGATGGATGTTTTCGGGACGACTCCAACTCTTGACAGCAGATACCTTTTCTGGATCGGTTTGTACACCTTTAGAAGAGATGATGTGACCAAGGTAGTTCACTTCCCGGCGGAACAAATTACATTTGGACGGGCTTAACTTCAGATTGGCTTCCTTAAGCTTTTGCAGCACCTTCCTAAGATTTGCCAGATGTTCTTCGAAACTGCGTCCCACGATGATGATATCGTCTAAGTAGACCAGACAGGATTCGTAGGAAAGTCCTCTTAACACTGTCACCATAAGACGCTCGAAAGTAGCTGGTGCATTGCAGAGGCCGAAGGGCATCACTTTAAACTGCCATAAGCCTTGTCCAGTTGTAAACGCTGTCTTTTCTCGGTCATCAGGGTGTATCTCAACCTGCCAGTAGCCGCTCTTCAAGTCCAGGGTCGAAAACCACTTGTGTCCGGAAAGAGTGTCCAAGGTGTCGTCTATCCGTGGAAGAGGGTAGCTGTCTTTCTTGGTGATTTCATTCAGCCGTCGGTAATCGACACAAAATCTGGTGGAGCCATCTTTCTTTCGGACCAAGACGATGGGAGAGGCCCAAGGACTGGATGAGGGTTCGATGACATCATTCTCCTGCATCTCTTTCAGGAGGGTCTCAACCTCTTCCTTCTTGGCGAACGGTAGTCGTCTTGGATGCTGTTTAATAGGGGGGTGTTCTCCAGTGTAGATCCTATGCTGCGTTAAATTCGTCCTGCCCACATCCTCCGATGTAGATGAAAACAGATGCTTGAAGTCCTCCACCAATTGTTCCGCAGCAGTTCTTTGATCTTTCGTTAACGGTGCACTCCCAATTAACTTCGATGTCAAGGACTCAGAAGACACAGTTTCGGGGAACTGATTCTTCTAATGATGCAGTTTACTGGAGTACAGGTTGCTAATACTTCACCTTTCCGGATATTCCTTGGCCTTTCACTCACGTTGGCGACTCTCACAGGAATTACATCCTTAGAAAGGTCCACAAGCGTAGATGCTACCAGCACTCCGTTTATTTTATTGCTTAGGTTAGGGTATTCAATGAGTCCAAATCGAAAACTATTGCTTTCTTCAAGGGAGCCAGGTATTAATGATTCTGACCTTGAGGGAATCGTTAAATCTGTTTGGGCTATTATTTGATGAGCGGATTTTACATCACTTTCTGCAGGGAAAACGGCTATGTCTTCTCTCATCGAGTGCAGCTCATTAGTCTTGAAGTCGAGAGTGAAGTCATATTTCTTCAAAAAGTCCAATCCGAGAATGAAGGGGTCAGTGATAGCAGCAACGAATGCCGTATGATGGTAAGTGGCATTTCCAAACACTATTTCCAAGTCCACTTTACCGTCAATCTCAATTTTGTCACCTGTCACAGTCTGGAGACTTACGCGTGGCGATGTCCACAGCAGTTTCAATCCAAATTCACGAGCCACATCTGTCCTAATGATTGTCACATTGGCTCCAGTGTCAACAATCAGTCTGCAGGGGTTCCCATTTACATGTGCGTAAATGAAAAGTCCATCACTGCCACTACTAGAAGAGGAAATCTGCAGAGCTTTAGTGGTGGTGATTTCCTTCCCTCGCGTAGCTTGGCGAGCCGGACAACTCCTTCGCAGGTGTCCTTCACTACCGCATTTCCAGCACTTCTGCTCTTGTTTCTTTTGGGCTGTTATGCTGCTCAAATGTCTTGTCAAGTCACCGAGTTGTCTCTCAAGTTCAGCGAGGTGGGACGACCTGGAATCAGACTCATCAGCTTCCTGAGTCCGGATTAGATGGCGATCCTTGCGGGTTGCTTGCTGGGCGGCCTCCAACTTCATCGCATACACAACAGCAGAACTCAGGTCTTTGACATCCGCCATCCGTAGAGCTTTCTGGATTTCCGGATCTCGAACCCCGTCGATGTAGTAGTTGAGTGCCAGGTCGTCTCGAACATCCGCAGGGCAGTCGTAAAAAGCAAGATGAGACAGTCTCTCGATGTCCGCCGCAAGCTCTTGCAGGGTTTCCCCAGTTTTCTGGAAACGGGACTTCAACTGGAGTCGGCTGAAATCTTTCTGGCACTTCTCACCGAAGCGAAGCTCCAACGCAGCTGTGAGGGCGGCGAAATCCAGGCGCTGGCTGTCCGGAAGGGTCTGGAGAATGTCCGCTGCGTCACCTCTCAGGGATGCTGCAAGATGACAGGCCTTGGTAGCAGAGTCCCATCCGTTCGCTTCCGCCACTATCATGAATTGAGTTTTGTAAACTTGCCACGAAGTTTTCCCATCAAATGTGGCCAGTTTAATGGACGGTCGAGCAACAGATGTGGGAGCGCAAAACTGTACAGAGCTGCTTTCCGCGGTCGCCAATCTCCTTTCCATGTCTTTAATTTTCTCATCCACATGATTCTCAACTGTTGCGATACGGTTTTCTACTGTTTCAAATTTTTCATCAAAAGCATCAACTCGATGCTTTATCTCATTAAATTTATTTTCCATCACAGTCTTTACCGAAGTAAGGTCGTTTTTAATTTCCTCTTGGTTAGAAGCTAAATCATTTTTCAGCACCATTAAATCACTTTTCCATTGTCCTTGATTAGCCGCCATATCATTTTTTAATTGTTCTTGATTAGCCGCCATATCATTTTTTAATTGTTCTTGATTAGCCGCCATATCATTTTTTAATTGTTCTTGATTAGCCGCCATATCACTCTTCACAGAGTTGATTGCATCAAGCAGTTGTTTTAATTGTTCATCCATTGCGCAAATAATCACCATAAAAATAAAGTCCAAGTTTAAAAAGTCTTTATGAAAAAATGTCCAAAGTCACACTTACTCCAAGAAAGTCCAGAAGAAGCCCCACGTTGGGCGCCAATTGTAACGGATTCGGTGCGACTTCCACTTTCTTGAAATGAAGACACAGTTCTTGATAAAAACACAGGAAATTTATTTACACTATGTACAGGAAAGATCTTCAACAACTGCTAAATTATTCATCAGCAATTAAGCAATTATCACACAACACCGTAAACTCAACGTTTACACACGTATTTACTTCCAAATACGAAAACAACACAGCGAAATGCCTCGCTATAAACAGAGCAAAATGCTATCAGTTCGAAATATCAATCGAAACTAAACTGTTTATCCATCGCTAACGGCTTAAATACACCGAAAAGAATTTTCTCAAATATTCCACACGCTTCTCGAAATGCGTTGACCGTTATCAAATTTTATCAATGAACAAAAAGGGAATAGGGGTCGTATATTTTAGCCATATGAAAAAGGGGTTGTATATTCATTACGGGAAACTATTTACAGGTTACGTTACTACAATAATTACTATTTACAGGATTTGTAACATTATTTAATTTATTCAATTCATTATTGCAACAAGTATGAGTCGAAGTCCCCGATGAACACCGCTGGTCAATATAGATGAGTACGTATTTTATGATTTTTCAAGCATCTTTGTGCTTCTAATTTGGATTGAAATTTCCTTAAATGAGAACTTCAATCATGAATACATTATTTGGAATAACTGGCGGTCATACAGTCATTTATGACTAAAAATATTCAATTTAAAAAGTATGTTTGTTTCGAGCAAAAATGATGTTTATTGTTGACATTTCAAATCTAAGATATTTAGCAAAAATTTTAATACTTGCACTGTATTGTAAAAGTAACTCGGTTCTCAAACTGTTATTTCTTAGTAAAGTTTGATATATGATTAAAATATTTCTATTACATACGGAAAATATCGTACAAGCTATATTTTCAAATATTTCTGTAATCACTGAACCAATAATTGGTATGATGCAAGGCAATCAATAGTTAAAGCTATACAAAGTCGTTATGAAAAAAAAAAAACAAGTTGTTTCAGATTAAAATCCATTGGGAACCATCTAATTCGGAGGAAAAGTTGCAAGATGAAACTGGTTCAACAGCTTGTGTTTTTCGGTATTCATATGCGAATATTTGATTTTTTTAGTGAAAAATCAAGAGAAGTAATCAGTATTTACCACTTTTTCAATATTTTATATTTATACACTTTAATTTTTATGTAAGTGAGTGTGTCTTGGGCATTTATGCACAATTCCTTAAAACTTTACCATTGGTTTATGCCAGAAACCACTTTCTTTAATTACTATTTTCAAAGCATCGGGTAAATGTATTACGAATTTCCAAAGGATTTTGAAATGTCAAAGGATAAAAATTCACCCTTGTTTTATATCTAATCCATAACAAGACTTACTCATTTGCTTTTACTTCTTTCGCAAATTTCTCAGATTTCTAGCATAATTGAATTTCTCGAGGAAAAAGCTTTACCTTTTCTCCTTTTATTATGATCGATTTATTTTTCGTTGGCAATACTCGTATTTAATGCCAAGCCTTTCCTAAAATTCCTTCTTGCTATCTTCTACGCAATGTTTTGCATACATAAATTCATGCTTGTAAGTATGCATAAAGTATTATAACTGAACGCACACACACGGACACGTACATAATTATATGTATTATAGATATTAGGGTGGGCCGAAAAAATCAGAATTCTGCAGAACACTTAGCCTTAGTGCGGAAAACGGGACTTTCAAAGCCTGGTCTGATGCTGTCGTTGAGGTTATTAAAAATTCGAAGTATTACAGCGTATTAGATATGTAGCTACTTTTTTATCTGTCACTCACATTTAGGAAAAATTCTCAAAATTCAGGCATTTTGCCAGAGCAGAAAGAACTAACTCACAGGCTTGAAACTCGCAGTATTTTGTGTTAAGAAGTTACGCACTAAAGCCTTTCCGTTCAGAGGAATTTAAAATAACGCTTTACGGCCAAAAAAAAAAAAAAGAAAAAAAACTTCAAAATGCTTCGGACATTTCGTCAGCAGATTCTTATGTAAAATGAACCCCTGAATGACCCAGGGGGGTGCCCCCGAAGGAAAACATGGGGGAAACCCCCCTCCCCCCAAACACACTGTGCAGCAAAAAAAAAACTCAAATGCTTCTGAAGTTATTCCGGCTGATTCGTCTGCAAATTGATCCCCTGAATCCGAAGATGATCTCCGTTTTCCTCCTACACGTACCGATTTTTGTAGCAAAGCCCCCCCCCTTTTTTTAAATTGGGGGGGGCAAGTTTTTTTTTTTTTTGCTACATATGCACGCTATTTTGAGCTTTGCACATCTCTAGTCATTCAGAATAATGTTTACGGTTATTGTAATGCTCTTTTCCCCCTCCAAATTATAAAAAGTGGCTCTGAATCAGAGGAAGCGGATGGAGGTTTTAAAAAGGGGGGCATGATGGGGGGAATGTGGTCGTACATAGAAACAAGTGGTCATTTTACATAAGAATCAGCCAGAAGAATGTCTTTTTGAATGAAGACCGGCGATTCAACTCATATGCAACGTGCGACATTCACAAGATATTTTTTTTTACATCGCAAAAATGGTTTTGGTCATGGGAGTCATAGAAGCAAGTCTTATACTCTTCTTCTGCACCGTTTTTTTTAAACATATTTTTTTTAAAAAGCAGAATAAAAAGATTTTCTTGATTTTTCTAATATTTTGGGGGGTATACCCCCAAGTCCCCCCTTTTGCTATCGGTGTCAATGATCTTGAACTCTGAACCTCTCTTGTCCACTAAAACTATTTTAGCAGTTAATATAAAGCTCGTTTAACCTCCAAAAAGAAAATAATAATAATAATAATAATAATAATAATAATAATTGCTCTGAAACTAAGGAAAATGTTAAAAAAAAATGGGAGCCTTTTTGAAAATAAAGTTTGTACGTATAGGGGGAAACGGGGGGTCATATTCGGAGTCCGAGGATTATTTTACATAGGAACCAGCCGATGAAATGTCAGAAGCATTTTTAACTTTTTTTTTTTTTTTTGCCGCAAAGTGTAATTTGTAAATATTATTTTAATTTGATTTTTTTCCCTCAAAACCTCAAAAATTCAAATCTTTTGCCAGATCGAAAAATATTAACTCAGAATCACGAAATTTTACCTTGTGATCAATGATAGGAAGTGACAAGTTTTTCTCACTAAAGCTAAGTGCTCTGCAGAATTTCGATTTTTTTCGGCCCACCCTAATACGTATGTAGTATCTATCTATCTACTCGTTATAGTGCTATATACTATCAATTATATACTATCAATGTGCTCAACTATTCTTTGCATTAATGTTTAGAATTACAGAGTAAAATGTTCTACATAATTTTTTTCAATTTCAAATTGTATCCGGCAATTAAAATATTTTTTATTGAAAAAAAAAATTGATTATATTAAAATAACGTTTAGTAAATACTAAGAAATATTGCTGCACAATTGATTTGAAAACAAGCTAGACTATTTAAACTCTTGTAACTTCGAATTCGTTGAAGAGAACAAGTGCGTAATTTACAAATAAATAAGAATATGAGATACTTTATAGATAATGTCTTTGTGAAAAGTTTTGTTAATAAATATAATACGATGTTCTCCTGGTAATTTTATGATTTGCACAGGGAAATTACTTTAAAGAGATTTGTTTTCCAAAACAAACATTTGGAAATAATTAAATAAAGAGTTCAGCAGTCTTTGAAACAACATAAAATATCAGTGTTTCTGCATAAATTATTTCCTTTTATATTGAGTATAAGTATATTACTAGAGTGAAATATTTACATATTTTAAAATACACAAGCTTTCTGAAAATGTAAAAGTGAAACGATCTATGAATAAATGATTATGCAGAAACAGAAGCTCACCATAAATGCAATGAAATTAATATCATACCAGATCACGTGCTTTTCATCCATTTTTCAATCTGCAATAAGTTTAAGCACTGGGAAATTTTCCTATGCACTATTTTAAAAATTCATCAAAAGCAAATTACACTCTGTCAATTATTAACGTAAGCAATCGACACTTGCCATTAAATATGTATGTGCACTTTGTATTATGCAAATAATACTATTTGTTTTCAAAACTTTGAAGCGTAATAATATATATATTCTGAGCTAAACGCTGATATAAAAGAGAATAATTTCCTACATTTTTCTATTTTGTTTTTATCATAAGGGTTATTATTTTATCCATAAATGTAAAAATTAAAAAAATAAAATTGTGTAAAATATACAATTATCAAAATTTCATTATTAAAGAACTGGTTTAGTGCAAACATGTGTTAATTGACTTTTATTAAAGTCGTTTTAAAATTTAGTTTCAATTTTAAATAGAGGATAAGTTAAAACATTTTCCTCTTTTGGTTTCATCAGAAGGGTTCATTTTTTATCCTTAAACAAAGAAAACAAAAATATTAAAGTAGTGTAAACAATAAGCTAATCAAATTTTGCTTAAATATTTACTTAATTCGGTGATAGGATGGTGCAAACATAAGCTGTGTGATTTTTGCTATTTTTTCAGCGAAGCATTTTTAAAATAAATAGTTTTCAATGAAAAGAATTTTTCTACATTTTCTTTTTTTATTTAATTAAATAGGTCCTTATATTATGGGTAAACAAAAAGGTTTTAAAAATAAAATATACTAAACATTTATTACTTAAATCTTAATTTATTGAATAAATGATTAAAAAAACAGAATTCCATAGAAAAAAAATTATCGAACTATTGCTCTTTGCTAACAGCAGTGTGTGACATTAATTGTATTGACGCTTTTTTCCACTTATTATTATTCATACATTAATGTACAATGCAATGGACATAACCATTTTTGTGTGAAAAATAAAGCACAATGAATAGCAGTATTATGCACACAGTTAATCTTCCTATTTCGATTGAGTATTGCCATTAAGCCAAGCATTTCGTTTTTGAATTGGTTCAAAAAGTCTCAAAACAAAGATTAATTTCACACTGAAAGTTAACATGAAAAGTAGTCATTTAAGCATTTCGTTTTTGAATTGGTTCAAAAAGCCTCAAAACAAAAATTAATTTCACACTGAAAGTTAACATGAAAAGTAGTCATTTAAAAATTTCGTTTTTGAATTGGTTCAAAAAGCCTCAAAACAAAAATTAATTTCACACTGAAAGTTAATATGAAAAGAAATCTTTTTTTTTTTTTCTTGTAATCTGAATATAGATCTAGTTCGCTGGTATCGAGAATCTTTATTGAACCAAAATCCGTTATTTACCAAAAAAATCGGGAAAAATGCTTTTTATGTAAGCTCAAAGACAAAAAGCACAATTGAGGCAGTGAGAAGCAAAGGGATGTTAATAGACTTTTAAAAGTTTAGAGTAAAACGTGTGTTAAGTTCAGATCCTATGTAGGCTTTCATTGTATTAAGTTTCGTAAATCTTGCTATATAGCAGCACCTACCTGAGCTACTAGTACCATCTCGTGCCCCATAACCGAGAAAGAGTTCTCCTAACATTTGCACTAGTTATCTCGAAATTTTTAATTTCGGTAATTACGTTCCTTTGTTTCTCACTGCCTCAATTAAAGAACATGTCACGATAATATGTCGCGTCCAATGTATAACAACCTAGTCGATCTTTGTATTTTCGTATAGGTCACGAATCATAGTAAAACGGTTTTTTCAATCTGAAAAAAAAAATCTGTATTGAATTGATAGTTTAAAAAATAGTATTAGATAAAAAAAAACATCTCGAGTTGTTTTTTGTTAGCAGTAGTGGGTAGCATTGATTGTACTTATGCTTTCTTCCACTTAAATTGTTAGTGTCTAATGCACTGGACATAACCTTTTGTGTGTGAGAAAGTAAGCACAATAAATACCATTAATTTTACACAAGGTCAGCTTACTTTCGTCTGAACTCTGCAATCAAAACAAGCGTTTTGATTCTGATGCTAGCTCAGTTGATTGAACTGCAATCGACTCCAGAAGTAATTACTCTCATTTGGCTACCCTTTCTTTATTATGTAACTAAATTTAAACTAAAAGAAAATTTTTTGAGCTTTTTCAGCCATTTGGTAATTTATTGATCATCTGTTTTCTATATTTCCCCATAACTTCCGTTGAGTTTTCTCTTTTTCGTAAACACAAAAAGTTCAAACATTTCGGAAATTAATCAACATTTTACACGTTATTAATATCCGGCATGTTCTAATTTATATTTAATAAAATACTTCCTCAATTAGTTTAACAAAGACTGGATTTATTTTTCTCAGTTTATTTTCAGAAAAAAAAAGATAAGACAAAATGAAAAGATTTTCGTATTTGGGTAGAATTTCTGGAATATTGTACGAACACTTAAGCGTATGGATTAATCCTGCTAAAAACTCGAACTTAAAGATTCTTTGTCGAAAACAATTAAAAATCATTATAAAAGAATGCATATGTGTAAATAATGTTCTTATACAATATTTAATTAATAAAAGAAGAAAATTCAAAAATAATGATTCTTTGTCAAAACGTAGATGTTTTAAAAATAAAGTCTGGTACCACATCATATAACACTGCCGAAAAAAGCTTAAAAACAAAAATGTTAAGAAAACCGTGTGAGGCATTTTGAATGTGTACATAGTTTTACACTTGCTTACGAAAAATATACACCCAATAAATATCGAAAAATTTCCTACCTTTGTGCCGTACAGAAAATGTGTGCTGTTCAGTTTCAATTATTGAAACTTTGAATAGCGATAACCTTATGATTGGACCACTTTTGCTTGGGCAACCGTATGCCATCGGTTTTGTCATATTTTTACCTACATTTTTTTTAATGTAACTTACGTGAATATTCGACGAGGGTAAATTACTCATTTTTGGGCATTTTTTAGCCCCTGACAACCCTGATTAGGAACCGGAAAAAAGTAGGCAACCACACTTTAGGGTTTTCTTTACAGCTTTCTCTCTTCATTTATGATAACAATTTTTGGAAACTCGATGAGTGTAAATCACTCCTTTTTAGGCACCTTTTAGCCCCTGGCAACTCTGATTAGTTCACGTGAAAGAGGTAGAAATTCTTACTTCCGTGTTTAATTTACAACTTTTATACTTCAACTATGGTTGGGGGAAGTGGGTCACTGGGGTATGTGGGCCACTCCCCTAAAACTGAAATATGGATAAAGTTTTCTAACTTTTTTGCACGGATCATGTTAAATTTCATCACAGTGATTGGTTATGCACATATTTGGGATTCGTGTAATTTTTTTCTAGGGTCATAGCACTTAGTCGAAAAAAAAATTCTAAAAAAAATTTTTTTTGCGAGATCAAGCAACATTTTTCAAAGAAGTGTTTCGAGGTTAGTTTTTATTATTTTTTTATCATAATTAATTTTTCACGTATAGTTTAACTTAAATTTCATAACACCATTTGAATTAGATTTTGGTTATTTTATATTTTATATTCCTGCATCAACTAAAAGGTAGAGTATGATAATAAAGTACGGAGTGTTCATAAAGTCTTGCGCTGGAAATGAAAATTTATTTGAAAAAAATATTTCAAATTCAAACATAAACCTTTTCTATTTTGATCCTTATCTTTTTTTTTTCTCACAAAATTATCACACAAGCAGTTTGAGCTATCACTCTATTTCGTTTACCTAAAACTATGGTGCCCAGAGCCAAGGAACCGTGAGACCATGCATTGGGAGGAAACCATTTTAGGAGGCCGAAATTTTAGAGTTTTTCGAAGTCATTTCCATCAGAATTAGCGGAGTTAGAAGCTGCTGTACATGGGCGGTCGCCATCAGAGCTTGTTGCTGGTAGGCATTACCGAAGATACCATTTTTGTCTGTAATCATTAGAAATTTAATTCTCGTAAACAACTTATTTTCCTAGAATATGAACCTAGTTTTGATCAAAAAAGTTGAAAATTGCACGTTTTTGAGGTGTTTGGTTGCAATGGTGTGCTTTTCTACCATTTTTTTCACATTTCGTTCATTAAAAAAATATTTTTATTAATAATATCAACATAGAGTTAGGTTCATATAGAGCAGCGTTTCTTAAATTGTGTTCTGCGGAACCCCAGGGTTCCACGGAGTTTTCTCAGGGGTTCCATGAGATTTTCTTGTCACACCTTTCAAATATGTCACTTAAAAAATCTACAAAAAAAAAACGCCTTTTCAAAAATATACTTACTGTCACTTTCGCATCTAATCTAAACGTTATTACCCATCTGGGTTAGCCACTATGGGAACAATTTTATTTCTCGCCAAAAAAATTGCAAATTTTTAGCTATCAAAATAGCATGAAATGATGCCTTTAAGGTTTTAACTTCGAAATTTTTTCGAGATCAATCCCAAAACGCCTATTTTTCACCCAGTAGCGTAACTATGGGGTCTAGCGCCCCTGGCGAGCTAAAGAAATTGCGCCCCGCCCCTCATTGTCGCCCACATGGAAAGTCAGCGGGGATTTTTTTTTTTTGAACATTGTGATTAATTGATTCGACAAATAGAAAGCAACATTGTAATTTTTTTCTTCTTATTTTCTTTTTTAGAATTATTTTCAATGATGCCCGATGTTCTTTCTCAGTAGATGTTATGTATGTGTATGTATATTTTATACCTCCTCTAGCTCTTTTCCTTGCGAGGTTTTTTTATTTATTTTTTTCTATAATTTTTAAAATATTTTTAAAATTTTACGATCCAAAAAAAAAATCCCCTCTTATTTTTTTTTAAATCAGTCGAAATGCCACCCCCCCCCCCTCCTTGGCTGCTAAACCCCTGGCGAGAGCCACTCCTGCCAACCCCTAGTTACGCTACTGTTTTCACCATTAGTCTCCAAAGATGGCATAAAATTGCGTTTTAAAATCTTCAATTTCGAAAAAGTTTAGGAAGTAGCTATTGACTCCCTAATATCGAAAAAACAGTTTAAAAGTGACTTCAATGTTGAACAAATTTTGGAAAATCGCCACGAATCCCTCTCCAACAACATTACCACGTACTGCCATCAATTACGATTTTTGACATCTATTTCAAATATTTTGCCCTTGATAATAGTCACTCTCCCAGTATCTATGACAGCAGTTGAAAGGACAGTTTCAGCATTTAACTAGTGAGGACCAATTTAAGGAGGAGTACTGGTCACGAGGGTCTAAATGATTTAGTTGTCTAAGGCCCCTATATATTCAGCAACTCTACTGCTGTCTGATGAACGCACAGTGACATCAAAAACTCTGATTTCTAAATAAATAAAAAAAATTTAAAAAATAAGATATATTTAAAAACTTTTAACTTTAAGGATTAAAATCATTTTCTGCGTAAATTTAAGTGAACTATCAACACTTTTGTAGGTAAAACACATCAGTATATCTTTTCCTAATCAAGAAGATATTTTAATCATATAACTGACGCATAAATTCTTAGTTTATTTATCCCTTTTAAAAATTCTGAGTATTTCTCAGAATCACAAATAGGAATGTACTGGTATTGTCGGACCCCGATTTAACGAATCTCTATTTAACAAATTTTGCGATTTAGCAAATTTTTATTTATTCCCCGACTAAAATGAAAGCAAAAACGTAAATTTAACGAATAATAAACGCCGAATGAACGAATCATTTCAACAGCCAAAAAAAAAAAAGAAAAAAAAAAATCGATTTGAGTTAGGAAATATTACTCCCATTAAACTTGCTTTTTCAAATGCTTTACATGGCCTGGAAACTAAAAACATATCTCATGCAGCAGGCTGTAAATGAGACAGTATTTCCTTCTCTCCATAAAGTCGAAAGGGCATTAATTCCAGTCAAGTATAAAAATTTTTTTTAAATATATATTACTCGGTACTTTAAAATTTCGAATTAACGAGTGAGTAATAATTCGTAAAATGCTAAACAAAAAGTGTACACTTTCTTCTTTTGGATATTTATGCGCAATTGCTCATTAGGGCTTATAGATAAAGTAAGTGCATTTTTTTTTCTCACCCCAATATTACGAACAATTCCGATTTAACGTATAAAAGTTTCGGTCCCAATGAATTCGTTAAATCGGGGTCCGACTGTATTTTACAAAATGAAATAATAATAAACAATTACCAATAATAAAAATGATCTATAATTATGTACATTTAGTTAGTGATTTATTGATAAATAGTTAATGTGCTAGTATCTTTGAGGTAAGATCCTGGGCTATCTCCAAAACAGAATACTGGCTACGCCGCTGCAAACTATTAAAGCACCAGGGGTTCCACGAAAAAAGTGAGCATTAAAAAGAGTTCCACTAATCAAAGAAATTAAGAAACGCTGATATAGAGTATATGTGTAAGAAACGCTGATATGTGTATAACAAAGAATGTTCCCACAAATTTTCAGCGAACGATTGCTTCAATAACTCTTTGAACTAGAATGCTCGCCAGTTGAGAAAATGTTCTTTCAAGAAAAATGTATTTGAGAGAAAAAAAAAATGCTGTAAACGTCCTCGAATCTCCACAGTCACTTTAAGAGCTCATAGCATCGGAACTAATCGGAAATTTTCACTGAAATTCCAGCAACATATTCTTGAAAAGTTTTACTATGACATACAGAAAAGTGGATTTTTTAACCGGTCTAAATTGGTTTCTCTCCTCACTCAAATCCTACAGAAAGCATAAAGGCAAAGAAGGAGCTTAAAAGTGAACCTGCTTAGTAATTACGAATTTTTGATTCT
This sequence comes from Uloborus diversus, assembly GCF_026930045.1. Lineage (NCBI taxonomy): Eukaryota > Metazoa > Arthropoda > Arachnida > Araneae > Uloboridae > Uloborus > Uloborus diversus. The sequence continues at coordinate 87,749,063 of NC_072740.1, read as the reverse complement.
TCACAATGGCCGAAGTTTTTCAGTTTGCATCTTATTAAAAAAAAAGCCGTCTTTCTTCCACTGTTCAACACTGCTTTCAGTCGAAAACACCTGAGTTGCCATGCCGACTCTCCCTCTCCCTCCCCTTTTTTTTTTCAACCATTCACTCCGGTTAAGAAACTTCTCCATTTCAAAATAATTTGACTATTTCACCATCGCTAACAAACACGCTCGAGGCAAGATCTTAAAATTATAGCAATCATAACCTCTCCATCTCTCTCTCTCTCTCCTTTAATTATTTGACTGCATTCCACATTTTCGAATAGCAGCTATTATCGTCTACAATTTTTTAAAAATTCCTTCCAATGTCAGTTCTGGGTCATTATAAGTCATCTCTAAAGCTGTTTTCGTGGTCCGGTGCTTTTCTTTGTGGACGCCATTTAAATTGCGTCAGACGATTTGGTTTTTTTAAATCTGAATAAAAGGGAAGAAAGCCTTTCTAGTTGTAGGGGTACGTATGGCAAAGTAAAATTGTTTAGATAACTTGCCTTTTTCAAATTGACTGTTTTTTTTTTTTAATTGCAGTGCATAGAGAAAGAACAATGCAAGGGAAGAGGGAGGGGGCATAAAAAATGTGAGCTCGGGACACAAGTGAACGTGGTTTGCTTTGCTAAGACAATTTTAAGCAAAAAATTTTTAATGATTTCTCAAGTAATGGCAGAACCAGTTCTACCTATTGGCCAAATCTTTAGAGAAATGAAGACGCTTATGCCTCTGTGAAGGAAAATTCTTTGTTTGAGCAGCTGTTATACGTTATTTTATCAGTCTTTTACTCGTGAAAAAATATTTTAAACTAACTATTAAGTTAAACTTAATTATTACAACTATTATATGAACTTTCAAGTAAATTTAGGACAGTTTAATTTTTTTTTAATTAAATTAAGATTTCTCTGTTTTTACAAGTTTATTCTTATAGGTAGATAGCTGATAGTGCACTCGTGAACACAACATCTAGAAGCTATTATATATGTGCAACTACTTACTAAAGGCAAGTAATTCTCTTATCCTTTCCGTAATGTAAATATTAGTGTAGCATATAAGTGTTGAAAAATCCGTAAATATTTATAATTATTGTTTTCCTATAATCAGATTGTAAATTTGTTACCTATTATTACTATTTTTCTTTTTATTTTACATTTTATATTATTTTATTACTAAATAGTTAATCTACAATTAAATGTTTTTTATACTGACAGGAAATTAAATAACACAAAATAATTTTATTTAGGAAAAAAACTAAAGTTAAAAAACATTTTACAATTCATTATCGTGCTCTTTATGAAGCTTTTAAAGCAATATACAGTGAAAATTCGGTAACTCGACACGTGGATAACTCGTCTACCCGGTAACTCGACATTTATTTTTCTTATGGGTGGCTCAATGCTAATTTCAATGTACGAAAACCTCTCTGAATTGACAAACATTTGCAGAAACCCCTATAAGTCGACATCCAATTGCTATTCCAGTCCAATTTTTGCCACCAACATTTTTTCATATTGACCTCTTCTCAGAACTTTACGCTGCGGTTTCTTGGTCTGTCAATACTTTTTTGGAAAGCTCGTTTAGAGAATACCATCCTTTATCCAGGGGAGTTAGCCACCACACTCAGTGCTATTAGTGTAATTCTAGGAAATTAGAGGATAAATGTATCCATGGAAGCTCTAGAGAAAGAGGGCACCATGACATGTTTTGCACATACTGCTCACATGTTGTGAGGAGGATATTTTATCTTTAACAGCATTGACTGATAAGAAGCTTTTCACCTCTTTTCAAAAACTATGGATTTATTCGTCATGAGGTATTCAAATAATATCAATGATTTTATTATGTAGGAGAATGTGGGGCAAAATGAAATGGTTAAGATGACTGAGTTTTTCCAAAATGAGCAAATCGGAAATTTGTTTTGAAAATTACAGTATACAAAGAAAGAACATTGTATTAAAAAAAAAAAAAAAAAACTTGCTTTGCAACAGTACTTTTTACTTTTGGCAGTTAATTGGAGTCTTCAAAAAAAAAAAAAGCGGAAATTTTTCACTTTTAAGTGAAAAATACAATATTTTTCTAATGAAATATTTTTTATTCGATTATAAAACATATTTTAATCAAAAGAATCAATAAATAGAAGGTTGAATGAATAAATGAAAAGATAATGAAACAATAAACGAATAATTAAATGAATAAATCAATTAATATCTGAAGAAAAAAAAATGAGCGAGTAAAAGAATGAATGAATTAGAAAATAAGTGAATGAATGAATAAATAAGTGAATAACTAAATGAAGGAATGTAAATGAATGAATTAATAAATGAAAACGAAAGTGAGTTGTATTAAATGAAAGAGTGAGTAAATGAAACAAACTATTTTACTTTGCCCCATCCAGGCCGTGCCAAGCCTGGTCGGCGCCGTTGTGCAAATGACTTTTGAGCGCTTTTATGGGGAATGGCGTTCGGGAAAATGTAGTTAACACCTGAAGTGAGGTTTTACAGACAAATATAATACGGAAAAAAATACCTTTGGCAATTACTTTATTAGAAAAAAAAATTTAAACATTAAAGGTTTGATAACAGCATGTTTTTACTTCATATCTCGAACTTATTTCGAGTTCAGGTAGCTCCTCTGATATGCTAATTGCTAATGTAAGTTGGAAAAAGAAAATATTTTAAATATTTAAGTTAACGCCGCTCTAATTGGTAAATAACATTGAGCGGCAAAAAAATAATAATAATAATAATAATAATAATAAAGCTTCTGACATAATTCTTGTTGATTCCAATCGAAAATGACTCCAAAAAATGGCCTTTATTTCCTTCTATCACATCTCACGTTTTGGAAATGGTACCCCTTAATTTTTTTCAGTAATCGACAGTTTGATGCCATTATTTTTAATTTGAGGGGAGGGACGAGAACATTATATTGCCCATTAACACTCTTCTGAGGACCTATAGAGGTACAAATTCAAAAGCATGAACATTTAGACCAAGTCGAGAGACTCATAGGGGATTCCCTCCTGAACTAATTCAAAAATCATCAAACCCGATCTTTTTTCTAAGCGGTTTGTTTTACAATTTTCTCCTTCATTTTTCGGCATAAAATCAGAGTATAGTGCTCACTCCTATGAGCCCTATGTTCAAAAAAAATTTGGGGTACCATTTCCAAAAAGTGGGTTGCGATCTTGGAAAATGGTAGTCATAATTGGATTCAGCGGGTCATTGTACATAAGAATCAGCAAGAGTTATGTCAGAAGCATTTTGAAGGTTTTTTTTTTTTTTTTTTCTTTTGCCGCACAGTGTAAATAATCGAGCGTCTTTTATGCCTGTTAAAACAGGGCACACATGACATTATGACAACAGAGTACTGATTATATTTTAAAGTTTTATTTAAAATCACCTTAAAATCCCAAACTCAAATCTTTTTTCGTGGAAAAACCAAAAATTCTAAAATACGGAATCGTCAAAAAGGTTTTGAATTTAATATCTAAAACAAGTCGTTGCTTTTTGGAACTAAAAAGTTAGGCTTATTAGTTAGATAAAATATATAAATATTACGCACAAGTAAATTGCGTGCAAAGGACTGAGAAACCGAGTAATTATGGTTAAGTCGTTACTTTTTGGAACTAAAAAGTTAACCTAAATTGTTGTCTGACATACTCGTATATAAATATTACGCACAAGTAGTATGAAAATGGGCTTAACTTTTTTTTTTTTTTTTTTTAATGTATGATAACATGAAGCAGTCGAATTACCACGAACAATAGTTTAAAATCAGAAAAAGACATTTTCACCGCAAGAACCAAACTGAGGAACAGAAAATTTCTTGCTCCTCGTATGCTCAACCGAAGACATACCGAAATGGCATTCATGGCTCCACATTATTAGGAAGAAAAATGCTAATGTAAGCACTAATTAGCATCACGTGCTTTCAGTGTAAAATATTACACTTTGAATAGCCTATTTAGGCACAATAAGGCAATAATTTTTCCTTTTAGATAGACAGCGAGACGGATTGTTTGTTTCAGTGAGCAGTATAATTTCATCCCCCATTTAGATATAATGAGCAGTTCAATTTTAATGTTTTTGGTTGGAGATTCTTCCACCATTTGGAGCATTTTTGATTGGTAGAGTTCGGCACCTTTTTGACTCTGGCGCCGTCATGCGCCGCACGACCTTGCACATAGGGACCATCCACTTTGCCACACATGAATTTGACTAATTGTACAATTTATTTTAAATACAAATAAGCTTAATATTAACTATATTAATACTGCTCTGAATATTTGGAGGCCTCAATTTATATTTAAAATGTTAATAACTTAAACTTTATCATTTTATAGTAGTAACATTTTTTTTTTTTTTACTTACATCAAAATATCACAATATGAGTACCAACTTTTTAAATTGCCTATATTACCAAATGCTTTAATCTTCGGCAGTATTTTTTTCCTGGAATGGACTACATATAGTACAACGTAGTTAAAATAATACCTGATAGTGGAGCTAAAAGCAGAGTAAATATTTCACCATTTCACTTTGCCCCATGTTTTCTTACTTCTCAAAAAACGAAAACAAAAAGGAAATTTGATTACTGAAGTTTATTTTTATAATGTGGAAAATAGTGGAACTTCTGTAAGCCAACATCCACTTAAGTCGACATGTTTTTATGTTCCCTTGGGGTGTCGAGTTATCGAGGTTCCACTGTATAGTAAAAATAAGTTTTACATAATAAAGTATTAATTGCATTGTTTAGTCACATTTTCCTATTTCTTGTCCATCCAGTAAAAAGAACAGGCTACGAAACTTTAAAATTTGTCAATGATCAGAGTTACACGGGATAAAATATATTTTCTTACTGACAGTCACTGTATATCTACATTACAAATCCTACAATGTAATTGGTACATAAGTATTATGTTTCATATTTGAAAAAGTTCTTTGTTAAAATATGATTCTTGTCCTCAGTGGCGGATCCAGACGATCCTCTTGGGAGGGGCAATTGGCCAATAAACTAGGGGGGGGAGGTGACTAACTAAAGTTTTTTTTTTTTTAAGTTTAAAAACTGAAGTATGTCTTTTTTTTTTTAATAACATTAGTGATTAAAAGAGTTTAATTGAACGATACGAATGCTTTGAATACAAAGAATAAAAAGTTAAGACGGGAAAATAAGAAAAAAAATGGAGGGAATATAAGGGCGGCAGTATCAAGCTTTTGCGCTGTCTCAGAAAAATCGAAGATCCGCCACTGGGCGCTCCTCCGAAAATTTTGTTCTAAAAACGCAGTTTTCGATCATCTTTGGTATAAGGGGAAATGGACAGCTTGATGTTCTTTTCCGGAAATTTTTCGAAATTGAAGCTTCAACAATGGAGTTACATTTCGATATTGGAGTTCCGAAAAACGATTTTAGAAGATATTTAATGATGTTTGGAAAAGGGCGGTTCGGAGGCTTCTCCCCGGAAAAAATTCGGAAATGAAGTCTTAAAGTGCAATTGCGGGCCATCTATGGTGACATTAGGGAAAAGCATGGGTTTCATAAACTTTGCCCTAGAAATATTTTGGTATTGAAGGGCCAAAAACGCAGTTTTAAATGATTTTTGAAACTGAAGTCCGTTTGGCGTAAATTCAGAGAGCTCTTAACCATCCAGCCTTGAGATTCTTTTGGCTCAGCAGAAAAGTACTGGGTTAGCGTCACAAAGGTAATGGATCAAACATTGCCACGGACACGATTCGTTCACTCTGCTTCCACATTTGTACTCCACATGTTGGTGACCCAGTTTTTAAAAAAAATGGCGACATGTAAAGCAACAACAGGCCACTCAACTTATCGTTGCCCCCGAGCCTTGAGGTTCTTTTGGATCTAGTAAAGTACTGGATTAGCATCACAAAAGTCTGTTGATCAAACCCCTCTATGGGCACATTACTCACACTCTTCACGTCCACATCCCCTACAAAAGCAGTTGAAAACCATCTTTTAAAACGTTAGGAGAAGGGACGGGGATCGAAACTACGATACAAAAAATTTTTGAAATTGAAGTCCAAAAACGTAATTTTAGACGAACTTTGACAATCGGGGACCTTTCCCCGGAAATTGTTAAAAAAGGGGTTCTTAAAAACGCTATTGTTAACTATCTTTGGCAGCGTTAAAAGAAGTGATGCAGTTGAAGAACTCTCCCTCCACTTTCAATATTGAATTTTCCAAAGGTACAATTTTAGACAATCCTAAATGGTGGTATGGGATAGGGGTTCTCCCGTGGAAAATTTCCAGAGTTAAAGTTCTAAAAACGCAACTTTAGTCCTTCTTTAATGAAAAAAGGTGAAAGCATAGGGTTAAGAAGTCTCCCCCTGGAAATGCGTTGATACTGAAGTTCCAGAAACGCAATTTTTGACGTTTTTAATGATATGAGGAAGAGAGATTATATAGTCTGTTAGCAAAAAGCTAACGAGGAATGGATCTACCTTCTGCGTTAAATGCATGCAGAACTTAATTTGAGTTTTGAGAGTCGAGTGAATACGGACATTCAACAAAATTAGAGTTTATTGTTACAGACAATAAAATGAATTTGTGAGTTACAAATTGCATCCTTGAATAGAAAGATAGAAACAAAACAAATACTTATAAACTTTCATTGACGTCATTCATGTCACTACTAAGTGAACCTTTAGACTCCAGTTGCACAAAATTCCAATTCCTTTCATTGTAATACTTTCTTTTTGCTCCCCGGGGCGCAGGAAATCGTCTTCAAGAGCTCTCAGTAATTTTCCAACATCGCAACATGGTTCAAATTGGAGACTCCATTCAGTTCCACGCGGAACACAACCACGAACTGCCATCTCGAACGGGCTAGCGAGTACGTCACACTAAAATATATGCAAACACTTGATACAAAGAAGTATTGCATTAGTGAATGAAATAAAGGCATGCGGCTAAAAAAATTATAGCTAAATTCTGTTTTTCGAATTACCCAGTCGCAACTAAACCAAAGGGAATAAATTCAGAATTGAAATAAACTGGATTTTTTTCCCCGTGCGCTGGAGAGACAAGCTATTCGCTAACAGTCTTCCCTCAGAAATTTTTTGGAATTGGAGTCTTAAAAACACGATTGTATAATTCGGCTTTGCTAACGTTAGGGGAAGGAATGGATTGAAAGAAACCTCCCAAGCATTTTTTTTTTTTTAACTTGAAGCTCCAAGAGCGTAAAATTTTAGGTGATCTAACTTTGACAAGAGGGAGAGGAGACTCTTCATAGGAAACATTTTAGAATTCGAGTCTTAAAAACTCAACTGGAGGTGATTTTTGTGATGTTGGAGGGGGCGGAGATTCAGTGGTCTCCCCCTGGAATCTTTTTTAATTTTCAAACGTTTTGGGGTGGGCGATCGCCCGAATCGCCCCCCTCCCTTTTGGATCCGCCACTGCTTGTCCTACATTATTAATTGTGTACTTATATGCCCTATAGGGGGCCTTCTATAAATGTAATCTGTTGTATTAGGATTAGTAGTTATGCATTAAAGTCAAAGGTTCTTGGAGTTCACTCTCAAAATACTCTCCCACTGCGTCCCTCACCCCAGGTATTAACTTTGATATCGGTTGTAACCATGATATCGCATCCACACTGTGTAGAAAAAAAAATTGTTTTTATAGTATAATACTGGCAGCTGAGGTTCCCAAGAAAAACTAAAATTAACAGTTCTAAACTGTAAAATTTGCAGTAATATACTGTAAATTTTATTGAAAAAAAATAAATAAATAAATAAAAAAAAACTCATTATTTTCGTCCTTTTCTTTTTTTTTACATTTATTACAACTCGCGCAGACAATGAAAAAAGAGGAACTTTTTAAAATTAAGTTTCAATAGCTTAAAAATGCTTAAAACTCTTTTTCTGATTTAGTCTTTGATCTTGGGCTAGCTGAAAAAAATTCGTATGAGGTATTTTTTATGAATATTTCAACTGTACTCAATTCAAAACAATACGATTATTCTTTCTCTTAAAAAAATTGTATGCCTTTTTTTACGGGAATAAAAAAGAAAGAACTAATTCAAAGTTTGGGGAAGATGCTTTGAGTTGCATACCCAAAGTACCCGCTATAAAAATTTCGTAGATCTTTACCTTTTCAATTGAGAGGAGATAAACGACATACAAACAAAAGCACAAACTGATTTATTTGTATAGAAATTAAATTTAAATGTGCTCTATTGTTTAAAGATTTTTTATTTCAAACAAATCGCAAATGAATCCGGTTAAAGAGAAATTTCATTTCCATTAGCGAAATTCCACATCTTAATTCTCTGAAAAAACTAAAAAGCGTCGGAGTCACTGACGTAAAGAATTCCACTATTTTTTATCATGTGTTGCAAAATATTCACCTCGACGTTCGTAAAAATAACTTTTTCCAGACTTCTTATCGATTTGTTGAGAAATTTTTACTTAAATGCAATATTTTGCCAGGAGGAACTTCATATTTTTAAAGTTATTTCGTAAAAATCATTGAAAATGATCGGAATATTTTACAAAAATGAGTAAGTCATTTCTAACCAAGAAGAAATGTTGGAAGTTTTATTAAAATATTTCTTGAAAGAAACTTAAAATAATCAGTGAAATTATTATGCAGTGTAAAATTTCTCTTGATTTCGTTTCATACAAACGTTTAACAAATGAAGCTTTTTTTTCTAAATCGTTGAATATTACAGTGTGACGATAACCATAATAAATAATAAGTGGTGGGAAACATTTGTTAAATATTAACATTGAATAATACACAGAAAAAAGTGCAAAATTTCTGACTTAACTTCCAGTAATTAGCTGTGTGTGTGTGTGTGTGTGTGTGTGTGTATACAATAAAATACTATCTTCAAGATTAGTTTTAATAGCAAAAAAGTTTATAGACATTTGAAATGCATTGTTATTAACATAATACTAGTGCTTGTTGCGAATCATAGCACAAAACTAAAATAAGTAAGGGAACATGGGGCAAAGTGAAATAGCGGGGGAAAGTGAAATGGTGAAATATTTTCTCTGATTTTAGCTCCACCTATCTGGTACTATTTTAACTATATACTAGTGCAATATGTAGTCTATTCCTGTCAGGAAAAAAAAATACCGCCGAAGATGAAAGCATTTGGTTATACAGCCAATTTTTAAAACATGATATTCATATTGTAATATTTTGTTGTAAAACAAAAATTATTTTTGTTACTGTAAAATTATAAAGTTATGGTTATTAACATTTTAAATAACAATTGAGACCTCCTAACATTCAATGCCACATTAAATTAGTTAATATTAAGCTTATTTGTATTTTGAATAAATTGTATAACTAGTGAACTTCATATGGGACAAACTGGTTGGGGCAAAGTGAAATAGTTTGTTTTATTTACTCATTCAATCATTGAATATAAATCACTTACATTTTCATTTGCTAATTTATTCATTTACATTCCTCCATTTAGTAATTCACTTATTTATTCATTCATTCACTTGTTTTATTATTCATTCATTCTTTTACTTGTTTGTATATTTTTCTTCATATATATTAATTGATTTATGCATTTAATTATTCGTTTATTGTTTCATTTTCTTTTCATTTTTATATTCAATCTCTTATTTACTGATCCTTTTGATCAAAAATATGTTTTATAATCGAATAAAGTACAATGTTGTTACTTTATGTACTACCATTTCACTTTGCCCCACATTCCCCTGCTATTGCAACTAAATGAAAATATGGCTCAATATTTACAAAATATTAAGCGCCAACATAACTTTACCTTTGATCAAAATAAATCTAAGTAATATACAGTTAAATTACTACTAACAAAATTTACTGGTGTAGGTACCATAGCATACACTTCATGAAATTCCCATTAAGTTATCAAGTATTTCTTTATTTAAGAGTACTGTAATACTATTTTCTTATGCTTCCTAGACTCGAATACAAATCACTTAACAAAGTCAGCTTTAAAGGGTAATTCAACTAATTCGATTTTTTCATTAACACATTCGACGCATCCAAAGCTACTATCAGAATCTGGCTTTGCCCGCGTTAAGTATCACAGAAAACAATCGCCTGAAAGCATATTTTAGCGACTCTCCAAAGCTTAATTAAAAACTTTCAAAGTGTTTTGAAAGCTAATTAATTTCTTGAACAAATATGAAAACTACTAATTAATCTGAAACCTATTTTATTTTCTAGAGCTTGATTCCATTTCCCCTCCCCCCCCCCCCCCAAGATCTTGAGTTTTCAATAGAGATATTGAGTTCTTGGGATTTCGTTCGAAATTCTTGGGTGTTGGACTGTATTGATAAAAACGATGTAATTATTTAACATTTTATCCTTGAATCATAATATTTAGTGAATTATATAATCGGTGGTCTTCAAAACATAAATGCTTTTACGTGTCAAAAACACTAGAAGATCATTGACTTGGCTCAATCAAATATCAAAATCATGTATTTTTTTATGGATGATTTGTATAAAACATAAATCACTGGAACAGGGTTCGTACGCCCTTGAAAAACCTTGAAAAGTGCTTGAAAAAAAAAGTTCATTTTCAAGTGCTTGAAAACCTTGAAAAAGTTTCTTAGTGCCTATATTCTCTCAAAAATCAACGAATTGTGCTCAGAAGTTTTAAAAAAGTATTTCACCACTGCAATTTTCTGAACATGTGTTCAGTATGCAACATCGCGAAAAATTGCTTCCGTGTTTGGGATTTCAATCCTTTTGCATCTTGTAAATATTTTGATGTTTTTTACAACCGAAAGATATTTTGACATATGGTACCTTAGATTAGTTTATTTTTTGTTTAATTTCATTAATTAACAAATAAATTAATTTGGAAACCATGACAACATTGAACTTATTCGGGTTTCGCGGAAAATTGCTCTTGTGTTTGAAATTTCAATCTTTTCGCATCCTGCAAATATTTAAATATTTTGGCTAATCAAATGTTAGTTTCGCATATGCTACCTTAGATTAGTATATTTTTTGTTTAATTTTAATAAAAAACAAATAAATTTATTTCATGGGAAACATGCCACGTCGAACAAACTCAGACTTTGCGAAAAATTGCTTCTCGTGTTTGAAATTTCAATCTTTTTGCATCTTGCAAATATTTAAATATATTCACTAATCGGATGTTATTTTCATATTTGCTACCGTAGATTAGCATATTTTATGTTTAATTTCAGTAAAATATAAGTTTATTTTATGGGAAACATGACAACATTAAACTTAATTCGCGAAAATTTGCTTCCCTTGTTTGAGATTTCAATCCTTTTGCATTTTGTAAATATTTTATATTTTTGGCAATTAGTAGTTATTTTGACACTGCTACATCAGATTAGCTTATTTTATTTTAATAACTAAAGAGTTAAAGAATTTATTACCTTGGTCTTGTTTAATTATTTGCTTATTTATTTTTGCAATTTTGAATGATTATCTTTACCTAATTTTTGGTCATAACAGATTTTTTTTAAAAAAAAATTTAAATTTCAGCAGTTGAGCACCTAACAAATTAACTTAAAGTTTGTATTTTAAATATAAAGTTGATTTATACAATTTTATTTGTAAGTACATCATTTTTTTATGTCTGCTAAAATAAATAAGGTGTATAACAGGGGTGGTTGTGTTATGATTATTCACTTGAAATCCAGTAGTGTTCGTTTTTATGCTTTTACCTCCCTATATCTCCAATTTTCCCCTTTTCCTCAAATGTTCAAAATTACTACTTTATTAAGGTTGTGGGTACTTGGAGCTTACTGAAAGAGGCTTTAATCAGCAAAGGGGTAGATAGCTTAAGGAGGGTCATTCATCTTCATTTGGATTTAATAAATTGACCAATATCAGCCTAGCTAGGCCCAGTATCTGTTGCTGGTTATCAACAGGCACTGGACATTGTATTTCTATGCAGAATATTTTGACTTAATAAACTATTTTATGAATTGTATGCGTAGCAAAAGTTATTGTTGTACATATGTATATTCAAGTAATAGGGGTCTTAGTTTTAAAAATTATTCCCCCCCCCCTCGCCCCATTTTGCTCTTTGAAACTTTCAGGTAATTTTTTATGAACTCACAAATCACAATTACACCTGAATATTATTGCCTTTCTAAATTTAAATTCTAATTTCAACAATAACCCATTTTTTCCCAAAATAAAACTACTTTTGTCATAATATATGTCAACTTCTTGTGAACCTTTTCAATTTCGAAATATGGCTCTATAAATCTGAACTTGCACATTTATTGTCTATTGCAAGTTAATCAATGAAAGCTGAATAGGCTCAAGTTTGCATTCAGAGTATTTATCACTGCTTAAGCTGCTTTTGTATATTTTGAGGTGTAGAGACTAGACTGTGGACTTTCATAAACTTTTCTTACTTCCTAATTTTTAAATTTACTCGAGGACAGTTGAAATGCCTTATTGGCTGAACAGCTAATAAATACATACGAATAATTGATTTGCATACTTATAAATGATTTGCAAACCTAATATTTTTAGAACTTAATAGTGCAAACTGAAATAACTTTCTGGGTAGTGTTTTTGTCCTAATCGCCCTTATATTGTAATAAACCACTGTATAGATATTGGAAATAAATGTTGAAACGGGGAGGGGGGGGAGTGACTTCAAAAACTCCTCTCTGGCAATGCCATTGAACTTGGGTATTTTAGTTTCTTCCCATAAAAGTTAAAAGCACTTATGAAAGGTTTTTTTTTTTAAGTATTAATTTGCTGATTCTAGAAAATATACAAACCTCTGACTGCTGCAACCTTTGAAAAACCTCAAAATCAAACCTCTTGGTATCTGCTTCTCTTTATGACCAAACTTTTCAAACATTTTCAGAAAAACTTTCAACGCAGTAGATCTTTCATCAAAGCGTCTCTCGTTGTGGAAAAAGCAATTTTGTTTTCCTATACTTTTTTGTATTATTGCCTTATTTCTATGTGTTTGTAGTAAATGAAATCTGCATACAATATTTTTAGTACAAATTTATGATATTGCCTTGAAAACAAAATTTTTTACCTTGAAAAGTGCTTGAATTTTTTTCTGCCTAAAGGGCATGAACCCTGCTGGAAGTAACAGTCGTTAACCCAGCCTCGGATTACTACCCTCAAAATCAATGCTCCTGGCAAAGCGTGTGCCTTACAGTGGGTAACGCTGGTACAAACTAGGGTTTCCAATCCCGCACCGAATTCAGTCCCGCGGGATTTCGGGATTGTAAAGTGCCAATTCCCCGGGATCCCACGGGATTGACTTTATTCTTCAAGAAATTAAATGTTTATGATAAAGAGAAAAAGTTGTACTTTTTATGATGGAGTGCTTTTATGACTTGAATTAGTAGTCTTCTTGAATTCCGTACAGCAATTGTAAAGTACGATAAAGCCAGGTCCTAATTAGCTATTATCCTTTGGTAAGCAAAAGTGTGCCGCTCGTATGGGATGGTAAATGATTTTTACTCTAAAAGTAATGCGCTTGATGAAAACACGTGCTGTGGCTCCACTGCTATTGGCTTTACTAAAATTAGATATAATAATTGTGGACAGTTAAGAAAAAGATCCGCATTAACTTTATCACCTTCTAAAATGGATTTTTCTTTTCTTTTACTGGGTATTTGCTCAAGAACTGCATATTTCGGACAAAAACGATGTGTGTTGGATATGAGTTTTGCTGTATCCAATTTAACTTGCATTGATAATACCTTTGTTGCTTCAATAACGTTGTTCACTGTATCAGTGAATTTGATTCATTACTGCAAAGGGTGAATATTGCTTGATTTCACCATTTTACCAAGTCGCAGTCTCAGTAAAAGTGTTTGGAAAACTTCGCTAATTTTACCTCTCACTTTGAAGAGGAATTCAAAAACATGAGCAGAGCTTAACTTATTGCACTATCATAAGAGTCATCCTGTATTTCATACAAGTTTCTGTCATCCCTTTTAAAGTCGTGCTGGAATACATAAATAAATGTCACATTTTTCATTCCTTTCTTCTTTGGAGTGACCTTTTTGGAACATTTAGGGTGCATTACTAAAGCTTACAGAAGTGCTCCAACATTGCATTCAGGCTACTCAGCGGGTTTAAGAATATGTAATACACTTTCTCTATTTTTTAAGCGTAATTTACTGGATTTTAAACTTTAGTGATGGTTTTTGAAAATGCTTATAAGTTTTACGCATTTTCTCAGTTGCAGAACGTGTGAAAATTGAAATCTCGAACGAGAATACCAATTCACTCTCAGAAAAATATTCTTTATTCTTATTGTGTTCTGAAATGGTAAATCCATCGTTGGTCATATGAGACAAACAGTTTTACTTGCTCTTCTTGTAGATATACGAGGAAGAAGGTTCAAACTTCAGATGATGCTTGTGAAAATAATCGTTTTATGAGCGGCAAAAGCTGGAAAACACTTGAAAGGAAAAAATTTGCGGGATTGAGAGCCATATCCCGTGGGATCAATCCCGCTGAATGTCCTGCGAGATCCAGCGGGATTCGGGATCGGGGTTTCGGGATTGGAAACCCTAATACAAACACGACAATAACCACTCATGTAGTGTGCCTAAATATGCATTAAATAATTCAGTAATCGGATCGTAATAAATTATTAAAAATTTTAAAGACAACCAAATGTGTATTTGTAACTTGTTTTTGCACTTTCCTTATATATCCCAGTGGGCACTTCTTCTGCATTATTAAAGTAAAAATTTGTACTTCTTACGGCAGAAAAAAATCAAATTTTTACCCATAGTTCCAGATCTTAAACAATACAAAACATGTTTTATTCCTTGTTTATTAAACCAAAGAATCTTTTCCCGAGCTATCAGGTTAGCAATTTCGAATGATTTTTGTTCTCCTTAGTGCGTATACACTTGGAAACTTTTTTTTTTTAAAGCACTTTTTTTACAGTAGGTCACTAGTACATGTTTAAAACCACTTCAATGTAAAAACATCAGTATAAACTAATTAATACTTATCATATTAAGATTTAATGAGCTATAGTTAATAAGATTTAATGAGCTAGTCAATACATTTTTCGATACACGATATCTTAAAATCTAATTTGATTATTACATTTCCGGTTGAAAATCATTCTTCATACTATTTTTGTGTTACCTGCTTGAATTAAGATGTTACATGGCACTTTTTTTTAATGATTTCTGTCCCAAAACGGGATAAAAGTACCCACGAAATTACGAAATTTAAAAATCTGTTGAAAGTTTATTTCCTAAGCAGTAGCTTTGGTTGAGACAGAACACATTTGGTGAACTAAACGCCTTATAATGGTACTGAAATTATGATAGTTGGTTATTTCGTTATTAAATTATAATGTGAAGAAGAAAGAAACAAATGACAAAATAACGACTCTTTAGAAATTGAGTTTAAAGTTTTGGAAACTGGGAGCTCTTTATGTGGTAGCATCTTTATAAAAGTGCTTGAAACAAGAGAATTATTTCAAATATGGAACGACAATCAAGTACTATTTGAAAAATAAAGGATTGGAAAACATTGTATTGTACAAAAGGGTTTCGAAGTTTTGATCGATTTTCGCATTTTCAAACGTTTACATACACTTGAAAACAATAATCTTTTAATTGAAAATCTTGTATATCTCGTTTATATAAACGTTTTGTAAAACAGTACACAAAACTATTTATCTAACTTGAAATAAAGTTAACGCCATTCACAAAAACCAATTTACTTTCAAAACTGGGTTTACACGTAAAATTTGTTAATCTTTGTTATATATTTTAATCTCCTAGACTTTTCATCTTTATTATATTCAAGGATGCATTATTATTAGATGTAGAAATGAAATATATTTAATCTTATTGAAGTTCACCTTAAACATTCTGAAGTATGGTTTTCGGAAGTTAAAGCATATTTTTAAGAAGCAAAAGTTTACGAAACTAATAAAATGATGATATTTGTTTTTTAACATCTTTTACGTTAATCCTTTAGTAAAAAGTTCACTCTTTGTCGGTATTATAAAAAATAATGGAGCTTCAAATAATCAGCAAGTTACTAACAAAATCACGCTTCTCCGTCTTCCAACTAGCAACAAAAATTTAAAAATAAATGGAAATTTTCCTAATCATCCTTCCTTCTGGGGAAACATTTATAGGAGTATATTCATGTTCACACAAAAACACTGCATATCGCATTTTAACTCTCAGTAATTCTTATTTATGTTTTTTTTTTCCTTTCAATTTTGGCTCTAGACAATTTTGAATTTAATTCCTTATGATTTAATAAGAAAATACCAATTAATTACGATGCCTTTTTTTTTTTCAAATTTATCAACAGTCATAAAGCGTTTAGAAGCATCATAGCACATCATGTCACTGCAAAGTTGCAAGAAAGTCACTGCGAGTCACAATGGTCATAGTCAGAAAACAACCGGATTGTGACGCCTCATAGGAAGTGACGCAACTAGACATTTATGATATTTTTCATCTGACTTCACTGTGACGTCATAGTAACAATTAATTTGTGACCTGTCACCTTGTGACATAATAAATACGTCTCTGCAACGTCACTTTGTGATGTCACCGTGAACTGACGTTCGTGAGTCGCTACAGCCTATCACTTTACAGTAAAGTTTCGTGACCATCGCGTGACTTTCACATAAAGGATCCCATTTTAGTGACTTTGCTATGAGAAGTGCTTTAAAACAAGCAGTAAGCTTGATGTAAAGAGAGAAGGAAGAGTTCTAATCAAAGTGTTATTTATAGTCTACTTTTCATTAACGTGAGCATGATATTATACGTATGTAAGTTTAGTTGTTAAAATGCATTTAATGTACAGCATTACTTTTCCCCATACTCATTAAAAAAGTTGAAAAGTTAACTTTTTGGATACATCTTGATTCTACATAACGTGACAATGATAAATCGTATTCGTAACTATATAATGTTTTAAATTTGTAACTAGATGTAAAAATATTTTGCTTAAATATAAAAAAGAGCAATAAGATAAATTGGCTCTTGGAAACAGTTTTATAAACCAAGCAAAAATTCAAAGAAAACAAGACATATCGATTTAAAAAAAAACTATTCGGAAAGTACTTATAAGATAATCCTTGTAATCTTTTTATTTTGGATTAAAGCGTGTCTCAGAAGGAAGCTTATTTGCGAAGTTGATGTTTTTTATTAGTTTGGAACTCCTAAATGTCATAGTTTAAAGAATACATACATTACTTTACGAACAAAATAATTAATATTTTATTTTGATTAAATTGAGACAGAAGTTGTCATTGTACGCGACATGGGGGAAGGGGCATTGGACTAAAGTTTCTTGTCATAAAATAACGTTCCAGTTATATTAAATGAATGAAGAGTTAAAATCGGTATCAGTGGTGAAATGACACGTTTTCAGAAAATCTTAGACTTTTATGTCTACAATGTCTAACATATAATTTCTAAATCAATGTATATTCTTGATCAAACAGTTACTTTATTTTATCAAATTACAATCAGTCTAGTGATTCAAGTATGAAAGTGACTGTAAGATTTCTTGCTGAAAATAAAACCTCGTTTTCATAACATATGCAAGTTTTCTTGTTTTGGTAACCTTATTCTTTCGACAGTATATTATCGACCAAAGCAAAATATTCAATTATTATTTACAAAACCGTTTAAATACAGTGGAAATTTAGTAAAATACTCATTAAGTTTTACTCCATTTTTCTTCACCCATTTACATTATTAGTTTGAATGTGGGTGCAAATATTTTTTGAAATCAAGATTGCTTGTTAATTTCACTAAGGAACCCCTGGAAGTAGACATCCATTTGCTATTCTAGTCCAACTTTTGCTGTCAACATTCTTTCATACTGATCTTGGTCAGTCAATACTTTTCCTGAAAGCTCTTTTTGAAACATCCATTTTTATCCCGAGGAGTCAGCCACTACACTCTGTGTTGTTGGGGAAATTCTAAAAGGGTTGGATAAATAAATGTACGCTGGGGAGTCCTCTAGAGAAATACGGGACGATGAAATGTTTTTCAAACAAGTGTGAGCAGATTTATCTCTAACAGACCTGACTGACAAGAAGCTTTCATGTCTTTTCAAAAATTATTGATTTATTCCTTACGATGTACTAAAATAACATTAGTGATTTTATTATGTGGTTTTTAAAAATCGAAAACAAAAAGAAATTTATTTAGTGGAATTAATTTTCATAATGTGAATGTTGAGCATTAGTAAGTAAATGATACAGAAAATCTTTAGGAATTAAAATTATGGAGCCTCGTTAAGTTGAGATTCACTTAAGTCGACATGTTTTCATGTTATCTTGGGCTGTCGAGTTATCGAGGTTCCAGTGTATATATGTAGTAAAATGCTCTTTATTCAGAGCTCCTAATAAATACACGTAAGAAAATTTTTATTGAAACGCGAATCGATGCAATATCGATCGTAGTCGCGGACTTGATTTAATGTATCATTTAAATATGATAGGGGAATTTAGATGTTACTCGGTTCTGCCAGTTGACGTAGATGAATTTTAAATGCGAAGCACGGAAGATATGTGTAATATTTGTACATAATAAAAGGGGATATAGGAGAGAAGGAATAAATATATTTAATAAACAATGCGCAACGTGGTAAGTGTGTGTAGACGATTGCAATTGGTGAACAAAAACATGCTCATACATTTGAACAGATCGATTTGTAATATGGAATGATGTTATATAGGCTTACAAAAGAATTTCTCGTGTAGCAATCGAACGAACGGATCTAACAGAAATGAGTTCAATTTCGGTTTCTACTGAGATGTAAGGCAATAAAGTATTTCAGGCCTTTAGTTTCAAAGACATGATTTTTCAAAAGTTTTTTTTTTTTTCATCATTTGATAATTTTTGGCGGATACTATCAAGCCACGAAGTCATTAGGACAGCATTCAGCTCAATCAGGTCGATAACTGCTTTCAAAATCCGTTTTCTTTCGGAAAAAAACCGTCCTATCCGTGAATGTTTTTTATATCTCTCGTGTAAAATTTTAAAAAGCGAATTGAGCTGGTTTTGATATTAAACGCCTTTTATAACAGCCTTGTTTCTGAAAAGTAAGTCATTAAAAATAAGTTAAACTACTTGTGGGTCTCAATTGTAAACAAGAAATCCTCAAGAAGATTAAATGTTTGTAATCTAGAGCTACCCCCCCCCCCATTCCAGAATAAAATATTTTTTTGTCAAATTATTTATCCGCTATGATCAATTCGTTTGGTTTTTATTCTGGCCACATAATTACGATAACGCTGTTAGAATTATCTTTGCAAATTAATTTAGTACTTGTGTTTGTTTTTTTATGTAACTGTAACCGCTGAACTGTATTTAAGCTTAATCAAGTCGAATCTTTAAACAAATTTATCATTTTGGCAAAAATTTAAATACATATTTGAATTGAAGTTGAAAACTTCGAGGCTGCCAGTTCGAAGCATCGTGTTGTTGAAAGAGGCTCTCTTTGAGTATAAAATTAAGCTCCTTTTCAAGGTCAAAGTGGTGTTTGAGAACGTAAGATATTTGTACAATATGAGAATTTTCCTCCATTTTGATAAAATTCAAGCTGCTAAAGGAATTGTTATCATCTAGGTAGAATTGGTGCGTTAATTTTTCGTAAAGGTAAGCGATTAAAAATATCAGTAAAAGTAAATAAAGTTAATATAAGTTGAAAGCTGTTAGGAAAACAATTCGGATCGCAAGTTATTAAATATTTTACTTGTATTGAAGCAGAACTGAGAAAGGAGGTGTTCGACAGAAATATAGTTTAGGAAAGTTTATTTTTGCTTAGTTCAAAAGACTCGGAGTTAAAAATTATTAGAGCAGATATTTGTTTTGTAGGAAATGAAGCTTAAATGGAAAATAACTTTAGTTCCGTGTTAGACTACGAGAAAATGTGGGTTTAGTTTTTTAGAACTAAAAAGAAATTGCATTCGCATAGCAGCTGCAAAAAAAAACGAAAAGCAATCCACTAGTGACCACAGAATCATGCATAAATGAGGGCAAAAAAAATTCAAGCGTAAGATTTCAATTAAGTTTTACGGAGATTCACGCCATATTTTAATGTTTTTTTTTTTTTTTTTTTTTTTTTTTTTTTTATCGTTTGAAAATGATATTGGGAACAATACGGAACTGTGAAAGATATATAAGTTTACTTATATGTTTATTTACTTATACGTTTCTTTATTTGATATCGTTATTAGGGGGAACTGCGTTAAATGCAATATATGGGATCCCGCTTTTGGATGAGAATTATGACGCAAGTAGATCAAAGAATGCTTTGGCCACATAGATTTAGTCCAATACTTCCTACATTTCTCTTCAATCTGGAACTTGTTATTGCCCTGATTTAGAAAGGACACTAACTGAGGCAGTGAGAAGCAAAGGGATGTAAGTGCCAAAATCAAAAATTTGGAGATAATTAGTACAAATGGTAGGAGAACCTCCTGCTGCTATACAGCATTATTTGGAAAAAAATCAATGAAAGTCCACCTAGAATCTGAACTTTAAATGCGTCTTACTCGAAACTTAAAAAAGTCCATTTACATCCCTTTGTTTCTCACTGCCTAAATTGAAAAATAACTTCTTCAAAAGAGCTCGAAAATAGAAACAGATGAATCGGATTCGATACATTGAAGTTTATTTGCTTTATATGTACTTGCAATAAAAACCGTTGTATAAAGTAACGTTATCATACGTTGTATAAAGTAATCCGTTAGTATAAAACAAAAATGCATATCATAACTTCGCTTTGAATAAAGTAAAAAGGAAATGAGAGGACAGAGGAATAAAAGAAGACTTAGCTTTTTAAAGCCAAGCAATGTTTTAACCTTGCTGTGGAAAGTGCTCTTGAGTTCGTGCTTTATCTGGGAAAATTTTTTCGGATTGGTATCTTTAGAGATTGATTTCCCTGCCTCACTCTGGAAGTCAAAAACGGACTCATATTTATTAATGTAAATGCTTCTTATTTGTAACTATTTTTGTAACCTATATTTGCTGTTTTAAATGACGGTAAATGCTATTTATTTGCATTTCTATAGGAATTAATGTTGTTGAATATTTTAGGAAAATCTTCTGATGGTAAGTTTTTTTGATTAGATGGCTCGTATTTCTTTAGACTGCAACTTCAACTGAACCATAATGAACAATGGTCCTGAGAAATAAGAAACACTGACGTACATTCCCTTTCCTTATGAGTCTCACAAATGCCCATGGCATTGAAAAGATACTAAAGTTGTAATATGTTTCATCGAATATTTTTTGTTATTTTTATTCCTTCCTAGTACTTTCAATTAGTAAGGTCGATTTCGAAAAAAAATGAAAAAACAATTATGTGGATATAAAAAACGAAAAAAAAAGTGGGAGGGGATGTCAAAACCGAAAAAAAGTTTCTTCCTCTTTTAAAAGCCATTTATAGTCAATAATTGAAGTGTCACTTAATATTCTGTTAGCTAAAGAATGTTATAACAGAATGTTATAAAAAAGAATGTTAACATTGAAATTTTTAAAAATTTAAAACGTTTATTTAAAAGATGTGAATTGTCTAGAATGTCTTGAAATTACATTTTTACTTTCTTCAACAGTTGTTAATAATTTTTACTGAAAATAATTCTTTTACACTCATTGCATTGTCTTGAAAACTTTTAACATATGTATACCTATTAATGTACTAGTTATTTAATGTATGTACTTATTTAATGCGATTAATTTATGCTCACGTTGCACTAATGTGACAAATGACTATTAATAAAATAACTGTTGCGTTTTATTTCATTTTCGAGTAATTAAGTAACATAATTTTGGTTTGGCTTATTAACCTCATTATTAGATTAGAAGGAAACAAACTAATATTTAATGTACGATATAAAGTGGGATATACAATTATTAATTATTATTATTATTTTATTCTTAAGCTACATTTTACGTTTTGAAATTGATAAATGCAGACAAATACTCGTCAGATTTCAACATATTTAACAAAATTTGTAAGAACTAGATGCAACTGGGTATACTTTTTCTGCTGCTCCAACAACTTTCAGTTCCTCTTCACCTGCATTAATAAAAACCATGTTACTGAGTGCAGATAAAATACGTCTGTAATCGTTTTCTTTATCCGTTACTGAGAATTCCAGAGTTTTTCTTGTGTGTTTCCTTTATTAGTTTAGATATTTTGTTATTGTGACATTTTTAAAGAAAACCCCTAACAGAAAGTAAAACTATACTAATACATAACGCATTAAATAGTGTTCATAAATAGTTACTTAACAAACTCTTAGTTGATGAAGAACTGCTTCTATATGTAAAAGTTTGAAAGGTTACTAAGACACATGCTAGCACAAGGAATTCAAAACTGCTAGTGTTGCTTCTTGAGCAGAGTGATCGAACTGCTTGGTATGCATTACTGAGTGCTTGGGGTTGCTTTGTAGCGGATTCTGTCAAAATATGTTTAAAATTTGCTTCCTGAAGGTTGACAGAGAACACTGTATCTTTTTCTTAATTTGGGCTTAAGAAGGACTCTAGGGCCAAATTAGCCAGCGTTTACGGTATCTTTCTCTCACACTCAGTTTTTAACCGACTTCAAAAAGGAGGCGGTTATCAGTTCATACCGTATGTATGTTTTTTTTTTTTGTTTGTTTGTCCACTCATAGCGTCTCACCTAGTGATCCGATTTTCATGATTCTTTTTTTAATGGATAGGGGATGGCTCAACTTAGGTCCCATTACTTTGTTTGACCATATTTGTTCTTTAGAAAAAAAGTTATGGGCAAAAAACAACAAATTTCATGCAATTTCCCTACTAAATGATTAAAATGATATTGTAGCGAAGTTCGCACTGTTCATCCGTGGAAAACGGTGACTCAGTGGTAGAATTCTCGCCTCCCACACGAGCGACCCGGGTTCAAATCCCGACTAGGACAAAGTGAATTTTACTAAATTTTCGTTTCTACTGTTTCCCGTATTTTCTCGAATGTTCTATTAATTTCTGTATCTTTCCAAGTCGGGAAAGTTCCAGCACTTTCTCAAGTTGTTTATAAGGAGATGTAACGTTCATTCGTGGTTCTGAATAAAGATCTCGAGTTGAGACTAACGAGTATTCGCTTCATTTGGCTTTCACATTGTCTTCGCTATCTTCATCTACGCGACAATATGAAACTCATTGTTATAAAAGTTTGGTGCCATATAACAGTAATATTAATAGTAATTGTAATGATAATTTTGAATGAAGGCTTCTCTGAAGCAAGCATTAAATTTCTTCAAGGGATACTTCGATAATGAGGAATCTGGCGCTGTCGCCTCATTTTTGGCGTAAATAATTTTATTTTAGTAACCCTGCTGATTTATAGTAACCCTATGTGAATTATCAAAATCTTCCTTTCTTCAGTGCTATTGCTCCATAGTAGGGGTAAACCTAACCTGGAAGCGAGGTGATGCAGTGATTAGGATCTGCTTAGCCTTCACAATGCTACCATTAGGTTTGCCTCAACTACTCTGTAGTATTTTTATCGTTATCGTCTATGCCGATAACAGATGATCGGGGCTAAGTAAGAAAATACAGGATTGCATCATGAGCAACTTAGATGCTGTGGAACGTAAATTAGTTAGGAAAACAGCAATACTTTAATGGTTATAATTAAATTAACTACGCATGATTTCCAGAGATTAACAAAGATAAGTTTTTAGTGCTAACCGCTTAAAGTTTAACACGTGTCAATAGTTTTTTTTTTATTTTTAGTATGGAGCATTTTTAAGAAAAAAATGTGAAGTTTCGTGATGGTAACTTCTTACTATTTCTGAAATACCTACATTTACACTAAAAAGAATGAAATAAAAAAAATTTGAAAAAAAATAGAACCGACTTCAAAATTGCTCTAAAAAGTGAAAAATAATTTTATTCTTTAAACACCATCGATAATGCTTTTAAACATAATTTTTGAAGTTGGCGCAAAAACGATGGATAAAATCATTCACAGCTATAACTCAAATACAACTATAAATTTAACCAGGCCCAGTTTCTTCACTATCACATACATTATGCATTGATGACAGCAAATTTGAATAACGATATAAATGTTTCGTTCGTATCTTTGGATGCTTTTCTGAAAAAAAATATGAACGAAGCATGGTTACCCTGGATTTTATGTTTTGTTTTTGCGCCAACTTCAAAAATTATGTTTAAAAGCATTATCGATGGTGTTTAAAGAATAAAATTATTTTTCACTTTTTAGAGCAATTTTGAAGTCGGTTCTATTTTTTTTTCAAAATTTTTTTTTAAGTTTTTTTCTGTTGTGTGAAGGTAGTGGGCAATATCAGCAGAAATGAGTTTTCGAGACATTTGAAGTCACGTGTCTTGGATTCCATACTAACAAAAGGAAAAATGTTGGAACTTGATTTTTTTATTTATTTATTTATTTATTCTCTTATTTTTATTTTATGATTTTTTTTTAGCAGAAACCAATTGAGCAAGCTTGTATAATAAAGTTGCAGTGCAATAGATAACAAAAAAAAAAAAAAAAAAGACAAATCAAACATTTTCAGATAATGCTATTTACCTTCCAATGGCAGTATGTTTTATTACAAGACAGAGATATGAATCGAAAATTTTAATATCAAAATCATCAATTGTCACCCGGGCTGGCATCAAATTTGGCGACATACTGCCAAGTGACAGGCGATGATGGTGCGGAGCCCTTAAGGAACACCGCCGAAGGCAGGGTGGAGAGTGAACAGTGGTTTGCGAGCGAAGCGAGCAGGGGCGGAATCACCTAGTACATTTATAATATGTGTGTGTCTATGCACATAGTTATCAAGATTCGAAACATTGCGGCAGCCTAGATAATTGCTAATAATAAAAAAAAAAAGAAACCATAAAATGAAGCTCAATGTATTACAATGGCAAACATTAAAGTATTACAATGTTCAAATTTTATTCCAAGCATTAAAACTCTTTTTTACAATACTTAATTCAATCAAAAAGAGAAATATTCTTCTGCTGTATTATAGGAAATACTTCCATCTGTTTTGATTCTAAATATTGAATGTAAAATATAATAAATTAAATTTCGAGCTGCACAAGTTGCATCGCTTACAAACTTTCTTGAAGTTTAAGTGTTTCTAGAATTTTTATCAGAAGGAACATCCACTAGAAAGTAAAAAAAAAAATATTTAGCCTTGGGGAATTTCTATTTCATCAACTTTTTTGAAGAAATGACAAAAAAAAAATCCTTTCCATTTGTCTGACATACGGTTTTGTCAAAAACGAATAGAAAAATTTTATCGTGACATCTTTCTTCGAAAATACCAAATCGGCGAATGGAGTTCAAATAGTCGGATAGATTGGATCATTTTTACCCATTGCTGACGTACAGAATAATCATATGAGGAAATCTCTTTCTGATATTTCTTACTTAAGCTAATATATTTTCATAAGATATTTGAAGAAAACGTTTACTGAAACATAAGTCTGCTTGATAATACAAACATGTTGCAAATAAACGATCAAGATGCAAGCACTAGCATAGCATTTGGATCCTCATTAAATTTAAACAAGCATCTTGCTCCGTATTTTAGAAACAATAAAGTCTGATGATAGCCTTCAAACTTCCAAAATCATTCTCGCGTTTTTTAAGTACAGTAGTCTCAAAAATAGAAGATCTAGGGGTTCCTTTCTTAACAAGCCTCGCGAATGTTGAATCTATGAATGTTAACACTTTTCGTAGAGTAAAATAACAGTAAGGATAAAATAAATAAGTTTGCATTTCTTAGTTATCCCAAGAATTTGTAGGGGTTGCGCTCGCAGAAAGTTTTCCGAATGTCAAAGTCATGAACGTTAACGCAAATATTGCACAGTAAAAACAGAATCCGTTGGCAGAGAATGTGTTAAAACTACACTTAGAGTTAAGATGAGCTCACTAAGAAGCCGCCCTCGCCGACTGATTGACATTTGACAACGAAATTTGTGACAACTTGGTGGCATCTTGAAAAATTTGTCCCTATCAGAGTCAAAATTTCATTCAAAATCTCGTTTTTACCCGTCTTTTAAAGAAACAACTAAAAATTAAAAAGTCTGCTCCCTTGCCATTTTTTCTTTCATCACGTTCCACGTGAATTTTCTGCAATTGAGTGAAAAACTATTCCACTATGTCGCAGTTAGTTCGAGGTCCAAGGGGAAACGAGCTGATGTGTGCATCACATGATTTCCTTTTACTTCAAATTTAATGTCATTTTCTCATTATTGGCAGTTTTAATGTGATTCAATAGTTTACTCTCTAAATATCGCCAACAGTGGCCAAATTGAAACCAGATTTAAAAATAAAATAAAATACAATTTTTTAAAAAAATCGCCAAATTTGTCGTCAAGTTGGCGACCAAGACTGGCGCTATATTGCCAAGTGTCCGCCAAATTATAACACCACTTGAATTTATATCGAAATTAACAACGATTCCCCTCCCCCAAAAAAGGGGCAAAAGACCTCCTTTGGAGCATTAGGATGCAACCAAAAAGGGAGGTGCACAACTAGACCCCACTAGGAGTCTACGTACCAAATTTCAACTTTCTAGGAGTTCCGTCCTTGAGTTATAAGACGCACGTACGCACATACGTACATACAGACGTCACGAGAAAACTCGTTGTTGTTTTTTTCTCGGGAATCGTCAAAATGGTTATTTCACTTGTCTACGTTCTTAGGCTTATCCACTTATCCACGTGTGGTCGAGTGGAAAAAAAAAACTCAACATTCATTCGGTTCGGGGGTGAGCAAAATGGAAATTAAGATAGATTTTTGAGTGAAAATTTTTTCGCGAATACCATACTTCCTTTTTTGTAAAAGAAAGTAAAAAAGCTCAAAATCTTTTTTAAACATAAAATTACTTTCTTTATATTTATTTATTGAAAAACAAAGCCCGAGGTGCACAATATCGAGAAAAACTAAATCTATGCTTATATTTTAGGGATTAACTTCGTGACAACTTCCGATGACTATGAGATTCGTAACCCATGTTCAGCTGTCTCAAAATAGACTAGACAGTATTCGTATCCTCTCAGAAGAGATACAAAATCAACGTGCGAATTTCAAGAAAGAAAAGTGCTTTTAACAAGCATTCTTCACAATATGTTTCATGAAAAACATGTTCTGAAATTGGCTTGATATGCGATCTGATTTTAGATAAAAGTGGAAAACCTTTAAATCTAATATTTTAAAGATAAAGAACTTGATGTGTGCAAACTGAACTTATCACATTAAAAATTGAATCTAATATTTTCAAAACTGATACTCAAAGGGCCCAATTTAAATTATTTTAAATAAAATACATATATAATCCTGCAATGTATACCTACAGATCTATTTGACTTTGTAAAGTACCAACACCATTACAGTATAGCAAATTATTTTTGTGGTTACAATTAGGGGGCCAAACTATTTTTTGGAGGAGGGAGGGGGGGTGCAGAGTTAGACTAATAAATACAAATTAAGTCATCACGGAACATAAAATACCATAATCATATTTACAAAGGGCCCTGAAGCAGCCTGTCATCCAGCAGAAAGACATAAATACACCTCTACTGATTAAAAAGATTGTTTGCAACCTGTCATTAGAAAGAAAAGTACAGTAAGCGTCCGATTATCCGCCGCATTGGATGGCACGAGTACCGCGGACAATAAACCAAAAAATGAGGGGCTAAAATGAGGTACAACGAAGGTTAAAATTCTTCTTCTCCAAAAACATGGCTGTGTTGATACATAGTACTTGTACAGTGAAAATATATGCAGTAGAGTAAAAATATTTAGTACAACATAACTTAACAACAATAAATAACAAAGGCATGTACGATGGAGTTAGCGCAAAAAGTAAATTATCAATGAATAAATAAAACAAAAACAGCTATAAGTTCAACTTTCCAATTTTTCGAGGGAGGGGGGTGGCATCGGTTTTGCTTCTTTCTGCGAAAATACATGCTCTATGATTCGCGGATAAACCGCCCTGCAGATAATCCGCTCGCGGATAATCGAAAGTTAACTGTAGGTGCTTATTACCATAGTTTTAATCCACTATAATATTAAAATCTGTTCGCGTCCGTCTGTCTGTCTGAAGATCGATCTTCTCGAAAACCGCTGCGAATCGAGAGTCAAACGACATACCGATCAATTCGAAATTTTCCAAAGAAAACAATAGGACCAATCTCGTAATTGTGCGACTTTAATTAGCGGAGATATTAATTAAAACGTTAATTAACATAACGCTATTCTGGAATTTTTATTTCTTTCCTGTTGCCATTTTGCATATGGGTGAGCAAGTAAAATTCTAATAATTGTTTTAAAAGAGATTTTTTTGGCTGTTGTCCAAATCTTAAAACAACGTTTCCATCTAGAATTTCATTTTAAATTAGTTTAAAACTGGTTGCTCTATTCGGACATAGCCTTTATTTTATCGTCTGCCTTTTTTTATTTTTTACATTCAACGTTCTTAACTTTTTTCAGCATATAAAAGTTGTTTCTTTAGCTATGTTTATTGATTGTAGTGTAAGCTTATCATTTACCGGCCTCATATTTTGGTACGTTTAGGACGTGCGACTAATTATGTATATTTTGTTGAACTTATTCCTGTCACATGGGTGAGTTTTCGAATTGTAACAACTCTCTTTTTCCTTCCTGTTTCTATTTTTGAAATGCAGTTTGTATCGTTAAAAGAACACGTTAAATTAAAATTGTTTGGATTTCTTTAAGTGAAACAGAGTTGAACAAAAAAAAATTTTTTTAAGGATTTTAACAAAAGCTAAATTGGAGTCTGATGACTTGGTATTAAATTAATGCTTATTGGTATTTATTTAGTCTTGGTGCTTTATTTTCACGTAATCAACCAAAAAGTGTGTTATTTTATGTAAAAAGCTGATTGTAATTGTACATAAGTATTTCAGATATAGTCTATCAGATGCAATTCATTTTAACGTGAGCAGATTATAGTTGATAATGCATATATTTTCATATTTTGTGCTAATTGAAAATACTCATAACTTGTATCATTGATAACTATAATTAACGTTAAAGAGATTTTTGCCAAAAATATGCTCTACTGGTGTTTTGCAAACCTTGCATTACGCGTATTTACTTACTCCTTAGCGCTTTAGAAACTGATGCCAGAGTAATATGAAAACATATCAATTTCACACCTCTTTCATTTTTAAGTAGCCCGTGCAACGCCGGGCACGCAGCTAGTATATAACTAAAAAGCTACGCCATTTAAGATATCAGTCCGTACAAATCCCATCTGAAATGCGAGTTAAAGACACATGATTATTTTACAGACTACGAGATTGTTCTCTGATAAAGAACGCAAACTAATGAGACGAAAAAGAACTGTTACTCGATATTCTTTTTGGTTGCTTTTGGGGCGTTACTAGCAGTTCTGTCGTAAAGTGCGAGTAATGATTATCTTAATAATCAGATGTTTCTGGAGTTAAATGTGTTCTGCTTTAAAGCACACTTAAGTATTTTTCTACGCATTTACTGTTTTTTAGAGTAAATATAGTACGCTATATTTTACCGCACAGATCTTTTTGTTTTTTCTGTTTCTAGCTATTTAAAAATGCCGTTTTGAAACATAAAATGTCTTCAAGTTGCTTTTTCCACAAAATGTTTTCGGACGAGGATACTACAAATATTTAATTCATAAAACTTGGATTTCTGTCAGAAGGGGTGAGAAACAAAAATAATAATAAAAACAACTGTAAACTAAGGGGGGAAATAACTTGCATAATTTATAAATTAATTAAGCATTTTGTTTTTATTAACCAAACGATCAATCGTTGCATGCAGAAGCAAAATACTGATGGAAAAAATGTGCACATTCGATGGTCAGTTTTTTCTTTTTTATTTATTTATTTATTTTATTTTATTTATTTATTTATTTATTTATTTTTTATTTATTTATTTATTTATTTATTTTTTTTATATTTTTTATTTTTTTTTGACATATCGTTTCGCGTGTGCAAGGCCGGCGAGAGCTAAAGCGGGATTCATGTCAGATATTTGGCAAGGCCCTTCACTATAACTTAGATTAAGATGCGTAGAATTTGATTAAACTATTGTCTAGTCTTTTCACGACTTAAAAGAGTTGAAAATAATTTTAGATAGGATTTGTTTTTACTCATGATTAGAACATATTAGAAGACTAATTATTTTTTAAAAATAAGCATCAGAATGTAGTTCTCATAAATTGAAATTATGCTTCGTTTTGATTTCTTAATTTTACACTTAACTGTAAAGCAATTTTTCTTTTCTTTTTTTAATTTCCAAAAAAAGCTCAATAATTCTGAAAACTTGCTTTGACTTTATGACTGTTTTCATCTTTCTTTTTATTGCCAGCTTGCTCCCTTTTACCCAAAAGACTAGGCGGTAAATGGAAACACCCCATTTATTCCCCCATGTTGCTATGTACGTGGATAATCACACTACACCCAATCAATTTAAAACCATAAGAAGTTCTACACCAACAATACTAATTCTGTGGCCCGCAGATAGCATGCGACCCGCTTAATAAAACTGAACCGCTGAAGTAAACATTTAATCCTCCAAGAAAAGTAGGAAGGATGAAAAACATACTTATTTTCATTTACCCCCAGAGTGGTGCTTTTAGGATAAATGGAAACACCTAAATTGCAAATCAAAAATAACTGGGAGGCTGAAATAAATAAATGTGTTTAGAGTAACCTTCAACTTAGCACGTAAAACTAGTTGATATAGTTACTTTGCATTGTAGACCTACTGGAGGAGAAAATGTAAGATCACTAACTTCAAAAACAACTTTTTTCATTGCCAACTTTCATTGCGAGATTCGTAAAATTACTTCTATGTGTTACCTAGTCTTCCACGGTCCTAAGGTATCCTTCTGTAATCTGTAATCCTAATCACCAATGGTTCTGTTTCAAAAATTACCACAAGTGTATTGACAGATTTTGTTTCCATTTCCTTCATGCTTCATTTTACCCACATTTTAGTACTTAGTAGTTACTCACGGCTTAGTACTTAGTTAAGCTTTCTTTACTGACTCTGATTTTTAGAACCAGAAAGCACCAAATACATTTTTCCTATATTCACCAGTCGGGTTGAATCTCATCATTACACCCCCCCCCCCCCCCCACATCTTAGGACTTAGTTAAGCTTTCGTTGCTGTCTCTGATCTTTAGAACCAGAAAGCACGAAAGAAAAATTTTTCTTATATTCACCAGTCGAGTTGAATTTCATCATTACCCCCCCCCCATCTTAGTACTTAGTTAAGCTTTCGTTGCTGTCTCTGATCTTTTGAACTTGAAAGCACCAAAGAAAAAATTTTCCTATATTCACCAGTCGAGTCGAATCTCATCATTATCTACATCTTAGTAGGGGACACCGTGGCTAGTATGCGAAGGGGTAAGTGTGCGAATATTAAATAATTTTCTCGTTTTTGATTTGGCAGCTCCGAATGAGCTGTCACGAAACCACGTAGATGCCTCGCTACTGTCAGTGTATTTTCATTGAAATGTGCCAAAATAAACATGGTGCACGAGAGAAAGTTGTTTTTTCGCAGTGTTAAGTATTTTTTTTTCATCTTTAGCTATTTTCTTATGAATCATATAATAGTAAAGTAATTTATCAAAATTTATTCATAGTGAATAACCCATGCTTCTACGCAACAAATGACGTCTTATTCGGATTATTTTATGAAACGATTTTTAAACCAGTGTAACTTGATTTCAATACGGCGAGTTGGGGCTAGTAGGCGAACTTTTTTCCAAAAAAGTATGGAAACGAAGGAGGTCTACAGCAATACTCTTTAATACTGCAATCAAAAAGGCTCTTCAGGAAGAAAGAATCGCAGCAGAAAAACAAAATCATCACAAAAGGTCCCCGAAACATGCAAGAAATTTCTGAATCTAAGAAAGAAGGAATGTAAACCCAAAAAAAAAAAAACATAAAAAATACGAAGTCAATTAAAATAGTTCATTTCAAATAATGTTTGCATTTTTCAGCATTTACTTATTCTAACATCAAAGTTAAACCTTTTATGTGGTGTAACATACCTAATTTTAAAGCAATTACAATACTAATTTTGCTTTTTTTCATTCATTGGTAAGTTTTACTTGCTTATTTAAAGCATCATTAAGGCTTTGTATGAAATTTTCTGCGTCTATTATGAATTTTTCTCAACTCACCAACTTACCCCATACGACTCACCAACCTACCCCATACGGCTCGCCAACTTACCCCATACGGCTCTCCAACTTACCCCATGCGGCTCGCCAACTTACCCCGTGACGGGGCAAGTGTGCAAACTCTGCGAAGGTTCACAAAAAAGTATGTAAAAAATAGAGAAAGCATAGTACTGTCAAAACAAAAATACAGTTTTATTGCTAATACAATATAGATTATTCAAGCAATAAAAGAAAATTTTTCTACTTTATTTACAACCTTTAAAAAAATAAAGTTTAAAATGCTCGCCAAATATCCCCGGTGTCCTCTACTTAGTTAAGCTTTCATTGCTGTCTGTGATCTTTAGAACCAGAAAGTACCAAAGAAAAAATGTTCCTTTATTCACTAGTCGAGTTGAATTTCAGTTAGACGCTCAAACCGCCAATTGGTTGGAGAAGGCTTCAATCGGTAGTTTTGGTGTCAGATGATTTTTGGGAGTGTATGAGAATTCGAACACGTATAATCAGGAGCTCAGGGCATTAGAAAAATGAATCTAACTTGGAGCAGGAATAATCACGTTCGAAGATTATTCCTGCTTATAACGCCTTCAGAAGATTTAGTGATTTAAATTGGAATTACATGGGCGAAATGGGTTACATCAGTGTTACTAATTTATTTTTTCGTTTTTCCGTTTAAAGTTAGATCAATAAAATTATACTTTATTTATACTCTTTTAGAGTACATTTGAGTCAGTCCGGATAACCTAGTTCCTCTACATATTTTATATATTATTGCACATTTTAAAATCAAAAAGAGTATAAATCTAATTTCATGACCTCGGAAAAAGAATATATCACTGTTTTTTTTTTCCTCTGTCAAAAAATAAAGATTATGAAATGGTGCATTCAGACTGGCTCAAAGATACCCTGAATGACTGTAAAACAAAAGCTTCAAACGATCTATCCAACGTTGTTAACTGATATTTTTTACAAAAAAATGATTTTTTATTGCTAGTGATATTGTAGCTTATTGGTATCACATTCAAATATAAACCAAAACAAAGTGTATCAATATGAGATTATTAAATTCTGTGAAGAACGCCAACTCTTTAATTTTCTTCCACTTCCAAAAAAATTTTCTTTAATTATGGAAGCTATAAAAATGCAAGCACAAAAGAAAAAAACACGTGAAAACAATGCCTTTATAGTAAAAAAAAGGAAATTTTTTGCGTATTACTGTAGCTAGAAAGAAAGTAAATTGTTTGACTAAAAAAAATAACATGAAAGGTTTTTTTTTTTTTTTGGAACCAAGCCTGAAAATTTTCTCCTTAACGCCTAAAAATAGAAAAAACATACAAAGTTGTTACATGCCTTGTTACATTGTCTATTGTAAGCAAAAACTACATCTAACAATGAAAAACACCTTGCTTGTAACAATTATTTAGAACCTGGAGGAACAAAAATGTAACTAAAAACTCAGCTTTTTTATTAGCTTCTTGCACCTGAAGGGCAAATGCCGCGCAGGCGTTAAATTGCAAGTAAAAGAAAAGCAGGATTTCTGAGGAGAAAAAGATATGAAATAGTGTTGACTGAATTTGTTAACGTATCTAAATTAAAGATAGTTTTTCCTGAATCTATTACCAATTGTTTGCTTACAAATTTTTAATATGCGAATGATTGCTTTTTTTTTTTTTTTTTTGAAGGAGGAGGAGAAGGAGATGGATTAAGATGCTTTCAATTCTTTTAATAGGCAAATGTAGGGCAAAGAGAAAAAGTTAAGATTAGTGATCTTTTTTATAATTAACAAAATGGAAAACTGCTTTGAAAATTACAGTACATAAAGAAGGAACATTGTTTTTTATAATAAGCATTGAAACATTACCCTGTCTGAAGTCCATGTGCTACTACATAGTTAAATATTACCATATTGGTGAATCTATATGCAGAGTAAATTTTTCCCTATTTGACTTTGCCTCGCTGTTTCACTTTGCCCCGCTATTTCACTTTGCCCCACATTCCCCTACTACATTCTGTGTTTTTCATTTCATTTTCTGTTAACTCACTCTTCCTATATATGTTTTAACATCTTAATCAAATTTTCAATAGTTAATAAAATACTTTTATTCATCCTCTCAAGTTCAAATACATTTTTTTTACTTGTACTAAATGACACTTAATGACTTAATGATTGTACAGTTTTTTGGAATAGTAATTCATTGATTTTATTTAATTAACTAATTTCAGGTTTATATGGGAGAAAAAAATTTGTTTATGTAAGATATTAAGCAGAATATAAATTTAGGAATAACTTTAGTGACGAAGCGTGTAGATAGCTGAAAAAAAGAATTTCTTAGTAGAAATTGACTTTTTCATTACTTGTTATAGAGCGATTTATTTGGGTCCTTTATTTATATCAATTAATGTTACATCTAACAGCTTTGTTTATTAACTATCAATAAATATGCAGTTCATTTTTGGCACAGATCAGAAGAATCGCTTATTGTAGTACATATGTTACTGAAGAGAAATTTCTTGAATTTTTCATGCGTGAACATTTACACAAACCATTTTTCGAAGATATGTTGTAAAAGCAAATACATCACAGAGAAAGTATTTTCAAAAATATTAAAATGCTTCCTTGAAAGAAATCGATTTTTCTCGGCTGTTTTATTCAATGTTTTAAAATATTTACACTGGCATTTCTTTAGTTCAATAGAAGACAATACTTAGTTTACAGAAAATTGCTTCCTTTAATATATAATAAAAGTATTTTTATATTCTATTTTAACATTAAGAAACTTAAAACTGTGCATACGCTCGAAAATTGTAGTTTTTGGATTTTTATCGTAACAACTTCGGTTTTAATACCTTTCAGGGTTCTTGAACTTCAAAATAAAAAGTGATTTTTGTATTGTTCCAAACTCAATATTTTTCATTATCAAACTTTACAAGCATTTGAAAGACCTGCTTTGCCCTACCAGGGAGCCCAAAGCGGGTAAGCTTAACTAATTGTGATTTGGTACATTCGCCAATCAAATATGAAGTTATAAATGATTAAAATAATTGACTAGCTACCTGCCATTAAAAAAAAATACATATAAAAAGTTGTACTTATTCAATTTAAAGTCAGCACATTTGTTTATAAAACTTAAAGGAATAACTGATTAAATTATTGACTAATTAATTGCCATCCTAAAAAATAACTTTTTAAAGTTATACTTATCCTATTGAAATAGCAAATCTGAGTCAACAAACGAGTCAAGAAATGATAAATAAATGTATGATTAAATCCTATACCCGCTTTGCCCGACCCACTTTGCTCCGAAGGCACGTTTTTTATTTAAATATTTAAAACTTTAAATTTAAAAATGAAACATATGAAATGCCTGTCGTATTTTGTAGATGGATGGTGTAAGAATAACGTAATATTATTGACAATCAAAAAAATGAGCTGGTCTTTGACTAATCACAAGTTACAAAACTTTTTTTTTAGAAATGTATATATATATATATATATATATATATATATATATATATATATATATATATATATATATATATATATATATATATATATATATATATATATATATATATATATATGACTGATTAAAACTCGAGGGTGTTCATATAAACACGACATACGTATACATCGTCGATTGCACACCATGGGGGGGGGGCATACGAAGGCCTACCCGCTTTGGGCCACCCTCCTCTATCCAAACAGATAATTAAGCTGAAAATACACACAAATTTACTGAAAAAACATGTTTTTAACAAAATGAAAAATTTATTTTCATTAATATATTTTTAGAATGTATTTTTTCACTTCAAAACTAGTTTCATAATGTTCGTATCTGTACTTTAATATTTGCATTTTGAAAATTATAAAAAAATAAAACATTAGACGTCATTGTTCTTCATTGATTTCCCATTTATTCAGGAAACGAAATGACTTAGTTAAGAGCTAGCTAGCATTTTCTAAATGTTAAAGGGTAACAAATGGTTGTTTTTCTAGCATTTTTCAACTAAATGAAGTTACGTAGGATAAAATTTAATTATTGTTTATTAACTATTTTTCCTGCTATATTATTTCGAAATTTTTTTTAACTATGTATCTAGCTATATATAAAGTAAGGTATCTTAATTTTCGATACTGATATAAAGACAACCGTGAGATAACTTTCTTTTATGATAAAATTCTATATTACTAAAATCATTTCGAATGAAATGTATGTTTTAACTAAGACTATAATATGTGCATCTAAAATGGTTGGTCGAAGAGGTTTGAATATATAGTTCTGATTAACAAATAAATACCTTTGTGCTGAAAATTAAATAAATCAATTAATCAACGTATTGAAGCACAAAAATTGCAAATTAATCCAGCGAGTATGATAAACATAATGTTCTCATTTATTCCCCTTTTCAGGTTAATAGAGTTCATTGTGAATGAGGACAGATCCTTTAGAGCACTGAGGAGCTCAGGAATGTAAGTAAACGTTTTACATTTTCAGTAAAATGCGTGCTAAGGTTTATATTCAATGTAAGTTTTTATTGAAAAAGGTTTCTAAATCATGTTGTATAGAAACACCTCCCAAGGCTTTTACCTTTAGTATTATGATTATCCTGCCATACCTCTAACGAGAGTTATCCTAATACTGTGACAAGGGCCAATCCATAGTCTATACAAATCATTCTTTCGTCCATGGTGACGTCATCACACACTAGGATTTAAAATCTCGAAATCTCGAATCCCATGGGATCCCACATGATATTTAGCGGGATTAATCCCGCAGGACTGTGAGCAAAATCCCGCAAGATTTCCAATCCCACAAAGATTTCCCATGCAAACGTTTGCCAACTTTTGTCGCTTATAAAGCGAATATTTTCACAAGCATCATTTAAAGTTTGAATCGCCTTCCTCGTATTTCTGCAAGAAGAGCAAAAAAAAATTTGTTTTATTTGATGAACGATGGATTTCCCATTTAAGAACGCAGTAAAAATAGAATACGTGTATCTGCTAATGAATTGGTTTTTTTCATTCGAGGTTTTTGTTTTCATGCGTTCAGCAATTAGAATTTGGGTAAAAATTATAAACGTTTTCGAAAGCCACCACTAAAATTTGAAACCCAGAAAATTGCGCTTTAGAAAAAATTGAGAAAGTGCATTAAAGATTGCTATGTAAATTGCAGTACGTACTCTACAAATGGTGTACGGAATTCAAGAAAACTACTAATGCAAGTAACAAAAGCAGTCTTTCCTAAAAGTACAAATTTTTATATTTGACACTAAAAATTGACGTTTAGAAAAGTCAATCTCGTTGGATCCCTTGATACCGCGGGATTGGCTGCTTGAACTTGGGGCGGCATAGGTAACACTGTCTGACTGAACTTGGGGCGGCATAGGTAACACTATCACACACACGCACAGAGAGAGAGAGGGAGAGAGATATATAAATACTTTTTTTTGCATTGTGTTTGCATTCCTGTTTTAACTTCTGGAAAAATAATAATAATTGAAAAAAAGGATGCAATTGGTTTAGGAGCAGTAGAATTTGCACGAAGCGATTCATGTAATTTTGGAACAAATCATTGTTTTCTGCTGTAGTAAAAGAAGTCAGCGTTTTTAAGAATTATGTTTGCTCATTACCCAAATTATCTAAATTTTCGTTTATCTGTATTGCTATTAGTCCCAGTTAGTAGTGTAAAAAAAATCAGGTTGTACTGTATGAGTAGCCAAGAGTTTAGATAACGGAGGTAACTTAATTTTAGTTTTCTTTTGAAAAGTAATAATTGTTACATTATTTTTAAAACATTTGGTTCTGAAAATCTATTGACTTAAAAAAAATCGTTTTTTTATATGTTTGTTTGCATGGTGACAATTATCCGGTTTTTTTTTTTTTTTTTTTTTTTAATTTTTCAGCTCTGGAACACTATTTTTTAACGTTGGCTTGGAAAAGAACCTTTTTATTTGTCAGCTTTGAAGATAATCGTATATGCATTGCAAACGAGGTATTGCACCGAATCGAACCAATTTTAAATGTTTGACAAACAAATTTTTGGACAAATTGTTTAAATAAACAAATTTAAATATTCGACAATTTTTAAACATTGTTTATGCAATGAATGAATGTTATAGGAATAGTGCCAAAGTACAAAATTATTCGTATTATTACTTGCTGATTGAATCCCAAAGTAATTGTAATGTGAGAGAAACACTGACACGTTAAATTTGAATTTTGTGGCTTTTCTACTTTTCTTAAAGCTTATGAAACATTGCACTAACTTTAGAAAAACTCATTTAAATTTGAAACATTAACCAGAAAAAAAAAAGAAATATATTATTAAATGTTCATAAGTATGTGAAGTCAATTGACCGATAAATTTGTATATGAAATATTCAGTTAAAATTTTTAAAAAATATTTCAAATATTTTTAAAAATGATTAATAATGTATAAAGAAAACATTCGCATATTAAATTTTGCTGTGTTTTAATTTCTGGAATTTCTCTCCATATTAAATTTTGATATTGTTTCAAAACAAGCTAATTAACTTAATCATTGTAATCAAATTAAGTGATCCTTTACACCAAAAGATAGAAAATTAAAATGACAATGTTTGAATTTAGCTCCTCAATTTCAATTTTGATAAAACTATTTATCAGTTATGAATCACTAAAAAATGCTCGCTACAAGCAGGGTTTGATGGTTAAAAGCGAGTTATGCTCCCATGTTGTAAAGACGAAAAATGTTTTAACCATGGTATTTCATATATTATTAGCAAAAATATCCAAAAACATTTTAATATTGACAGGAGAATCTTGACTTATTTTAAAGCAACAGCTAAACCGAATGATAACAAAGTTGGTGTTCAAGATTAAACTTTAAGAACCAAATTGGTCATTTACTATGTTAATTCGCTTTATTTTTGGATTTTTTTTTAAATTTTAAATTAATAATTTTACTTAATATAGATAAATTTAGTCTGTTAAATGGAACTGCATTTGCTTTCAAAATAACACGAAACAGACAAGCATTTCATATTTTAAATTGGAATTTAATAAAAATACAAATATTACAGTTAAAGTATTTTAATCAAATATTCGGTATTCGGCTGAATGTGGATGTTCCGTATTTGGCAAATACGGTATTCCGTGCATCTCTAGTTGCAAGTTAATGAATTTTCCCGATTTTGATTTAAATTTTTGCTCTGGAAAGAACCCTTTTTTATTTCCTTTTACAAAAAAGGAAGTATTGTATTCGCGAAAAAATTTTCACTCAAAAATCGACCTTAATTTCGATTTTACTCACCCCCGAATGAATATTGAGTTTTCTTTTTCCGACTAGTTTTCTTTTTTCGTCTCGACCACACGTGGATGAGTGCCTAAGAACATATAGACACGCGAAATATCCATAATGACGATTCCCGAGTTAATTACAACGAATTTTCTCGTGACCTCTGTATGTACGTATGTATGTATGTATGTGCGGATATGCGTATGTGCGTATATATGTCACATAACTCAAGAACGATAATTCCTAGAAAGTTGAAATTTGGTACGTAGACTCCTAGTGGGATCTAGTTGTGCACTTCCCATTTTGGTTGCATTCGGGTGTTTCTAAAGTGGTCTTTTGCCCCTTTTTGTGGAGAAATCATTGTTAATTTCGATATAAACTCAAGTGGTGTTATAATATGGCGGACACTTGGCGATATATCGCCAGTCTTTTGGTCGCCAAGTTTTGTCGCCAACTTGGCGACAAATTGGTCGATTTTCTTTTTTTTTTTTTTAAAGCTGGTTTCAATTTGGCCACTGTTGGTGATATTTAGAGAGTAAACTATTGAATCACATTAAAATTGCTAGTAATGAGAAAATGACATTGAATTGGAGTAAAAGGAAGTCATGTGATGCACACATCAGCTCGTTGTTGTTTAAATAAAAGGAGGTGGTATAGTACCCTGTAGGAGGTGGTATTTGGTACCCTTTAAATGGGGCTCATATTTATACCAACTATACCTAAGAAAGTAGGCCACTATCATATGAAACATCAAAGAGTGCTTGACAAAAACTCACGCTAAATCCATACTACAGTCGGACCCCGATTTAACAAACCTCTATTTAACGAATTTCGCGATTTAGCGAATTTTACTTTTCCCCCAGCTAAAATGAAAGCAGAAACCTCTATATACCCTCTATATCAAAATATTCTAACAACTGAAAAA
This sequence comes from Uloborus diversus, assembly GCF_026930045.1. Taxonomy (NCBI): domain Eukaryota; kingdom Metazoa; phylum Arthropoda; class Arachnida; order Araneae; family Uloboridae; genus Uloborus; species Uloborus diversus. The sequence continues at coordinate 87,708,663 of NC_072740.1, read as the reverse complement.
AAAAAATTTGTTAATTTGAGTTAGGAAATGTTGGATTGTTTTCCAAATGGCTTACCCAGAAGACAAACCCACATTGTCTGAAGCAGAAAAAGACTTTTCTTGAAATCTGCAATTTTTGACGGGCGAGGGGGAAACCAATGAATAGCGATTCTGATATAATGATACTCCCATTAAAACTTACTTTTTCAAATGTTTTACATGGCCTGGAACCTAGAAACATATCTCATGCAGCAGGCTGTAAATGACACAGTATTTTCTTCTCTCCAAAAAGACGAAAGAGAACTATTTCGAGTCAAATATCAAGGATATTTCTATCTATTTCACAGTACTCTTAAAATTTCAAATTAACTAAAGTAATAAGTCATAGAAAGTCTACACTTTCTAATTATGGATATTTTTGCGCAGATGCTTATAAGGGCTTGTAGATAAACTAAATGCAATTATTTAAATTCCCCTCCCCCCCCCCCAATATTACGAATAGCCCCCGATTTAACGTATAAAAGTTTTAGTTCCGATGAATTCGTCAAATCGGAGTCCGACTGTATTTCGAAGAGTGTTTCCAACTGCTCTCTGCTATCTTATACTAGTGAGTTCAGCCTCGGTCTTCATTCGAATCAGACGTACTTCTTTACTCTCAGTATTCTAATTGTCATAGCTACAGAAACACAACTGCTAGAGAGCCATATTTCATACAAATTCAAAGAACTCGCTGAGCCCTTTCCATGGAGTGGATGCACATGCAGTTTGGATCATTCATTCATTAGCACTCTATTAATTGCGCCTTTGAACATGTCCCCGCCCTGCTATAACACAGTGTCTGGCTCAATAAAGAATTGAAAAACATCGTGGGTCATCTTGATATATTTCTCGCTATCATACCATCAGAGACAACCTACAAATGAAAAGCTCATCCTGCAAGCCTCAAGAGGATTTCCACCTAGCCCCAGGGCTGGGATGGGTCCAGGGCCGTGTGGCTGCAAAAGGCCCCGCGGCTAGGGGGCCCCGCTCTGACTTCTCTGACTTGTATTTAAAAACTTTTTTCCCGAGTTTTTTACGTCTTTTAGAACAAATTTGACCCAGTTGTAAGCTCTGTTGAACGTGAGGCCCCTTATAAGTGCAAAACAAGGACGAACAGGGCTCCCTTCACCCATGCACTAATTATACTGTTCAACTGTGCCAATATGCACCCCGCCCCCCAAGGTCAGGCCCCACATTTCTGGCTATAGGCTAACACGGCCTCTCGTTGGCCCTGAAGATTATTACCAAATGTTGTTTCCGGGGGAGGGTGGAGTATTTTTGTTTTTCCCTTGAAATTTGACTGTCAGATCCTTCTAAAACAGGGATTCTCAACCTCTGCTCCAGAGGGTGGGCAACAGTCTGCGAAAAATGTGACCGCTTCTGGGAGATTTTTACGTGGTCGCGTCAAAAACATTTTCTTATTGAATTATAGGTATAGTAATATTTTATGTGATGTTTTTAAATTAATTTTGTGATTACTTTTTATAATAGTCTGTTTTTTCACAAAGATTTATTTACATACGTATTAATAATTACAATAATTAGGAGAGAATCGGGAAGAATTGGACTGCGGGAGAAGTGGGACAGATGCATTTATAAACCGAAATAAAGAGTGAAAAAATTATTTCTATTTTGTGCAGAAGGTGTCGCAGATGCAGAGTAGAGTTAAGCGAGTCTAAAGCTAGAAAATATTTTTCTCATTTTACTTTGGCTTTTTAATTCAGCTGTCCCATTCCTCCTGACACCCCACCCCACTTCCTCAAGTGTCTCTAAATAAACGTATTGTAGTTAGCAGGCCTGGATTTACCTATAAGCTAAACAAGTTATAGCTCATCAGAGACCCAACTTTGTTGGTGAATTTCAACCCCCGAAGAACTACATGATTCGTTCCTAAAACAAGCTCATGTGTGCCTCACATGACTTCCTTTTACTCCAATTTAATGTCATTTTCCCATTATTGGTAATTTTAATGTGATTCAACAGTTTACTCTCTAAATATCACCAACAGTCGCCAAATTGAAACCAAACTTTAAAAAAAAAAAAAAAAATCCGCCAAATTTGTCGCCAAGTTGGCGACCAAAAGACTGGTGATATATCACCAAGTGTCCGCTAAATTGTAACACCACTTGAGTTTACATCGAAATTAACAATGATTTGCCCCAAAAAGGGGCAAAAGACCCCCTTGGAAACACCCGAATGCAAGCAAAAAGGGAGGTGCACAATTAGACCCCACTAGGAGTTCACGTACACGCTGCATCAAAAATGTATAAATCATGGTTCTCTCGTTTCTATTGCATAAGATACTTTTTTTTTTTTTTTTGATTCACATGTTTCATATCTTGTTAATAACTTGATCCCAAATTCAGTATTTTGCAAGTTCTTCTGTTACTGCTTGCTTTTATCTTACTTCTACTGCATATTGTTAATTTGTGTTGCACAGGAAAAAAAATATTGCTCTATCTATATTCCTTTTTTTTTCCACGCTACTTGTATTCGAAAAACTATTGTTGTAAGGAAAAATCTACAGCATTTGGAAATAAAATTAAAACAGAAGTTTCGTACAAGTTTAGCAAAATTCGGTAAAACGATACACTCAAGTATTAAAATGTTAGAGATTGAAAAGTGCAAATGAAATACTTTAAATCAGTCTAATTGTTTTAGAGCCCTTGAAAATAATTAAATAAAACTATCATCTAGTATAAACTGTTAATTGTTTGAATGACAGGGATGTTACTTTCTCGTTACCTATTTTTTAAATCTCCACACCGTTTCTTTCAAGAGTTAATGCTTCTTTTACTAGTAATCATTTTGTCTGTCTTTGGGTTTGGGAGATGATCGAAAATCAACTTTACCAATAGCCGATGTGAGCAAGTGACGATGCGTTGTCTTTTCTCATGTCACTGTCGATCAATGTCGACGATTTGTTGAACCAAAGAAAAATTCTGATCCTGCATTTTCTTCATTTGCAAAAGAGTGAAACTTATAAAAACTTTTTGTTTGCGTATTTTTTTTCCTGATATTTTTTAGCTTGAATTATGCTTTATAAGGTCTCGAACGCAGAGTTTTTACGTCTATTTTTCAAAAATTTTCCCGGGGTTAAAAAAAATTTTTAGTTAATTTTTATCAGATATAATTGGCATTAAATTATATCAATATACATTAGTTTTTATTTATAAATGAACAGGGGTGCACACCAGGTGGAAGGGATGACTGAAACTGGGGCGTTCAAATCTTTAAGAGGCGCTGTTTCAAGGGATTTTTTCTCGCTTTTTCGAGCGGTCTCGTTCGTAACAGAGGGGAGGGGGGGGGGGGGCGCGAAGGGCGACATTAATGTGATGGACATCCTTATAATAAAATTTTAACATTTTTTAATTGGGGCCCCCGCAAAAAGTCTTCGCCCAGGGCCTCGCAAAATCTAGGGCCGCTCCTCTTTGAGTATAGTTTTGGCATCGTTGTGACGCCTCGGTTCTTGAAGCGTCAGAACCACCCCGTACGACCTTTGACACCGCAGTGCAAGCACCCCCCGCTCTGGAATTCCTCAACTGCGTAGCAGATGAACGTCAGGGGACATTTTACGTAAACATCCAGCATCCACAGTGTAGAACCCCTATAACTGGAGAGGCCGACGCATCCGCCATTTGGGAGTAAGCGTACTTTTCGCACAACAGGGAAAGCTACCTTTATTGGCAATCATTCGCCAAACAGGAAGTTTTTGCGACGCGTTTCTTTCTCGCATAAACGTACGTTCCAAGATTAAATTGCTTACAGGGTTTGCTTGACTGATTCTTTCTACATTAATAAATAATTTAATTTCTTAATTTATGGTGTAGAAGTCTCCATTTTAAAGAGTGAGCACACTCTAGTAAACTTTATTAATGCATTCCCATGGAAGAGTTATTATTTTTTGCTAAAATAAAAGGGAAAAGTAATACAAAATATTTAGTCGTAAGAGGAATGGGCATCTTTGTAATTTATGCAAATTTCAAAACTCATTCTTAGAATCTGTTTGTTATGTGTTTAAATAGATTCTTGATTTCGATAAATTAAGCAGATAATTATAATTGCATGCATGTGGATATCATGCTTTAATATTCCAGGATTTGGGGGACAAAAAAGGCAATATTAAAACTTCATGAAAACATTTTCCGAGGAATAAGAATTGAGAGATTAAAAAAATCTACATTCAAATCACGACATTTTTTTTTTCCTAAATTAAGACACAAGAGAGCCAGAGAGCGTACGTAAACAATAGCGAAATTTTGGAAACTGTTGGCGACCAAGCGTCTGCCTGCTAGTCACTTCGTCGGCAATTAATCATCCATTTCTTTTTTCTTTCTGCATCTGCAGGAAATCTGAAGAGCTGAAATAGTTTTTTGGAGCTTTTTGAACCATTAACAGCCGAACAATCACCCATTTGACTCCATTTAACCATATGCTAAGGAGATGTAAAAATCAGCGGCAATGCTATCGCTGCGAAGCACTGAATCAAGTTTGCTCCAAAATGGCGGATGCATCGGCTAATCCACTATAACGGCCGTACCACACGCTCGGGGCCGCTAGGCACGCTCATGCTCACGCATTGGCGAACCCTATACCCTCCTGGGCCCCACCGCAGAACACTTCTGCATTGCATAGCCAAATCTTCCTTACAGTGTGCATCATTGACTATCAGTGGACATTGTGCAATCTCTTGTTCCCAAAGTGTTACTTTTATCCCACCCTTCTGAATCACTCCATCTGATTTTTGTGGAATTTCCTCCCCCGGTTGACAAAAGAACTTGCTCTAGTTTCTCCGCAACACACATAGAACCTATTCGTGAGTCTTCTTCAAAGCAGTAAACGACTACTCTATTGTTTACAAACCAAATTCATTAATCTTTTAGTTATAGACTATCCAATATTTTGCATGTCTCGGCTTTTCCCTGTTTAAAAAAAAATCTATAATGAATATATGTAAAATCATCTCAATTGTGTTATTTTTATTTTTTTAATTTATTTATTTTTATTTAATACTTTCTCTAAATGTATATGGTTCTCAAAAGTATTTAATTAGTTTGTTCTATTGTATATAAATGTATGAGCAATACAGATACATGTATGGATGCATAAATATGTGTACGCTTGCATATGTGCGCATTCTGTTTTAGTGATTTACAAACATTCAAACTAAATACGCTTACGAGTAATATTGTCTCTATAATGTCTTTGTTTGTTAAAACCTAAATGGCATTATTCAATTTAGGTGTTTCTGGAAATCCGCATTTTTAAGGGGGGGGGGTTGTATGGATTTAATTGTATTTGATTTTATGTCACATTTTTTATGTATTTACTTAATATATAGAACTCTGAGTACATAAAATATTTAATTCCTTTTTTCCATTTTTTATATATTACTTTTATTATTTATTTATTTATTTATAATATCTAATTATTATTATTTATATAAGGATAACTTTCCTTTTAACCGGAGATAACTTTCAAACGCGTTTCTAGAGGTTAAGGAGGGGGACACAGAAAGATAAGTGTCCTCAACCACTCTAGTCTTCCTTAACATACTGTGAAAACCCTATTTTGGCGCTAATTGGAATATCCCTCCTATATAGAGGCAGAGCCGTAATTAGGCATCCTCAAATTTTACTCCTTTTTACGCCGGGCTCCAGATGAAAAAATATTTCCTTGACCACAAGGCTCAAGCTATGTCTTTCACCTACAGATTCTGTTCGCAATCACTGGGGTAAATTTATAGGCATTATAGCCCAGTAAATTTAGGCCAAAAATAGGGTCGATGCACCATAAATTTATAATTAGCTCAATTTTTCTGGATTAGTTCCTGAACATGTGTAGAACGAATCCTGAAAAATCCCCTAAGTTCCTATGTGAGCTTCTATCCAAAATGGTGGAGCAAAAGATGGCCGCCTATTACTTTTTATTTTCCTTATAATTCTGTCAAAAATGAAGACTTTTCAGTTCTGAAAAAAACTGTAGGCTCTAGAAGTAATATTGTTTCAATAAATAACATAAAATAGCCAATAAAAAATTTCTAACATTTGTTTTGACACCCAAAAACTGAAATTTCTGTGTTTTATGTAACATGCAGCAGAACACATAATTTACTAAAATAAATAATTTTTTAAGGTATTTTTTTAAAAATTATTTTCCCTCATATATTAGTCAATATTTTTTTTTTTTTCATTTTTAAAAATGCTATGTATGTTTGAATTGGTGCTTGTGTTTTATCGACATTTCTCCATAAAAATCTATAAGCATGTATAATCTGCAAATTGTGTTTTTGTCTGAAATGCAAAATTTTCGGTGTGAAAATTTAATGCTGATCTGTTTATCTCTTTGAAAGTACAATAAATTGTAAAGTGGCTCCAAATTTTTTTTGTAATATTACGTGAATTAAAAAAAAAATACTCACAGTAACGATAGAAATTCGTCAAAAATCGTTCAAAACTTTTTTTTTTAATAAAAAGATCATTGTTGTATCAAAATCGTATTTTTTGTGCATTTTAAGTAACAAATAGTTACTCAAGAATGATTTTTTTTTTAATTTTTTGTTTCATAAAATTATGTGACAATTTAACAAATGTCGGTGAAAGATCACTGCCTTCAACTTTAGGAAGCTCTTTTGGGAAAGTTAAACTTAAGAAGAAAAAAGGGGTATCATTAAGAAATGAGTGTTCTATTCAGTCTTCCTCAGTTTTTGACCATGATGCTGCTGTTTTCAAACCAAACGATAATTTACGAGACATCTCAAATATGAATTCGCCCCTCAACTACCCTCGCTTTTTGGTTGGGTTTCTCTCAGAAAGGATAAAAACACAAGCGTGGCAGCTATCATTGAATCAGTAGAGAATCCACCACCAATCTCTTTGTCCATTAAAGATGAAGGATTTCTTATGCACGCATTGGCATGGGAAGAGTCAGAAATATATTAAAAAGATATATATGTTAAATACTTCAGGTGTCTTCAGAAAAAACGTCTTTTGATGCGAAGCAGTGGTTTTTAATGGATACTTTGATGCATTACCAACTAACATTGGGAAGATATAAAGAAGGGTGATGTCAAAATGTCTGAGACTACTGCTTTTTGAAGAAAATATAGTGGGAACGACTATATAGACTAACTTTTTGAGGAATTCTGAGAACAAATCAAGATTAATTCAAATTATGATGGAATACTTCCAATTAGGAGGAATGACTGTTGTACAACTGGATAGGGATGCCTGTGTATTAATTTGCTCAATTGCAATCAAAACGTGCCAGAACAGCTCCAGAACAGTCGCAGTAACAGGTACTACAGATGTTATCTCGTTAAAATTGAAGAAAGAATGCTTGGGACATCACTGTATTTTTTAAACTCAAATCAATTTAGTACAAAAAAATGTTTCAATGTATTGAAAGTGCAAGAAGCCTTGAGTCCTTTGATGGATTCTCTTCTTTTGCTCCACGCAGTCACAGGATGTGACTCCTACTCCACGTCAGCTATATTAAGAAAGGGAAAATATTGAGCTTTCTCAAGCTGCTAAGGGAAAATCTGATACTGCTTTCTCTGATCTCACAGCTCAGTAGTTTTCAGCTTGATCCATCCAGAAAAGGTCACCCAGATTGTAGAAGTGTTGCTGGAACATCTTTTTGGTGGGAGTAACACTTAATTCTCTAGACATCTTACGATACATCCGCTGTAATAATTAAGTAACCATAAATCCTTCTTCAAAATTTAAAGCCTGGCAACTCTTCCACCCACAAGTGCAGTTGCGTCACAGCATTTATTTTGTGTTTATCCAAACGTACAACAGTGGCTTAGGAAAAACATGAATCCGATTAAATGGGGATATGTTATGAAAGAAGGTAGACTGTTCACAACACTTTTGTCAATTCCCGAAGCTTCCGAAGGAATTCCGCATTAAATGTTTCATGACTACAAATTAACAGTAATTATGTGAGACTGTGATCTAGATGCCAATGAAAATGCAAACCTTTAATGTTCCAAGTTTTGCATGCATTGTTTAGGTAAAACATGTAAAATTTCAATCTATGCAGTTTTGAAGATGAAGATGATGATATTGAATGTTAATGCTTTTTTCTCTAGATTTTTACTGACATTACTATTTTCTCTTTATATATTTTACATGCTTTTCAAAAAGAAATTATTTTTCAGTTTTTAAAGTATTCAATAAATGATGTTCTGCAATTTTTTTTTTGAAAATACATTATAAGGATTTTTTTTTTTTTGATTATATTCTCATTCCAAAGTTAGAAATAGCAAGATTTCTTTTAGAAATGGAATAAAAGCTATTTTATTGCTCAATAAATGGAATATATCAATTATTTTGCAGTTCATATTTAAAAAAAAAATACCATAAAAAATTCTTTATTTTAGTAGTTTATTTGTTCTGCTGAATACTTTTTTTATTGGTTATTTTAGGATATATATCGAAAGAGTTACTTTTAGAGCATACAGGTTTTTTTAGAACTGAAAAATCTTCATTTTTGACCGAGTTATAAGGAAAACAAAAAGTACTAGGCGGCCATCTTTGATCCGCCATTTTGGATGGAAGCTCACATAGGAACTTAGGGGACTTTTCAGGATTTACTGTACATGTTATGAGGAACTAATTCTGCAAATATTTCCTAATTATAAACTTGTGGTGCAAAAAAATCCTAAATTTACTGGGCTATTGAGAAACATGGGAAACTTAAAGGAGGTGCTAGGAAGTAATGAAGGTGACTTTTTAACGAAAACGTCGTTGAAACATGTCTTGGATTCTCAGGACCGTCCCACTCAAATTGGCTCATTTTCGGGGGGTTTTCACAAGGATGTTAAGCCTTCCAAGGACTTATTTTCGATAAGTTGTTCAAATGATGATCTTTTATGTTACCATAGAGAATTAATCATGGGTAGAAATGCAAAAAAGAATTTTTCCATGAGTTGGGGTCTCAAGGGGATGTCTCTCTCGGTTGTCGATCTTCTGGAACATAGGAACCAAGGAAACGGCTCCCTCAGAGTTAAGACACACATTGCAATACTTGACTATGCCCTACGCATCTGTGCAAACGGATGCTCAGCCCACACATTCAGCACACGAATCAACATCTCCCCTAAATCCTAACTTTAACCGAATTATTTCGTCTGGTACTCACACACCAGAACACCATACTCCAACTAAACCATCGAAACTTACTCATAGGTTTCTCGTAAACTCACGTTGCTGCTCTTCCCTTCTAATACAGATCAGAATTCAAGATCATCTGATTTGATGAATATCTTACATAAAATCTATAACCATACAAAGGAAGGGGGGTAATTCTACTACAGAGGTCAGATTTATAAGGGAGGCCCTCTCACTACAATACCTCCTCTTTCTCTTCGCTTAAACTAGTTCAACTTAATCTTCAAAGATCCAAAGCGTCAATCTCACTGCCTCACTGCCTACAAGGAGAAAGTACCGGCCTTCCTAGATCGAGAACCGCATCTAGCTAAGGAAGAAATCTCCGGTATCCCACTACCCTGGGACCGAGTTCTATCACACAGTGGCAGAGTGGCGTTGTTTTTCCCCTCCGGCCAACTTTCTTCATTCTCAAGCTATATTTCTTTCGACTTCGTCGCTACAAAAGTTTTTATTAATAACTCAACTATCCAACTAATGTCTGCCTACTAATCTCCTCGCGAACCAGTTAGTTAACTACTGTTGGATCTGAACGATTTTCTTTTGGCCACCTCCTCAGTACCTGCAATAATCTCTAGTGATTTCAATGCTCATTCTCGATCATGGGGATGCGCGCATGACGATGCCTGGGGTGAACAGATTTTGGATTTTGTAGCTACTAACAACTTAGACATCCTAAACACTTGCAATTTCCCTCCCACCTTCGAAACCCCTCGTGCTAAAGGCTGGCCGGATCTTACCTTTGGATGGGGTCTCCATCTTCTCGTCGTGTGGCTAGTAGACCCAGTAATTTTCACTTTTTATTTTCCATGAAGCCAAAAAAAAAAAAAAAAAAAAGGCAAAATATTTTAATAATAAAATATTTTCTAGCTAAATACTAAAAATAATTTTCATCAAAGGAATGAGTACCTAATTTTGAATGAATAGATGGTGAAACAATAAACGAATAACTAAGTTAATTAATTCATTTTTAACTTAGAAAGAGTTTATAATTGAGAATTTATAAAAGAGTGAAAAAATAGTAAATGAATAAGAAGTATGATATGCTTTGAACTTAAGAGGTAACTTTTTCCTGACTGGAGTAGCCCCCATATATTACTACATAGCAAAAATATTATCAGATAGGTGGCGCTAAAAATATTTAACCATTTCACTTTGCCCTGCATTCCCCTACTTATCTTTAACACAGAGGAAATTATTACTTATAAAGTTAGATTTTTTTGCGCTGCAAAATAACATTACAACCTGTTTAGTCTAGCACTGTAAAAAAATAAGATCTGTAAGAAAAAAAAATTTTGTACTGTAAAACAAGGCATCACGATAACCTCTACAACTGCAGCTCAGACCATTGTTTTGGACAGGGCTGTGGAGTCGGGTCGGACTGGCTCCGACGAGAATTTTAGAGCCTTCGACTTCTTTGCCCGAGAACCAGTCCAACTTCGACTCCGAAGCCCCGGTTTTTGGTCATAACATAAATCATCATCTCTTAAACAACCACCTCCGACATTCTACGTAGATGCGAATGCATTGCCGGGAAACCTGTGTAGGTTGACCACTTGCAGTGACGTACTTAGACTTAAACAGGTGGTCAACTTTTGTACTTGGCAAAAGCCGTCAACATAGACAGGTGGTCCACTTACAAGGGTGGTCAACTTTAGAGGTTTTAATGTTTTAAGAAATACATAGGTACCCGATGTTAGGAAATACCGTCATACTGGGTGACTTCACCTAATTCATTGTATAACGTATACTCTTATTCATTGCACACTATGTCTTACAATCATGGGCGTCGTGGTCGGGGGGGAAGGGGGTCGAAGGGGTCCGGACCCCTCAAAATTGAGAGTCGGACCCCCATTAAAGTGAATGCCGCCTCGTCCCGTCCTCAATAGCGACGTTACTGGTGTTAAGTGCATTACACTAGTCCAAAATGTTAAAATTACTTTTACTGAAGTCGCAGACGTATTTCAAATAAATATCCGACTGGAAATTGAAAATTTCTGTATAGAAAACCATAGCAGTCAAATAGTTTTGAAAAAGAAAAGACTATCCTCAAGCCTTATCCCTTCAGGACTTCATAAGAGGTCGCCTAAAATTGTGTTTTTGAAACTTTTATTTTGAAAGCAAGGGAGAGTATCTAAATACCATTTCTTCCCCTAACGTCAGCAACAATAGCCTACTATTGCATATTTACAATTTCAATGTCGAAACAGTACCAGGAGAGGGCCCTCACCGTAATATTGGAAAAACGCCCACTCCCCACTATCAGAGATTGTCTTGACTTTCGTCTTCAGAGCTTCAACTGTGAAAATATTTCTAAGATCCCTGAACCTTCCTTCCTAACCAAAGAGCGTCTAAAACTTCGCTTTTATACCTAAACTTTCGAAAAAAGTTTGGGAAAGAAGCCTTGAAATTCCTTTTCCCTGCACCATCGAAAGTCATCTATATAAATTCAACTTTTTTGGATCTTCAACTTCAAAAAAACTGTTTGTTCCCAAACATGGCCTACAATTGTGTTTTTAAAACTTCGATTGCGAAAAAATTCCGGAGACGACCCCCGAATCTGTCTTTTCTCAAACATCACCAAAAATTGTCTAAAACTGAGCTTATAAAACAATAATTTCGAAAATTTCCCCGGACCCCCCATTTCTGAGTCAAAATTGGACTTCAGTAGGTTAACTAAGCTCAAAATACACAAAAAGTGATTAAATCCTGTTCTCTTGTGTTAACACTTCATTAGAAAAAAATCACAGAGAGGAAAATAAACACAGTTATTTTTATCACATAATACTGGCTAGGAAAAGTTTCTTTATTTTGTGTGTTTATGCTGATAAAGATGTTTCAGTTTTTAATATTATGTATTAAATGACAACGCTAATCCATTTTTACTACGTATAGTTTTTAATTCGTTTTTTTTTTGAAGCAGCTTGAAATTAGCAGTGTTAAAATTGTCCCCCCCCCCAATAAATGTTATCCGATGACGCCAATGCTTACAATATTAGTTTTCTGCACCAACAATAGGAGCACAGCTAATGTTTCACGGTACAAAATGATGCTCAAAGAGCAATTGAAATTTTAAAGTAAAAACTGGTGACAAAAAATAACTAACCAAAAAATCTATAATTTTTTCCATCGAATAGCAATACAAAGACCCATTTTAATTAGATAACAAATTATTCCATTACATAAGGAATTTCGAAAGACCATTTTGAATCCTGTTACAAATGATTGTCAAAAGTGAATTTAATTAAATTGTTTTGCTTTCCCTTCAACTGAGATTTCTGTTTTAAAATTCTTTTTTGCTTTTCGAGAACATAAGACAAAGAAAAAATAAGCTAATTAAATTCTCAAGTGGATTTATTGGACAAAAAAAGAAAAAAAAACATATTTATTGAGTCATGATTTTAAAGAAATTTGATTAAGACATTACAAAATGTTTCATTTAAAAAAGACATGTATCTCGCTTTTTATTTTTTCATTACCATCATCATCTTTATTATTATTATTATTATTATTATTATTAATTAATAATATTGTTTTTATCAGTATTGATGTTATTATTATTATTCTTATTAATATTATTATTATCATCGTCATTATTTTCAGTTCTACTTCATGTCTAAGAGAAAGCATTGTTTTCAAATTCTACGCGAGGAGTGTATTGTGTTTTTTAACATGTATACAAGCTTGGCAGTGTTGTTTAAAGCTATTCCCCCTTAAATAATAATTACCTTTACCAAGTTTTGCAATTGCTTGCAATGTATTAAATGGATCTCTTGTGTACAAATGTCTTACATTGCACATTTTCGATAGTTTCGAGAACTTTTTAAAATCGGTTTTGCGTATTACTCGTTAAAAATAGTTTACGGTAGAATCCATATTAATTCAACAAGGGGCGTAACATGATGGTCTCGGATTTCTTTGAATTTAACATACGCTAAAATTCATAAAAAATTAAGAAATATGTTTTTTTTTTTTTTTTTCGCCCAAAAAAATTCCTGGGTCGAGATACAGGCCACCAAAGATAGCGGTCCTGTCATGATTTCTCACTTGGGATTTTTTAAAGTCCATTATCTCAGGAACGGTAGAACATATCATGTAGCGATTTGTTTTATTTAAAAGGATACTTTTTCTTGTTTAAAAACATGTGCAATTTTTTGAAATATATGCTTTAGGTTTTTTTTCTCACAGTCTATTGAAAAAAAAAAGTTTAAAATAATTTTTTGGATTTTCCTCAAATGTGTCAATTTTAAGAATTTTTCATTTTTTACAGTTTATTAGTACAACTGAGCACTGCGTTTCTTGAAAAGGAGAGCTTCCACTTTTTCATTTAACAGATTTTAGAGGCATTTGAAAAAATGAGGGTTTTTAAGGAACTCTTTACGTAATGGCAGACCTGAAAATTCAAAAAAAAAAAAAAAAAAAAATCCCAACAAGTGGCCAGAGAAAACTTTTAATTAAGTTATATAGCGAAAGTTTTTATTTTGAGTCTCCACTGAATCCAGAAATTTTATTTTTTATGAAAACGAGGAACACAGCCCCTCCATCCGATTCGTTGCATTTTCCTACGCAACCCTTCAGCGTACAACTGAAAGAATCGTTAAGCGCAATGCCATCTTGTTCTCACTAAATTGAATAGCCTGGATAAAATGGCGACTCAAAATGAAAGTTTTGCTACATGATTGAGTTAAAAGTGTTCTCTGGCCACTTGCTGTCAAAATAAAATTTGAATTTTCTGGTCTACCCTTACGTAAAAGTTCATTAAAAACCCCGATTCTTTCAAATGCCTATAAAATCTGTTAAGCGAAAAAGTGGAAGCTCTCCTTTTCAGGGAATGTAGTGCTCAGTGGTACTAATAAACTGTAAAAAAAAAAAAAAAAAAAAAAATGAAAATTTTTGAAACTGACATATTTCAGAAAAATCAAAAAAAAATATTTATACTTTTTTTTCAAAAGACTGGAAAAAAACTAAAGCACATATTTCAAATTGCATATGTTTTTAAACAAGAAAAAATATTCTTTTAAATAAAACAAATCGCTACGTAATATGTTCTGTCGTTCCTGAGATAATGGACTCTAAAAATTTTGACGAAAATCCCAATTGAGAAATCATGACAGGATAGCCGTCTTTTGTGGCCTGTATCTCGTCCAGGAATTTTTTTGGGCGAAACAAAAAAAAAAAAACACATTTTTTAACTTTTTATGAATTTTAACCTATGGGCAATTCCATAAAACTAGAGACATCATAGTAAAATAAAACTTCATTGTATCAATACATTTTTTCTTTTATATGAGGAGAAAAATACTGTATTTTTATAAACCTATTCAAAAAAAAGTTATAAACACATTTTTTGTAAGTTTTATAGGCATATTTGAACAACACTACTCAGTGCTCATGTGTCGTTGTATGAGCGGCTCTAAAAGTTAATCCTTGTTTTCACTTAGGAAATTAATTGTTACGTCTACAATCTTATTTTTTATTGAAATTTTGTTTACACAGGAAGAGGTTAGACCAACAAAGAAATTTTTAACTGTTATAATTGTCTTGTAACATTTTTTTTAAACTAGGTCTCATACTCTCTCTAATGTAACTCTCTCTAATGTACATTGCCTAAACAAAAACAAACCCAAGTTAATAAAAAGTCATATTCTCTTTATTTATGATAATATCTGTAATATTAATCCCTAAAATATTTATAAATATTTGAATTTTTTTATTTAAAACTTATTTAAAATATGTAATATCAGTCACAGTAACATCAGTCACATTTCTCTTTTCGGTAATAAACCTCAAACAAATTGCACAAATGATATTGATTGCTGCAGAAAGGCAGAAAAGGAGCCGAGATAATTAAGAAATAAAGGAAAACATGAAAATTACAAAAAAATAAAACAAAGTAGAAGCTAAAAAGAGCGGACGATAAAAAATAAATAAAATAATTTTAAAAAACCTAGCATTATTACCAAAGTTTATTCAGAATGGAACTAAAAAGAGAAATTAGATGATTAAGTAGAACAAGAGTAGAACAAATTTAAAGTGTTAGTCTCAGGTTTAAATTATAAGTTGCATTATCCCTCTTCAAAATAATGAAACCTTGGTAAAATCTGTTAGTTATTAAAAGCGCTCTTTGTTTATATCTTCACAAAATAAAAATGCAGCCGTAAAAGAAAAATCCAACATGAAATTTGACAAACATATGCAACTAATTCTGTATGAAAAAAAAAATTGTACATCATCGATATAGAAATATTTCTAAATGTCACAGCTTCATGCAAATTTCAGAACTATCACGACTTGCAGCCATATGTTATAAAGAGTTATATTTGAGATAATACTTTTAAGCTGCAGCAGGTGTTTAGCAACAACATTTTTTTTTTTTTTGCAGTAAAGGAGGGAATCACTTCCAGCGAAATTGTTGACTGCAACTGGAGAACAGGTTCTTGAAGGATATCACTAATATTTGATTCACGAGAAGTTAGATACATTGAAATTAAGAACTAAGAGTGTTTAGTGACTGTCAAGATTCAAGCAGAAAGACATTGGAAATAGCCTGTCAATGTGAATGAAATTTTTTATTCACATTAGAAAGGAATAAAATATTTAGCGCACTAGATGTAATAAAAGCAAGAGGACATTTTATTTTATGAAATACATAAAAAATATATCTTGCAAAACTTTATAAATGTACTTTTCTTGTAATTTAAATACAATTTTAAACAAAACATGTTTAAATTTCATTTTTAAGGAGAAATAATTTATAATTGTAGCAATTTATTGTAAATGTAACATCAGTCACAAAATCTTTGTAACATCAGTCAAGGGTGTTAAATAATTTTTATACTCTCCATTTTTAAGTTTTTCCAATAAAACAAAGTGTTTTCATCAGGCTTAAAATCTCTACTTTAAGGAGAAAAAATCTGTTTAGATTTTGCGTTATTAGTTTGAAGAGAATTTCAAATTGTACATAAGTCAATTTTCTCAATGTCTCTTCTGCGTAACATCAGTCACGTTTTTTTATTCCCTTTTATTTCACACAAAAAAATTTCCTCAAGTCTGAAAACAAGTGTGGGGGCAGTGATGTAGCATATCATGATATTTTAGATCAATTTCAGAAGAAACAAAATTTAATTTCAAGACAGTACTGAATTTGTAAGTTAAAAATAGAGTTAAATTGTAACGTCAGTCACCGTGGACAGACCCATATGTTAAATTCAAAAAAATCCGAGACTATCATGTTATGCCCCTTGTTGAATTGACATGGATTCTACCTTACATTTTTTGAAACTATTTTAAATCAATATTGAGTAATAGTGATTAAAAATAGTTTCCTTTTTTTAAAACTGATTTTTGCCACAGTTCAAAGAAAAAAAAAAATCTCGACTTTTGATGATCATCAGTAAAGCAAAAATGCTTAGTACATTTGTTATTAATTTTGCTTTTACTTTTGAACAGTTAACAAAAACCGAAAATTAATGATAGCAGTTTTCGAATTTATACAGAAATAAAAGATGCTTGTTAATTACTATTTATGTATCAAAAATGAAATCATTTTTAGCTCTTTCTCGTCGTTTGTATTCACTATATGATTTCTCTTGTGTGCTGTCAAATTTTCTGAAAGTTTTGTAAGCTTTGATGAAAAACTTTACGTGTTTTGAGCCAAAAACCTTCAAATAAAGTTCGCAGTTCTGAGAGAAATGCTTATATCTTCATGACTATTAGTGATATTTTCTTGAAAGTACGTAAAATAACTGTGCATAGTAAGGTAACTAATTTCTGAAATTTACAGCTTGTTGTCAGTAATTTACGATGAACAATGATCAAAAACATTTTTGTTTTCCTCAATTTGTTGCTGGTCCCGTAAATGCATAGGTGATACAACTTTTAATGGAAAACGACAGCTAAAACATACTTTTTATGCTACAAAAGTTACAAAGCAATAAGTCTTGTTTTGCTCGAGAAATCCTTAAAAATGTGAATTTTTGAAAGTGTCCCAATACTTTTGGTCACATAGTGTATAGTTCAATCCAGGTTACAGGTTTTGCAATAGTTGAGCAGTGTCTGAAAACTGGAGTCTTTTATGCATTGATTAGTTACTTATTTTCATAAACTATGGAGTTTGTGGGGGGGGGGGAACTTATTGGTTATGTCATTTGGGGAAAAAGAAACATGGGGTACTAACTGGTAACTAACTCTTCTGCCAAGCCTGTTGTATTTTAAATTGTTGGTGAGTAAAGACTAGGTAACACATAAAAGAAATTTAGATGATAAATGTCAGATAAACTGAGACATGAAATGTAGTGCATTGTGTCCCAAGACTGGACTCTGAGAGTAATTAGATTCTGAAAAGTTTGATTTTATGACTGTTTGTTAACGAATGAAATGATGTTTCCATCTGCCCCAGAGACTATGGGGTAAAGAAAAGTTCTCAATTCATTTCTCTATGAGGATGATATAGGTAGATAATTGCACTATAGGTACACAATCAGTTTAAAAGCTTAAGGAGTTCTACACCAACAGTGGTTGATATGTGGCCCCTTGCTGAATTCTCCAACTATTATCTAAAATCATTTGAAAAAAAAATTAATCCTTCAAAAAAAAAAATAAAGTAAAGCTGTTTTTATTTACCTCACAGAATAGCAGTTATGGGATAAATGGAAACATCAAAATTGCTCATCAAAAATAACTATGTAGGTGAAATTCTTAAATATTTATTTAATAAATATTAATATTAAAAAAAACTGCAATAGGCCCTCGTTTTACGCGGGGGGTAACGTTCCACGGAAATGCTGCGTAAATCAAAACCGAGTAAATTAAGATTTAACAATGGTGTTAAATTAGGGGTTAGGTTCCATAAATGAAAAAAATATTGCATTCTCGTGATACATAAATGTATATATTGGAGTTTAATGTGTACTTTTTCTGGAACATATGCACAACGTCCATCATGAAATAGCTGGTTCTGATATTCTTTTAACAGTCCTTAATTATTTCTTTCCGTAACTCTTTGTGGGGCATTAACGCTTCCGAAATCACTCGCGTCACTTCCTTGGCTAAAAAAAAAAAAAAAAAAAAAAAAAAAAAAAAAAAATCAGAAAGATTATTTGCCATTGTCAAAGAATGGCCCAAAATTTTCAGGTTGAAAGCTTTTGGGGGAAGTCATCGGTGTCGGTATCCTCGTTGATTTCGTTATTATTTGTCACTTCTGAAAACTCTTCTCCCAGTGGGCTCTAAATTGTGTGAGTTTAATCATTTTATTTCTGGAAAGAGCTCTGGAACCAATCGCAAAAAATGTCTCCAGTGACCCATGCTCACCCATTAGCACTCCAAAAAGCAGTTTATTACGGGTTATCTGCAATCTCAGGAGTTTGGATATTGAAAAAAAAGGGGAACATTTTATCTGTTTGTTATGCCGCATCCGCATAAAATCAAAATTCATCCGCGTAAAATAAAATAAAAGTGTCAAATCTTAAACCGCGTATAGTCAAATGAGGCGTCTAAATGAGGGTCTTCTGTAGCTGAAACCAGTTACTTGGCATTTGGATACCTGCTAGGGATTTAAGATCACTAATCCATTAAATATAAAATTTTTCACACTATTATCTTCAAACAACGGTGACGCCTTCTCAGCTTTTATGGGTAGCAAGTGGAACCCTCAGAATCACTTGTATATGTTGTCTAGTCTGCACTCACCAGTAGTCAACCTTCAAAAATTACCACAAGTACGGTGATAGAGTTCCCATTCATCCCATGTTTGTCTTTATCCCAACTGAACCAAAATGGAAAAATATTCCCAGTGCAAGAAATTTTTTTGAGCTTATTATTTTTTAGTGCTTGTATATATTTATATGTATTTTGTACTTTTCCTTTTATTTTAGTTGCTGTGAAACAAGCCTTATAAAAGCTTTTCCTCTGCCTTTACAAGGAAATGGATTTCCATTCTTAAATGTAGGTAAACAAAAGATTTACATTTATCAGAAATGCACACTGTAAAAACGATTCAGAAACGTTCCTGGAAAATAATGGGCAGATGATGTGCCCAATTTTTTCCAGTAACATATCTTACAAAACCAGGAACATTTTCCGCTAAAATTCAATAACCGTTCAGAATTTATCTTGGAAGCTTCCTGAAATATTCAGAAATTTTCCCGTCTAAAGCCAGTCGTGTCTCTGGAATATTAGAGTAATTTTAAGAAGGTATAACATAATAGCTCGGCATCTTCCTGATTTATCAAGGAAGTTCCAAGAGCATTATTGCAAACATGGCCAAAGCTAAGCCAGTATTGCTGGTAAGTAACGAGAATTTTACTCGCCTGCAATACTTGCAAAGCGATGTAGTCCATACTTATTCGCTTCCTTGGGGAGCTTAATCTTTAAACTGGTTAACAGTTAATCTTTAAACTGGGAGCTAAAAATATTTTTCATTAAAATGAAAAGTCTGCATTCATGCAACTTGTAGCAATTCAAAAAACTTTTTGAACATGATACTTGATTTTTCTAGGAAGTGGATGAAAACCATATAAATCCCGAAACGTAACCCAGAAATACCCAGTAATGTTTCGGAATTTTTTTTACAGTGTATTAAAGTTTGATGAATATGTTCCATGTGTTGTATTTTGTTCTTGTTTTTAGTTGCTGCAGAACAAGCCATATAAACACTATTGCTGTGTCATTTCCTCTGCCTTTATGAGAAAATGATTTCAAATTTTTAAATATAGGTAAGTAAAAGATATATAGTTATGAGAAATGTATTAAAATTTGATGAATGTTATATGTATTTTGTAGTGTTACTTTTATTTCAGTTGCTGCAGAAGAAGCCGTTATTAAAGCCTTACAGAGTACTATATTGCTAATTCTTAACCCTGGAATAAAATAAAGAAAACAGAGAAAAAAAATGTCAGACAGAATGAATCCCGTAAGTTTTACTGTTTTAGAAGAAAATATAAGATAATGAGAAGCAAAGGGATGGAAATGGGCTGTTTAAGCTTTTCAATAAAACACGTTTTAAATTCAGATCTTTCGTAGGTTTTCATTGATTTTTATTTTAATCATGCTGTTTAGCAGCACTTGCCACGGATATTAGTACCATCCTTTTTCCCAGTCATAATCAAGGGTGCCCATATGGGAGGGCAAGTGGGGGCTCAAGCCCCCCCCCCCCCCCCCCTTCTTAGAAACTAGAACTTTCTTGCTTTTTTCTTTGCAAAAATGTAAAAACATTTCTTCTCCAGCCGTTAATGACTTAGTTATTAAAAACGTCAAATTTCAATAACTCTAATTTGCTCTAAAATCAATTTCCATGGGTAAAATATAGCGCTAAACCATGAGGAAAATATCTCACCCCCCCCCCCACATTGCATATGAGCGCCCTTGGTCAGAATTCAGGTTCTCTTTCTATTTGTACTAGCTATCTCATTTTTTAAAAATTTTGTCACTTACATCTCTTCGCTTCTCATTGACTTATGTGTGCTTTATTTAGAAATTCAAACTTTAGTTATGCAGTAATGCTTGCCTATTGTGTTATTGTTACACTTGCGAAACAGTTTGATTTGTTTGTATTCCTTAGATCATAAAGAATAAATAAGGAGTTAAACATTATTTTAAAACAAAAATTTTCATATCACTTTAAAATCTACATCCTTGTAATTTTACGAGGATTTGAAGTGCATTAACTCGAGTTGTGGCAAAAATAAGGGCAGTCAAGGTGCCTGAAAAATTAACTCCTAAAATAAAACAATAGATAGCTGCTTGAAAAGATAAGATGGGAATTTAAATTCTTTGCATGCAAACGCTTGGCAATTCCTACTACAAAAAATAATAATAAATAAATAAATAAAGCTGAATGCAAAAATCTAAGTGACAAAAGTTATCTTAGTGGGAAAATACTTTAACAAAAAATGTCAAGTTCAGCTTATGACGAAGATGTAATTTCTGCTTTTGATTTGTTTAATATTACATACATTCCTATGAAGGAAATCTCGAAAAGAAAGTAGTGATAAAGGTATTATAAACTTTAAGAGGTGATTTTGCAATGTCCATTACAATTACTTGCGATAATAATCACTTCTCTGTTTGATATCAAGTATCTAATTAAAGCATGTAAATTATTTTCCCGTTCTATGGCCTTCGCCAAAAATTACTTCTGTTTGCTCAAGTTAGTGGAGTATTTAAAAAATTTGATCGATTATTTCAGAAAAGGCATCAGTCTTTTTTTTTTTTTCTTTTTTTTTTTTTTTTTTTTTTTTTTGCGAAATTGAGTTAGCTGTGGTTTTACCATGTTTTTATGTAGAGAAATCGACTATTGTAGAAGGAAATTCAACCCTTGTACGACACAGCACTTTATTTACGGACCAAGATTTTCGTTTAGTGCAGAAAGGGCATCATAAGTCCCGGACTTAGGCCCTTTCTGCATTAAACGCGAATAAAGGGATGGTAAGACGCATCGTGAATATATGCAAGATCATAGAATAACTAGATTTTTTATCGTAGTGAAGCAAAAACCAATAACGACTTTAATCTAGCATTATTACCGTAATGGCAGGTTCGTCAGTGGCTTGGGGATTGCCCTTCGCCCGACTTTGAAAAATGAATTATTTTTCATATAAGCGAGTTTGGTTTTCATTGCTTTCTGATACAATTTGCGATAATTATGCACCTTTTGACCCCCGCCCCCCACACACGCAGAAAAATTCGAAATTACTGGCCTGGGTAAAGGTACACTGTAAAAAAAAAAAAAAAATCCGAAAAGTTACTGAATATTTCCGTGTAACGTTTCAGGATTTCAATGATTTTTATCCACTTCCTGGAAAAATCAAGTATCTTTGTCAAAAAGTTTCTTGAATTGCTACAAGTTGCACGAATGCAAATTTCTCCCTGTTGTGAAAAATATTTTTAGCTCCCAGTTTAGAGATTAACTGAGAGTATTTATAAAGTGTATGAAAAAAACAGTACATTTTCAGTGATGTATATGCTGGTCAAAATAAGAACAGTACTGTAGGAAATTTTTTTAGGAATAACATTTAATACATTTGACAAGGTTGCGCATGACTTTCCACTGAGAGGACACCTCGTTTATCCTTTGTGACCGAGATTTTGGAACAGCAAAAGAAATGTTAGACAGATATGACAGAGTATTACTCTCTGTAATATGTCTTATGACTGACTACGAAATTCCATCTCTTATGAGTGAAATTCTGAAATTAGATCAAGTTTCACCGTCAAATCTGTTGAAACCAATGAAATCTGTAACTGCTAAAGTAGGTGTCTTTCATTTGTAACACATTGACTGCTTCGTCGACAGCCTATATATGGAATCCCTGCGCTAAGCAAATTATTTGAAACAATTTGAAGGAAAACAGTTTTATTGGACATTTTCATGAATAATACAGCATACAAAACAAATTCTATATGTTTTTTTTCTAGAAATTTTCCACACTGATATTTTTCAAAGCAAGGGACAACACATAAGGTAGGTTTGGACGCACATGTTTTGCAATGATAACGCAATTCTTTTCGAATGTTCAGAGAATGGCAGACGACGCATTTTCTTACACATACTTACATATGTAAGACATATACTTACGTTTGCTCATTTTACGTTTTTATTCACTCACAGACTACAGCACAAAAAACTCACGCGCTATCTCGTTTGATCGCGCGCACGCCTGCTTGTATCAGAAAATGTTTTCACAGCAAACACAGTAGAGACGCGATCGTCTGTTCTCTTTTTGAACCTTGTCTAAATGTTCGTTTATGAGCGGCAGAACAGCCAGGAAAGCCAATGGAACCCGCTGAAAAAGTATAGCAACGTGTTGGCTGGGGGACGAGTTATCTCGTCCCTAGCGCATACAGCATAATTCTGGAGGACCAGTTATCTCGTCCCTAGCAGTCAATGTGTTAAGAGGGCTTAGCTCTCCAAATGGAAATTTTGGAAAAAAAATTCTATGGGAGGACAAGTGTTTTTGATTCTCAACATTCATGATGTTTAAATATTCGATAGAATACCAATAGGCATGGTTTCAAGTTAGCAACACTGCAAAAACAATTCAGAAAAATTCCTGAAAAATAATGGGCAGCTGATGTGCCCAATTTCTGCCAGGAGTATATCTTGAAAAATCCAGGAATGTTTTCCGCTAATATTCAGTAACCTTCCTGAAATTATCCTGGAAGCCTCCTGAAAAATTCAGAAATCTTCCAGTCATGTCTCTGGAACTTTACAGTGAACTTTAGTAGGTATAATATGATAGCTAGGCACCTTCCTGATTTGTCAAGAAAGTTCCAAAATCAGTGTTGGAAACATGGCCGAAGATAAGACAGATATGCAAGAAAGTATCAAGAATTTAGCTCTCCTGCAATTCTTGCGAAGCCACGCAGTCCATGGACATATTCGCTCCCTTTTGGAGCTTAATCAGTCTAGACGGGTCGTATATCGAGCTGAAGCCGATACATTCTATAAATACGCGCAGTTAATCTTTAAACTGGGAGCTAAAAATATTTTTCACAACAGTCAGAAGTCTGCATTCGTGCAACTTGTAGCAATTCAGGAATTTTTTTAACAAAGATACTTGATTTTTTTTTCCAGGAAGTGAATAAAATCCATTGAAATCCCGAAACATTACACTGAAATAATCAGTAGCATTTCGGAATTTTTTTACAGTGTATTTTATGAACAGTTTTCAAGACCATACTGCAAAGTATTGTCCGTTTTCCACGAGAAGGCACATGACCCCGCCTTCATCACGTGGTATCCGATGATTATATTTCGCTGTTTTCAGCAGATTCGGATCATAGCATTTTCTTGTAAAAGCAGCAGTTTTTAAAAGGTAAGAATAACGAAAATAGAAACAGACAAGTGATGTAAAGGTCACTAAGATTTCTTTGCACATTAAAACTTACTCCCAAGTTAAGGTTCTCTGGTTGTCTCATTTAGAAACACGCGGATATTTTTACCGATCACCCACCCGTAAAATTTAACTCCGCGTTCGAGAAGGCGTGTCGAAGTGCCTTCTCGTGAAAAACGGACAATAACGTCTGTCAACTGAACTAACTTTGCCATTATTGAGTACAATGGGAAAACTTTCATAATTTAGAAAGAAATAACCGATATCAAGATGATTATTATGTTCAATTTTGATTATAATTGTTTTAA